>NW_020450955.1:0-129191 GCF_003343035.1 Apteryx rowi | reverse complement strand
GACCAGACTCTTTTCAGTGGTGCCCAGYGACAGGACGCGAGGCAATGGGCACAAACTGAAACACAGACAATTCCATCTGAACATGAGGAAAAACTTCTTGACTGTGAGGGTGACAGAGCACTGGCACAGGTTGCCCAGAGAGGTTGTGGAGTCTCCTTCTCTGGAGATATTCAAAACGCGCCTGGACGCAATCCTGTGCAATGTGCTCTAGGTGACCCTGCTTAAGCAGGGGGGTTGGACTAGATGATCTCCAGAGGTCCCTTCCAACCTCAGCCATTCTGTGATTCTGTGAAGAGAGCAATAATGGCCCCAGCAATCTCATCATTAGACCAGATTTCTAGGTTATGGAGGCAGGGTTGGGGGGAGAGAGAGAAATAGGAGCAGGGGACAGATGCTTGTGTAGGAAACAGGAACAAAGCTTAAAAAATGTTTTTACTTAATCTGTTATCTGTATTCAATGTAACATCATCACAGGCAGAGTTCCTGTGYTCATTACCTCCGCTAAATATCACTCAATATCAGATGATTTACTATTTTTCATTTCAAGCAGTGGTATGAACTGATTTAAATGTAGACAGACAAATTATGCTTCTTGAAAGAATTCTCTTTTTGGGGGGTTTTACTCCTCCTTTTTAATAACTTGTGGTGAAAATTATTTATATCACTGGTTACAGTGGCAACAATTTGAACTACTATGAATTGGTGAGTTAGTGTTAATCATCCAAGCTGTGACTTTGAGATGTCTTTATCACATTTAACACCACAGGCAGAGCGGGACAGAGAGAGGCTGTGGTTTGATGATAGGGGAGCTCTGGTGGGAACACTGCTTGTCRTTAGTCCTCTGCTTGACGATACCCTGCCTCATCAGCTGTGCCAATACTGCCTGCAGCACCGTGCTGTGAGCTGGAGAGGAGGACTGAGCCAGCTTAAGGAAAAACAAACTAAAGTCTGTAGTCTAGGGAAGAGGAGAGGAGACAGACTACTTAAGCTGGTGTTTTCAATGAAACATCTGTATCATTAAAACTGCAGTCTTAACTACTGATGCTGAGTTTATTGTAAGTCAGTAAGCCATAGTAGTTTGAAGATCCTTTGATACCCTTAGATTTAATACTGAGTAGAGTATCATTTATTTTTAAGTTCTCTTAATCTGAAGCTGAAGTCAGAAAATGTTGTTTCTTGTTCTTGGATCCTACTGCTCACAGGTGATTGGATCATTTTGCAGAACTCTTCCTGCATAGCCTTTTACATAGAGATAATACAGTATATCAAAGTTGATTCTTCTATATATGACTCTTACCTTTTATTTGAATATTAAGGGCAAATATACCTCACATTAATATAAGATTAACCCAAGCATTACAATAAACACAAAACTCATATTACATTATAGTGATTCTGCCTCCCTCAACTTTACTTTTACTATGCTTCAAAATTCAGATTTTTTCCAGATTTCTCAAGTCATCTACCATTGTATTAGAAATACTCTGAAGCTTGGCGTAGGCATTCAGATAATATCTGAAAGTTGCTTTCTCACATTGTCACTCTGAAATTAATACTGTGATACATTCTGGAGGATACATATCCTTGTATATTCTTTCCAAATCTATCCCCGTGTCTTGATATTTTTTTTTCCCCTAATATACTTTTACCTTTCAGTATTACCTCTGAGGAAAACATGATTGAGTTATCCCAAATGTGCATCAGATTTTTTCTAAGAAAATAAAAGCTAATGGCTGTGCTGCCATATGTCTTATTATATTTTGTCAATGAGGCATTACATGGGGAAGAAATACGTGCTTGAAACCATTTTAAAACTGCAGACTAGTTTACAGCTTAAGGTCATTCAATATTGTTATCAGGCCATGACTTTAAGATGTCCGTGACAGTTGTTGGGAGATGTCTTTGTCAAATAGCTGGCTCCGGCACGCAGTGTCGCCCCTCGAGGCCCGAGGAGAGTGGCTGGGCAGGTTGTTCTGATCCACAGCCAGACAGAACGAGTCAGCGGACCGTGCCAGCTCACTGGACCAAGGTGATTCCAGCTTATTCCCTCTCCATCTCTTTGAAATAAGTAAGGAAAGTAATTTACAGCTAATTACTATGGATATGAGTCACGGTATAAATAGCTTTTTAAAATAACTTCAAGGTTTAAATCACTGCTGATAGAAAAAAAAGTGTTGTGTGGGGATTTTTCAGTGTTATAATTTAGTGAATTTACTCAACTAGTGGAGAGTTGAGTGCTGGCATGCCAATGGAGGCAGGATGATAAAGCAAAAATAGTGTATTCTGTGAGTATTCTGTGGCTTATTAAAGGCTGTTTTTTAAACATGGTCCATCAAGCTGTGTGGGATGAAAGAAATCCTGCTACAGATAGCGAGAGATTAAGCTCATTTGATAATAAATAAATGTGTGCGTGAAGTACGAACAAGTTCATACCTGTATTTTCATATCTGATTTTCATATGCATCTTTCATCCAGATAGGTGCAGGGAAGAAATATGGTATTGACAGCTAGACCTAGGTCCTTAGCCTTTTACAAAAGCAGTTCTAAACTTCCGCTGTCATATATCATAGCATGCCATTAGACTGCAATGAGGAAGATGAGTTAATTTTTCATCAGTGACACCTGTCTATTAATATTATATTAATTCAGCCAGGCAGGCTTTTGAATTTAAATATTTTGGTCTCTGACAAGATATATTGGGTAGTTCTAATCTCACTAAAGGTTACAGTGGCCTTCTGTCTTTAATAGGCATGATATACATGGTATATGTGATCTTATTGTCCTCACTTAGGTTACTGATTTTAAAGACAAAGACTTTTATTGTCTTGCGCTTGATTTCTGGAAAAAATGTGAGACTACAAAGGATCAGTTGTTATGGTTATTTGTAAGAGAATTCAGCTCTGCAGGAATAGAAACAAACATAGTCCCTTTCTGAAAGAATTTACAGCCTAAAACAGCAGTCAARTAGTCAACGGTAATGATATAAGCAGAGATGTCATGCTACCAGCATAACTGTCTCAGCATCTGAGTGGTTTATTTCAACTGAGATTCAGTTATCCTATTTTATTTAGATGTGTACATAAGTACAGAGTGGTACTGTTGAAACACCCATCAGAGTAATATCAGAATCCAGTTTTGAATTGCCGATGCTAGTATTCATCACAGAAATTAATTCTACAAATGATATTTAAATAGCTGTCTGTAAAAAAAAAAAAAAAATTGAATATACTTTGTATAATTGAATAATGTTGTTTAACTAATTTGAATATGCCTACCCAGTCACACATACAGAGTCACATATTTTTATTTATTCATTGCTCAAGCAAAAGTTGAGCTTGCAGTTAATAGAGATTTTGGACATTTACATAATTTAATAACTGAACTTCTAACTAACTTCCATGTTCTGTTCTTGTCTAGCTTGTCTAGTTTTCTTCTCTGCCACTGATAGCTTGAGGAATTGCAACATACATAGTTTGGACTGAACTCATAATTAATTTATTTACTTCTGGTTCTGTTGCTCTCAAGGGTTAAAAGTCAATTTCCTTCTGTGGAATTAACTATCATGTTATGATTAAACTAATGATGTGCCTGATGAGTTCAATTTA
Organism: Apteryx rowi; assembly: GCF_003343035.1. Taxonomy (NCBI): domain Eukaryota; kingdom Metazoa; phylum Chordata; class Aves; order Apterygiformes; family Apterygidae; genus Apteryx; species Apteryx rowi. The sequence goes on along the minus strand of NW_020450955.1, from coordinate 125,586 downwards.
AAAATAATAGGATAGTATTTTCTGTTTGTTTCTCTGATTTTTTGAAACCGTCTACTGTTACAAACACATTTTACCTAAAATTAGTAAATATTCAATAAAACAACACTTTCATACTGTTATTGTAAAGTTTAAAAGCTTGATCTAATTTTCTCTCTCTATATATATGTACACACACACACACACACACACACACACACCATAACAGATCCATGTAATGTCAAAATATGCATCTAGAGTCTAAAAGAAAATTTATAAAAATGAAGGGATAGACTATTAAGTACCTTATTTAGGACAGTTTATATTATACATTTCATAATGTAATGTTCTTGTATGCATCCTTCTTAATTGTTTAGTTGAACACTAAGTCATATAAATAAAAATATTTATATTCACCTATTTACCTCAGAAAACTCTAGTCAGAGGCAAGATAGTTCACTGGTGCTTCATTCAGACAGTAGTTTATTATTTTGTGTCAATTGGTTTGGACAGCCCCTAACRGAACACCACACTACTTTGCAATTAGGAGTGATGATGTGTCCAGAGTGATAGTCACATAGAGTTGCATACAGAATATTGTATTCAATTAGCCAGGATTTATAGTTAGTAGTGAATGTAGTTCATGTTTGTTGAGAAGATGCTCACAGTCATAGGGCCTCTGTTACGCCTGATAAAGTTTCACTAAAATAAGAAAAGAATTTCCTGCACCTTCTCTGTTTTCTCCTATCATAATACATGGGTTGATACTGAAGGCAAGCAAGCCAGTTTACCAGGTGTGGTACTGATCTTTGAGGAAATGTTTGAAATCCTTGTCCTTGCTGAGTGCAGGTTCTAAAAGCGCCATGGTGGGTGAACACCTCCAGGGCCATTAGGAGCTTTGAGCCCTTCAGTCTGTCAAGCCCCAAATAAATAGGCTATGTTGTCAGGCAGAAAAGAGGACTCTTTGGAAAAATGTGTGTGTGGAACTGATTTTGCAAGGACTCAAACAGATTAAGCTTGGATATCAACTGATGGAAGAGACTGATTAAAAGAAAAAAAAAAAGTGGTATGGATACATGTCTTTAGTGCCTTAAGAGGGTTTCTATTGCATTTATGGAGAGCCCTCTCAGACTTTTAGATGTTTTTAGAGTATCCAAGTGAGAAGCACTTGATTGCTGCTTTCTCTTTTGTTGAAAACTTTTCAAGACTAAGAAAACCATTTTTATGATGAATGTGTATATAAACATTTTGACTGCAAGGAGAGAAAGAACTAGGTCACTGGCGTACTTTTAAAATACAGTTTTACTGTGAATATGTCTGTCTACTTGCAGGTAGTAGATACAGTCTAWAGTCTAAGGTGCAATCTGATGGTAACTTAAGGCAATTTAATGGTTATCTACAACAAAAAGGAAAAGGTTCTCATGTGCAGATACATATTCCTGTTGCTTTCTTCAGACAATAAATGTTTGGACCGAAGAGTTAAACAGGCACACACACATTTATCTCAGATGCAATATCTGATGTTACTGAAGTTGATTCAAACTATATAAAATAAACTAGCTTTTCATGATGTTTTCTTGTTCATTTCATGTATTAATAAAATGGAAATAATTATAACAATTAGCACTATTTGGATTTCTTCATCTCTTTCTCTCTCTTTCTCTCCTGCCTTCCTCTCCTCCTCCCCCCCTCCCCACCTCCCCCCTTTGTGCAGCCTCAGATGAAGAGGAACCAACTTCAGCAGGTAGGAATAATTTATGATTACACCTGTATCTCAGTAACCATTCGTAATGACTAGGGTTTTTATTTTTGTTGTTTTAACCAGAGTGCTCATAACACATACTAAATATCCATATCAGTGTAGGTTTTTTTTTCCCTTCTGCCCACTCCCCTTCCTTTTGGATGTTTTTTTCTTGATTCTAGGGACATCAGGATATATACTTAGAACATTTCTTTCAGTAGTAGTTCAAAATCTTCTCTGCTACTTGTTCCTTCCTTTGTGCTCCTTCCTTGGCTAAGCTGGTACATGAGGCTCCACACACAGAACCAGGTCAGAAACAATCAGGAGTTCAAAATAATCAGGTTTTTTTGTAATCTGGCTTTATGCTGATGAAGCTCAACTGTATCCCAAARCTGACATCCTTAAAGATGGTAGAGCTTGGGAACAGGCAGTGAAGGAAGGGAAGGACAGAGGATGCAAAAAAGTAAACATTCAGCAAACTATGGTCTGGGTATCTGCTCAGAGAACTTTTATTTCCATTGACAGACTGCCAAGTAGTGAGAACAGTTAACAACACAGTCATAAAAATTAGTTTAGAAGTTCCACAAGAGACACACACATGAAATGTTTATTCTGTAGCTAAGATTAACTTTTTCTAATTAATTGGCAATCTATTAGCTTGGGAGTATTAAAAAAAGAAAAAAGAAAGAAAAAAAGACATGCCAAAGAAGAATGCTGCTAACCAGCTTAACATATTTAAAATGGCATTAAGTTGTATAAACTCAGTGAGTTAAAACATCAGATGAATAGAGAATCACTTTATAGTGGCTTGTTAAAAGAAGTCAAGGTCTCTATAGGAGCAAAGCAGAAAAGGTAAGGAGAGTAAAAGAAGAAAGGAAGATGGCAAGGAAGGACAGTGTTTAGAACACTAACCTACAACTTGGGAACAATATAAGTAATTAGAATATGATGGAGTATAATGAAGGAAAGGACTGAGAATAAAGAGTAGAATATGAGGAGAGAGGAAGAACAGTTAAGAATTGTGCTGAATAGAGGAAGAAGCCAAAGGGAGCTTTTAACATGAAGACTGTAGCAGAATAGAAAGAAAGCATGACTGAGATGAGGAAAAACACTGCAAATCAAGAAGAAAGGGAGAATTTAAGAAAGAACCTTATAGTACCAACATACCCTGGAAGAGCATATGTTATCACTGTTAAACATCAGCCTCCAACTATCTGTTTCCTGGGAAATCTGCCAGTGTTGAAATTTTCTTGGAAAATATATATTAATAGAAAGCTACTGCAGCTGTTCAAAAGAAGAGTCAGTTACAAAAGAAGATATACTAGGTCTTGCCTGCCCTATATCTTTTATAGAAGAGTAAAAAAGAGAAAGTCTTTGTTTCCTCTTGCAGAATTGATTTAACTATGCTCTTTTTTGTACAGATAGTGTTTTGAGGTGTATTTGAATGCACAGCAGTAACGTCCAAAGCAGTCTTGCAAAGACTGTACATTGCAAAACAGCCATTCCAGTAGCAACCAATGGAGCATCTCATAAATATATAGCATTTCTCTTTGAATTTGGAACACTACTGCAGTCTTTGTGAAAGTCCATATTCCCAGGCTGATCAAGTTAACCAGATACATCAACTAAAAATGGATAAAAGAAAGGAAATTAAATTTATAAGACAGTGGCACAGATTCCACCACAGATCTCTGCTAAACTCACTGACTGGAGTTTCACAGAGGCCCTACAAATTCTATATTCAGCTCCTCAGGAATACTTGCCTTCTAGAATGTCAACAACAGTTCGTTGTTTGCTTTTGAAGTGATATAAGTGGTTTTGTTTTGGGGGTTTGTTTTGGGGTGTTGTTTTTAAGCACTTCACACTTTCCTTAATGTACCCTCTAAGACTGCTTTGGTTATTTCCCCACATAGATCTTGTGTTTGACAAAGCTGAGCTACTAATTTACAATGAATAAAATACTCTTTTCAGTATGRTTCTGTCACAGAGTATTCCTAAACATTAATAATCTCCTTGAATTCACCCATTACCAAAGACATTTTTTACATGAGGATTTTTCAAATATTTTCCTCAAAGCTTTGATCACGTATGTCTCAAATTCAAATCAGGTTACTTGTGGTTGGTTGACTGATCTGCACATAATTTTAGCTGTTATTTTTACTGTTATAGTTCCTTAGTGTTTCAGGATTTGTTGTCATCCAAAAATGTCTGCAAGTATTTCATGCAGCAATAGGTATACCAATGTAACTTTCTGTGTGGATACCCTTACTGGAAACGCCAGTGATCTCTTTCCAGGTTAGTTATGCCATGAAAAGATGCTACTCACAGTAACAGTATACACGGGGGAGTTACACTGACACAGCAATGCAGATAGATATTCCCACACAGACAAATCAACAGTCCTTGTTGACTAAGACCTCATTGTGCTACAAATACACAAATGCAGAAGCAGAATGTTATTGCTCTTTGATTTGGACAGATGAACAAATGCCTCTGGCACAAATCATACGTGGTAGATTTACAATATGAGACAAAATACATATTTGTAAACATTTGTGTCAATAAATCTCAACCGCTCATAAATATGTTACAGGGAAGCATGACTAAATACCTGCTGAAGAAGTATGGTGAATTAATGTAACATTAGCACTTTTTGTTATTTAATCTGGTTCTAGGACCTAGATATTTCACATGATTAGATTCTGTCAGAAATTATTTTTGAAAAACATTTTATTTGGAAAAATTTTGATTAGTTTGAAGCTTTTTACAGGACCTGATTTGACTAAACTTCTCCAGCTACAGAATGATTTTTTTTTTTCCAGAAGGAAAACTCTCACTCAAAAATAGCCAATAGTTGCCTACCTTTGGAAAAACAATTCTAGTCTCTGCCTTAAGTAGGAAAGATTGCTTCTTAGCTACTGCTAGGTGTTAACAGAGTATAACCTGACATTATATCTATATTTACAAAAAATGTGACTATGAATAAAGTAGGTTATATGCAAGTATAGATAAAATATTTTAGAAATTGTGTAAGATGGAGAAAACATTTTCTGCACAACTGTACATGTCCTGTTTTAGATCTTCATCAGCAAAGCAGTTAAGTACTTAGTTAGCATGTGAAAACTACCTTTAAATGAATGGCATATTATTTTTGCAAGCATGTGTTTAAGCATCTTTTTGCTAGATTGGAGCTTAAAAAAGGGTGCAATGAAAATGCAACTTAGAAGCACTATGTAAATTTTAACAATAATATGCACTATCTTGTTCCTGAGGAAGTCAAAATCAAAACGGGCCTGTTGCATTAAAAGCAGACATGAGGTTTTAAATTTGGTGATGAAGGGCTTATGAAAATAAAGTTATACTTAAACACTCATTTTATATGTATTACTTGTTTTAGCCTTTCTGAAGGAGTTACTTCAGGAATTTTATAAATAAAATGCAATTTTTCTCTAGCTAAACATTAATTTATATCTTACAATGTTATAAACAATTCTAGTTCTTCAAATGCTTTGTAATTTATAGTTTCTTTGTAATTTATAGTTTCTTTTCATTTTGCTTTAAGATGTGACCAGATGTTGCTGTTTTGAAAGTAACAGATTGAGACATTCTTCTGGAAATGTTTTAATACAATTTATTTCGCAGATTGTTTTGGCGTTTACAAAGCTGTGTTTGTGTAAAGTAAATATCCATTCCTTATAGTAATACTCTTGGTAGTCATGCAGTTTGAAGGATGCAGAGGTGCAAAAATAAATAGATGCTGCGTCCAAAGGCTAATGCAGTCACCTGGAGTCTTTTACAGTGATTTCAGTGGGATAGGGTCATCTTGGAAAAGAGAGAGACTTGTATAGGTCGAAAGCAAAGTTCTATCAGCTACCAGGTTTTGCTCTTTTTTTATAAAAGGAGTATGTTTCATCCAGTTTGTGAGATTTATCTTAGTTGGAGTATCATTAAACTTCTGATCCTAGTACTGATCCAGTAGTGTTACTGCGGAGGTATGTGCACACTGCCAGCAACAAGGCCCAGAAGTCATCATTTAGCATTCAAAGCCATTATAAGTACCTTACGATTCTCTCCTAAGTACTCTTAGATGGGAGACTGCATTTAGTGTAACAGCTGTAGGGGAGGAAAGCTGAGAAGTATAATCAGAAGCTAGGATGTAATGATAATAGTTATTCTTCTACAAATTGCCACACGCATTGTTTTCCCAAACAATACTTTAACTTATTAAAAAAAAGTTATTTGAAGCTTTGTGTTTCAAAATGTTTCTCCATAGTTTAATGCATTCCCCCCTCCCTTTAGGGCTTTGAATCTTATTTCCCCCAGTCTGAAACTGTTTCTAAAGATATCAAAGAATAAGTCTTCCAAGACAAGATGAGAGGTGGTGCAGCTTAACATGCTGCACTTTGTTCGCTTGCTTGTGCACTGTGACTTTGACTGAAACAATAAATTCATGCCCTTTTCCTTTTGAGATCATAAGTTTTAACTGAGTACGTTCCTTGTTGTTGTTGTCATTGAAAGTTTTTTAAGCCTAGTGTTGTAGGTAATTGACATTTGTAGTTTTGTATTCCACTGATATACAATATGTAATTATTTTTAGATTTTCATGACAATAACAGCTATTTTTGAGTTTGAATTTAATATTGTTTTAATGGCATTTAGATGTCAAAGAGATAGTAGATTCAATACATGAGAGTGCATTTCATTAAGTCATTATTTAAGTATCAGTCCCCAGAACAGCCCTATGGCACTGTTACATATGCACAGATACTTGCATTGTAAACTTGTGTGCAACTACTACATGCAGTCTATTTTTTCCATGGAAAATAACATTACTCTTCAACAGTTCTATGATACTGAATCTTTTCCCTTCCTTATTAAGAGTTTCAACTTTTATGAACCTTATTTTAACATTTTTTTGCCTAAAGAAGTAAAAATTATGGGAAAAATTACTGCTGAGAAACAGCAAAATTGGGAAATGCCCTGTAGGCATGGGGGATAAGACTTGTGTTGGAAAGGCTTGCTGTTCCTCGTGTGAAGTTTAGTTCAGAAGAAGGAATGAACGGATGAAGGGCTAGAATGGAAAGGCACAATAGCAGAAGTTCCAGGAAGAAAAAGTACTACAGATAGCACGTAACAGCTGTAGAAAAGTCATAAAAATTAAAGAACATCTAAGAAGTTAAAGACTTGTCCTGAAACTTTGTTCAGAGTGGTACCTTTCTCTATGAGTATGGGGTTCAGCAATCACTCTGGAGCCAAAATTGCTTCCAAGTKATTCTTTCTATCCAGTTATGAAGACCCCAGGTTTACCTGCTTATCAGAGCAGGTGCTTCTGTAAAGTTTCCCCCCAGGTTTCTTGTGTCTAAGAAGTAAAGCCTCTTAAAGCAGGGTTTTAAGCACCACAGTACATTTTTTGTTGTATGCCTTGGAGCCTATTTGCAGAATAAGGAACTGTGAACTTAAGAAAAAGTGGTAGTATCAGTCATTGTGTCTGAAGAAAAAACGATGAAAAAAGATGAAAAAATAAAAGTAGTTATAAATTATTTTAAGTGATAGATATTTCAAAGCTTACTTATTAGACATAGCCTGGATATTCCTTAAGAGCTAACCTATTAGACTTCCTCTGAATGTCTGTAGTTATGGTGGGGTTTTCTTTTCTTTTCCATTTATTTTGTAGATTTTTCTTTTTCATTCACATCTATACAAGGTGAATATTATAGTCTGCTTTGGACTACTAGAATATTAGGAAGAAATATTACTGCTTCTCTGAGCTGTGCTTAGGGGTTGTCCCTGGACTCAATGTGATAGCTTCACCATGAATGGGGTAGTTTATCATGCAGGTTTCTGAAACACAAGTCCTTCCTTGGTGCAGTGTCCCAGTGCTCACATACTGGCTTTGTTCTAGGGAGTAGCAAGCTGAAACGGCAAAGCTGAGCCAACACCTACTTTCTAGCTTGTAATGTGTGATAGAGTGAAAATTGCATACTTATTCTGGTTTAAAAAAAAAAACAAACTCTCCCGTGGGTTGGGTTTCCCTTTATGACCTCGCAGAAATAATATAGCAACATATTCAGTGTGTATTTGCCAGATATAAATACTAAACATTACTAATCTCTATATTTAAAGCTAACATGCAATTTTATATTAGTTGTAAGTAGAATTTTTCATCAATTTTCTGGTGGAATTGTAGATTCCTCAGGGATAAAATTGTTCATAGAATATGGCAAGTTAAAAAAAACACAGAATGGAATAATTCATTTTGGAAAACTGCTGCAGAACTTTTGGCTACATTTTGGCAAAATAAGTATTATTTCTGGTTCTAAAAATCTTTTTGTTCAAAAATTTACTGAATTATTATTTTCCATAGATTTTTAAGCAGTACACTTAAAATTATTAAAATCTCAGTGTTTCCACTATCCTAATTTATTTTTGTTTGCTGGTAAATTCATGATCTCAAATTTTAAAGATTTTGATTTTTTCATAACTACTTGTAGGGAAAGGTAGGAAGGTGCCTTCAGCTCCATCTTTAGGAAGTATCAGAGGGGGTCTTTTGCTTAAACCAAGAAAAAATGTAATCAATTTCTCAGTGTCTTTCCTTCCTTCTTCCTTCTGGCAGCAAATGCTTTTACTTTTTGGTACTGGAAAGGGTTCATCAAAGAGTAAAAGAGATCCAGCTGGTTAAAGTCCTGGCAACACATCGTTGATTTTTAGAGAACTACATTGTGAGTTCAGCTGAAAAAGATTTGAGATCTTATTGAGATTAACATTTCCATAGAAAGTATATCATTATATCCTTAGAGGGTAACTATAGTATATATTTGCCATATTAATATTTAACTGAGTGTGGCCATGAAATTGGATTTCACAAAGGACATCTCTTTTTCCTGAAAATAATACCCTAGTGATCTTTAATTGATTATAACAGGTTGAAATTGTAACTCCTTCAGTGATTATCAGAAAAGAAAGCTGCAGTACACACACTTCTGTTCTATTGAAATGAAGCTTCCCCCAAAATTCATGAGGTAGTTAATCTGCTTCATCTCTCACCCTCAAAACCTCCAAGATGCATTTAGCCTAGTCACAAGGACTTTAATTTACCACCATACAGCAGAGATCAACATTCTCTCRAACGTGATGTAGTTTTTTGACAGCATGTTTTCAGGCTATCTTTTGGGGCACAATAATTCTGTTGTGATATGCAAAGCTATTCTGTTTCATGCATTTTGAAGAGGAAAAACATCTTTCCATTTTATTCTAAGGGAAAGGATCTCTTTCTATATTCTTATCATTCTTTGCCATCCCCCAGGGTCTGTAATGGAGCTTTCTTCTGAAGTTCAGCTTGGTTTACACGTTTGTAACTGTTCTGTTTCTTTTTTTCCTTGAACTACATATTTTCTTTCTCAGTGCCTGAAGCTGCCTTGTTAATTATTTTTCCATATATTCTAAGCAAAACATAGACTAAACCAGAACATTATATAAAGGTCATATTGAATTCTAGTCTGATGGAAATGAGGCTTAATAAAAAGTAAAAATAGCTCAAGGTGCCAGGTGACACTGAAGGCTATTACAGTAGACTGTCATATTTAAAAGCTGGAAATCTTGCTTAGGTCAGGAATTGAAATTAATTAGTGTTTTCAGCCTATCCCTTACTGAATGTTTGTCAGTATATCATAAAAATAACTCAGTTCAGCAAAATTGCTCATTTCTTCTCAGGGTTAGACAGAAAGCGTGCTAGGAGGTTGAGATTAGCCTGCAGTGGTGGTACCTGTCTGAGAAACTCATACATGAGCATTTTTCTGTAATCCCCATAGTTTTAGTGATAAAGTTAGTGGTGAGAATATAATGTTCATCCCAATTTACAGATATAACTGGAAGATGATACAGTATCCCCTATACTTGCTGTTGCTTTGTAATGAACGTTGTTCTTTTGGTTGCTTATCAGTTTCCTGAACTTTGAGATGGACTTTTCATGCCAGGCATCTGCCCCAGGCTGAATTCAGCTCAGATAGTTTCACTCTTTCTCATAGTGAGGTTAAGGAAAAATGTGTTCTGTTGCCTATATTGGTTCTTGCAGCTATTCTACTGAGAAATGCTTCTGCTTCTATACTTTGTCACAGGGATGGGCAATTTAGCAGCATGGTGTCAGAGATTTCTTCTTTTACTTCCATAAAAAAAGCACATGGATTCAGTCCAGATGGTAGTCTTAGTTCACACTTGATTAGCGGAGACTTGTGAGATAACCCCTAATCCTCATATCACTGTCAAGAAAACCACAGAAGTCTGTCATCAGTCACACATAGCCAAACCTGCAGTGCATGTGCTATCTGAAGGAAGGCAAAATCAAGCCTGCCCTACCAACTACCAGCATGTGTGGGAGCAGGGAGCAGAACAAATCAAGGTGACACTCGGGAAGGGAAACACCTTCAGCTCTCTGGCTCCAGGGCCGTCAGCACTCTCTAGGATTCCCACCCTGAAGCTGCACTGATACGGTAGCTTTATTTAGATGCTCTTCTAAGAACCAATATTCCCAAACAGAGGTCTGGCAGGAGTCTAGGCCTTGCTTGGACAGATGCAAAAAGCAGAACTAGCACTTTTCTAATTTTCTATCAATCGCTTCACACAACACGTGAACAAGCTACTATTCTTTTTGCTCCAGGGACTTCAGAGTACTGTATCTCTCCCTCTGACTTCTCAGTACTTCCAAGAAGTAGAGCCCAAGCACAAGAGAAAAGGTGGCAAAAGGCTAGCCTTGGTAGAGAATGGATTAGCTCATGGTGACAAAATTCTGTTGTGTTAGAAAGAACAGATTTTCATCTGAAAAGTGATGAATAGTGAGATGAGAAGTTGCTCAGGAAGAAGGTAGTTGATAGGCAAAGAAATGAAATTAATGATTTGAGCATGGGCTCAGAGTGACTGGTTCTTCATGTGGACATACAAAGGAAGGGCTGCAGTCTGATGATTTGCTTTAAGCTGGCTGCAGTTGGAAGAGGTGGTTCCTCCCCCTTCCTCAAGCAGCCAGTTTATTTCTGATTCCTTCTTCCAACCTATCCATGCTTTCATGCTCTCTCCATTATGCCTGTGCTAACAGTTGTGCTGTTAGGTTAGGGCTGAGCTGTTGAGCTGTATCAACTACTTGATCCAGCTGAAAACAACCTATTTCCTAATGTCATTTGCCTGATACAGTTAGTTTTCATCTGGATCAGTTCCCTGATCTGACTTGCCAGGTAGGGACAGACATAAGTGCTCTTGGTAGGAAGGGAAATTCAGCGGAAACACGTAGCCAAAGTTAGAGTGAAGAAGAAACCATTCCTCTTTGGTGAGAGCCTGTAATTAAATTGGATTAAAGCAATCAAGGAGTCACAGGCAGGGATCAGATGTAGTGCTTGGAAATGAAAAAAAACTAAACAAACAAAAGCAAAAGAAAACATTAGCAGTGGTTGGTTGAGGATTTGGAAGCAGAATAACAAGCCTAATGGCAAAGGATTCTGCTCAAAAACAGGATCCCAAAGAGGATTTATTTTCTGCATATTTTGGTTTTAAACTGTGTCTATGTCCATCTTTGAAGAGCTTAGATACAACAATGAGAGCATAAGGTTACTGAGGAGGAAATTACTCATTTTCTGTTCAGTGCAGATTTAAGTGGTTTTCAGTTAGTAAAGCTTTGTATTACATATTCAGCAAAGAAGATAAAAGAAGTATTGAATAATAACACATCTGCAGAATGACCAGCCCTGTGAAAAGATAGTACATGATTACCAAGCTAAGGACTATAAAGTATGTATGCCCACAAATATGCTAAATCCTAGCATTCAGACAACTAAATCTAGCATTACCAGACTCTTTCATGACAGATATTGTAACTTAAATAATGGTCATTAGAGTAAGGTTTTTGTGATGTCAAATGCATTATGGGTGCCAGTTGTCACATTCATTTGAATTCAGAATCCTCACTGATCCTGTTGCCAGGTGTGCATTTGACACTAAATTGTGCCAAGCCTGTTGAGGCAGCAGCAGTCGTCTTTTTGGTCAGCAGTGCAGCAGCAGAGTGTAACTCATCTAGTCCTGATTTGCCCTCTAAAAGGAGGAGTCTAAGCTAGTTGTGTATGCACTCTTTGCAGTCAAAGAAAAGAAACGGCGACCTGCAGAGGATGATTCATCCCAGTAAGATATTTCAGACAGGGAGAGCAACTAATCCCCCCCCCCCCCCCGTTTTTTCTGTTGACTGCATAAGGCATAATACGTGATTAATGCCAGTTAGATGCCTAACTTTTAGAAAGAAACTCTGAAATTAAGTAAATGACATTTCCGGTTCCTATGGGAAGGGCTCACTAGTGAATCTTGAATTTGTGTACCTCAGTATCATGATGTGTATGCACATATGGATACACACACACACTTACAATTTATCCCCTGAGGTTTTTAGGACTTAGCCTTTCCTAAAGCTGTTGATTAGTTATGTTTGTTATTTGTTATTCTTCATGTTCATTTACCATATCTCCTCACAGGAGATGTCCTTACAGTGTGCCTTCTAAATATTTTCATACATTTAACAAATTGAACAGTCTATATTTTAAAGATTTTGAGGCTACAAAAAGCTAAATGCATGCATAAGTTTACTCATCCAAGTTATAAAGATCAGGGTGTAAAAAAAAATACATAAAACAAAAATGGTTGTGAGAAGGTTCTCTGAAATGTTTGAGGTGGAAAATGTACACTCTTATGCTGCTCCTCAAATTTTTTTTATATGTCATTTATAGATTCTGTGCAAATTTTGTAACATGATAACTGCTGTGGATCTCAGAAGTAGTCTGTACTATTGTTATTTCTCACATTAAACTGTTTGTAGTGCTCTAACACTATGTTGGAAGAAGACCATAAGCAAGAAAAAGTAGGAAAACCCCATAGTTTGGGAATATCTTCCCAAATTTCTATTTCTAGAAAAAGCGGCAATAGAAATATGAACCGAGTTACCCAGGAATCTAATGGCGGACTGCAGTCTCCTGTTGCATGATGTCCTGTTGTAAGGAATGAGATGGCGGAAATCAGAAAGATACTAGGCTTAAAGAAAAAATTACATGTAGTATTCAGTTGTCTTCTGTTGTACTGTATAATCTTATCTATAAAATTGTGATGTTTCAAAATATAATTTTGGAAACAACTAATTTTTTCCTCTTTTTTGCACTTTTATAAAACTGTTTACTTCAGTAGTATTCATTATGATTAAATATTATATGACTTCAGAATTGTGGCAAAAACATTTACATAAGCTCCACAGTTCTGTAAAGCAATAAACTGCCAGATGAAAATTACCAGTATTACTAGAGATAAGTAAAACAACTGAAGCTCTCACAGTCCATTCCAAAAGTGTATATTCATTACCTATTCAAGACACAATTTCCATTGGCTTCCATGGGAGTTGCACTTGTATGATGACTGTTCTGATAAAAATTGTAATTAAGAGAATATAACCTGTTCCCATGAATGTCCATTTGGCTATTGCTAAAATGAATTCTACCTTCATAAACTTTATCAAGTCAAGTAACTTCTAAATAGGCTGAGAAAAGACTTGAAATCCATGAAGTTTTCTTATAAAGATAAGCTACAATGAAGAAGTCCATAGTCCATGAACATAGAGGTCTGAACATAGATTATATGTTCTTTTTGTCTACAGTAACATGTTTTAACATTTAGTGGCAAAGTATGGATTAAAACTCTAAAGCAGTATTAAAAGTCTTTGTTGTTATTCATGAATTGGTTCACCAAGCTGTATCTTACATCAAATCCTTTTTTCACAAAATCCTTTGTAAAAAAAGGATTTGATGCATAATTGCAGAACAGCAATTCATATACACTAATGGAGATGATGACATTATTTCAATAACTGAATCATAATCTCTCCATACTGACCTGGAATTTCTCACTTTTTTTTTTTTTTTAGTCCAGCCTTCTAGGGGAGAAAAGTGTTCTAATAATTTTCTTTGCAAGACAGTATACTGCGGCATGTTTTGAAACAAAATACAAATCAATGTTTCTGTCAAGTCAGCGTTCTGGTTTAGAGTCCCTTGAGAAGTGGCAGAGGCAAAAGGTTTAATGTAACATTTGTCAACTAGTCTTGTTCTGCTCTAGAATCTTTGGTAGCTGAAAAACAAGCAACAAGTTACAACCGCTAACAACTGCCAGAAAAGGAATCTGCTGTGAGTTGTGGGGGTAGTCTAGGTGGGGGTATCCTCATTGGAAGTACACATTAAATTTCTAGGGTAGTGGGTTTGTTTTCATAGTAACATACTGGTAATATTTTCCAAATGTTATTCCAGCATCCACATTTTTCAAAGGCAGATGACAGACTCCTGACTTCACGCTATCAACATATGAATAACATTTTGGACTCCCTTTCAGGAACCATATCCAGCTACTGATTAGACTAGATTTGGAAGGAGAATATCAACATGCAGTCAGGTCTTCTCTCCTGAGGTGAGGTGAAGTTCATTATGTTTTGGCTGTGCCCTCAATGTTTGAAGGTACCCGGGTGAATGTGGCCATCTGTATGACTTTGCACAGACATGTAAACTTCCATGTACCTTGGCACCCAGAGGAAAGCTGGGTCTGCTGAGCTACCACAGCTAAGGGTGGACACGAGAAAAGAGTGTGTGGCCCCAGAGGAAGTCTGCTATATCGCTCCTTTAGGGAATATGGTTGTGGCCTCACGAATTCAGGGGTGCTGCAGCTTATGCCCCAGCCCTTGCTCAGGGCCCTGTTGAAGGCAAGATTTACCCATTCAGAGAACTATACTTGAACCACAATAATGATACCTGCATTGTTTGTAATAGTATGAAAAAGAGTTGAAGTTAAAGCATTTTTTATCATAAAAACTAATCTCCAGTATTGCTGTACAGAAATTATTACTATTATCCACTGAAATAGGTCAGGGTTTTCATCCATGTACAACAGCATCTGAATCACATTAATCAACAGCAATTCATTTAAATTTGTACTGTGAATATAGCAGGTGCAAAGGAAGCAGAAATCTAGTGATTCTGCTGTGTATCTTAAAAACTGAAGGCACATAGCTGCAAACATGAGCTGCAATTTTAAATTGGGATGGTTATGCACTATGGTTTGCTGAGCTGGCAAGAGACCAAAATGAAGCAGAGATTGGGCATGAGGAAAAAAGAGAATGATGATCTAGCTAAGAGAGAAGACAGACAAGGAGAATAGAGACAGAGCATAAGATTTGGAATTAAAAAGGATTTTGGAGCGGATACATGAAATTGGGAAGGTTGATAACAGATGAAATAATGCAAAGCGAAAAGGATATTTTTCCTCTCCCCTAGATCCTAAGGAAAGTAAATGACTGGAACGAAAGTCTTGTCTATTTCCCTTGATTTCTGCTACGAATGGCTTTATGCCTTTTTGAGCTATATAAACTTCACATTTAGTAATTCTYTTTCATCACATTGTACTAATATTTTGCCTCCTAAGGATAACCACCCTCTGAGATTCACTTCTGCTGTTCCTATGTCTTTAATACGACACTAGTAATTAGACCATGATTCGCGGAAATGTGCATAACGTAAGTTTAGGCCATTGCCTTATTTAGTTTCCACTAATACTCAGCAAGAAGGCTAACTGGATTTTAATCTATTTGCTGTAATAATTAAGGTTCACATTATATTTTCATTTATTTTCCAGTTTCCAGTTATTACTGGAAAACAACATCTCAAAAAATGGTCAGAGGTCCTGATCACTGATAGTTTAAAGTGGAGTGAAACAATGAAAACTGACATTTTCATATACGAGGACAAGAAATTTGATACTAAAAACAGCACTGTTTCACAAAAATCCCAGCTGGCACTGAGGTGTACTGAGTTAGGTGTCAACCTAGGTATAGTTTCCTTATTGCTGGTTATCTTTTATTTAAGCAATGGACCAATGTAGTAACCACAGAAATGGATTTGCAGTAATGATAGAGAGTGGAATTGGAGAGTTTATTTTAATGGATGCCCATATCCAGAGATCTGTAGATACATTAGTGTTGTCAGGAGTGCACTTTTGAAGTGAACCTCTCAGTCATCCCCACTCACTTCACTTTGGAGCATTATGGAGTGGTCTCAGGGATCGTGGCCTGGGTACCTTTTGGCTGAAACAAAACTGAAGTATTCATTCATGGACACTCAGCCCACAGGACCAGACTGCAGCTAATCCAATGTAAAACGCCCTGAAGTGTGTAGACTGTGAACATCAGGTTCTTCGGGTTTCATGGTATTTGGGCCACACTACTTACTAATGTAAACATAGTTCTTGACCTCACCCTAATTACTGGATATTTTTTCTTTGATTTCTTTTGTTGTCATTTGCTGATGTGTAATTGCATGGTAGCCTGATGGCAGGATGCTGACTTCATGGTTCTGTTAACAAAGCTGTGGTGGTGAGACCATCCTTCCCAGTTACACAGCAAGCTACAGGTTGGATACACGAGCACTTTTATTGAGAGGTTCCATTGCCTGGGTGAAGGCCACCATCATTCCCACGCTTATTTGAATGTCTGCTCTAAAGCCCCGGTTTCTTGACTGTGCTCAAACCCAAGTCCAAAACCCTCTTCTCACATTTGGTGGCCATCAAGTGATCTTAGTGATTCAAATTTCTTCAAAATTCTCAAAGTTTCATTGGCAAGCAGAAAAAGAGGAATGGAATACCAAAGGATCTGTAAGTCCAGGTCTTTTTAAAGACCAAGTGTTTGTTGGAATTATTTGGCTCCTGACTGAAAAGAGAAGATACCTCTCCACACCTATCAGACAGCCATCTCCACTCCCTACTGCCTGCTTTTGTAAACTGTAAACTTTAGTGAGTTATTATCTCTTTGAACATAAATTCAAGAAGGTCAAGCAGGTAGACCTTTTCAAATTAATACTCTCAAGCGGTTTAAGGACTCTGTTCTGAGGGCAGTGTTCCTGTTATGTTACTGTTTCATTTCATTTTTGTTCACCTACACAGCTTTCTTCTATTTAACTCTATGGATTATATCCCAGCATAATGTCAGTCAGCTGAACTGTGGTGATTTCCTTAAGGATAATACATTTAAGTCCTTCACAATCCATAATACTTCTCTCAAAATTTTAACCTACAGAATTCTTCAAGTCTTTGTAGTCACCCCGCATTTTTTTTAGAAAAATACAGTATTCATTGTGTTTGCAGAGAGCTCTGTTTGAGGTGAAAGAGAAACTACTAAAACACAGATATGGAAAATATTAAGGAACATAACACTGTCTCCCATAGCATCCTCATAGACAAGCTCAGGAAGTGTGGGTTAGATGAGTGGACAGTGAGGTGGATTGAGACCTGGCTGAATGGCAGAGCTCAGAGAGTTGTGATCAGTGGCACAGAGTCTAGTTGGAGGCCTGTAGCTAGCGGTGTCCCCCAGGGGTCAGTACTGGGTCCAGTCTTGTTCAACTTCTTCATCAATGACCTGGATGAAGGCACAGAGTGCACACTCAGCAAGTTTGCCAATGATACAAAACTGGGAGGAGTGGCKGATACGCCAGAGGGCTGTGCTGCCATTCARAGAGACYTGGRCAGGCTGGAGAGGTGGGCAGAGAGGAACCTCATGAAATTCAACAAAGGSAAGTGCAGGGTCCTGCACCTGGGGAGGAATAACCCCATGCACCAGTACAGGCTGGGGGTTGACCTGCTGGAAAGCAGCTCTGCTGAGAAGGACCTGGGAGTGCTGGTGGACACCAAGTTAAGTATGAGGCAGCAATGTGCCCTTGTGGCCAAGAAGGCCAATGGTATCCTGGGCTGCATCAGAAAGAGTGTTGCCAGCAGGTCGAGGGAAGTGATTCTCCCCCTCTACTCAGCCCTGSTGAGGCCACATCTGGAGTACTGYGTCCAGTTCTGGGCTCCCCAGTACAAGAGGGATGTGGCACTACTGGAGCAAGTCCAGCGAAGGGCCACAAAGATGATTAGGGGACTGGAGCATCTCTCTTATGAGGAAAGGCTGAGAGAGCTKGGCCTGTTTAGCTTGGAGAAGAGAAGGCTGAGAGGAGATCTTATCAACGTGTACAAGTATCTGAAGGGAGGGTGTCGAGAGGATGGGRCCAGACTCTTTTCAGTGGTGCCGAGCGACAGGACGCGAGGCAATGGGCACAAACTGAAACACAGACACTTCCATCTGAACATGAGGAAAAACTTCTTSACTGTGAGGGTGACAGAGCACTGGAACAGGTTGCCCYGAGAGGTGGTGGAGTCTCCTTCTCTGGAGATATTCAAAAGCCGCCTGGATGCAATCCTGTGCAATGTGCTCTAGGTGACCCTGCTTGAGCAGGGGGGTTGGACTAGATGATCTCCAGAGGTCCCTTCCAACCTCAGTGATTCTGTGATTCTGTGAAGTAAGAAAATTAATCTGAAGTTAGTGATAATACAAAGTAAACCATTAGCACAAAACAACAAATTTTACTGGGAGATGGCTTTGAAAATTGTGACTTATCTTGAGGGAAAAAGTAAAGAATATGACGATCAGGAGCCAAAGTCTTTTATTTTAAAAGTCTTTCATATTTTAAAACTTGTAGAGATGAGAAAAATGAAGTGGCTAAAGACAGCCAAGTATAACAACCAAGTCCCCCACATTTAGGTTAGCAAGGGTGGGAGAAATCAGTGATGGAAATGGTGTCATCAGTGGGGGGAGGGGAGGGGGGGGAAAGCATGCTGCTTGAGTGTGAAGTTAGAGGAAGTGAATTGAAATGCCCTGGACCTGGATTTTCTGTAAATGAAACAGATACTGTTTGGAAAGAGAGAACCCTCCTGTGAAAGGGAATGAGGAGACCCAGCATAGGTCTCATGAATTTACTACAGTAGATTTATGAGATAACTGATTGGAGAAAAGTACTGTGGGCTTAAATCAGCAATACAATAGCAGGTAATGAAGGGTATACAGAGCTGGTAAACAGCACTGAAAATGGGAGAGAGAAAGTTCTGGAGTTTGGAAGCTGAGAAGTATAAAGAATTAATGAGAAAGAACAGAATTTGGGAAGAATGGATTGTAGCGTATTAACACTTTTTCCAGTTTTGGAACATTTTTAGACCTCACCATATGCAGTAGCTACTGCATTGCCTATTACACTGACCACAGTTTAACTTTGGGTGTAATCTGTCTTTTCAGTAGATGGTGGGATTAAGTGAGAATCTTAGATTATTTATTAAGAAAAGACACTGTATAGCTGTCAGGTTTAAACAGGATCTTGTCAGACAATATTCTACTTATTTAGTTAAAAAAAACTTTGGAAGGTGGCTGGACAATCAATTTAAATTTTTCTGTAATAGAAATCCACAGAACAGAATTAGACGGAAATGTGCAGAAATGACCTAAAGCATTTTGTGCTCAGGGGGTGAATCTTAGCTTTTGCTGCATCCAGATGGAGACACCCTGATCATTATAATCAACATGCTCCATTTGCTGCATTAAAAACAAGATAAATATTTAATCACAGTGCAATCAAGTCTGGATCTGTGCCATTAGTTTATAATGAATATAATGTTAGTAGGATCTAATACAATACTAATATATTTATAAGCCAGGCTGAATAGATTAAAAAAAAAGAGGATATTCTGAGCATGTTAATGAGATAAGGTATGCATAACTGCTAATTATTTTTTATTTTCTTCATAGATTAACTTGAATTATATATAGCCATCAGTTAATATTATCAATATTCCACATAAAATTTGAATGATTTTCTACAATGCCCATTCTTTTCAGTTTAAAATAATCAAACAAATAACAAGCTGTAGTTTTAATAAATATTTGTTGATATAAAATTAATTTGTATCCTAACAGCAAAATAGAATCAACAGTGGCAGATTCCGAAAGGAAATCATACAAAATGTACTGATCTGTAAGAGCTATTGTGTGTATTTTTGTTTTTTATGTTTTACAAATATTCAAGTATGCTGAGCAAGCAAGGATTTCTGATTATACTTCTGAAAGCTTGAAAGGTGCGGTAGTTCAAAATACTAGAAGTTTTAACTCACTGCGGCATTACACTGAGAGACTCCTTTATTTTCTTGGAGCCATGTCAAGATGTCTCAGTGCAATGAGAGTTGGGCCTGAAAATGTTTATGTAAATTTTAAAGCCAGAATGGCTTTTAAGGAGAAAAAAAAATCTGTGAGCAAAAAAAGAGCAAATATTGGACTGCAATGTATTCATTTATTACTAAAGATGCCTCATACCTACATTGCAAAATAAGCGTATTGCCTAAGAGAAGCTCTTTTCATGGTTACAGCCTGCCCTTTTGTCAAAAGTACATTTGCTGGGAATGCTTTCCTCAGATATCTTCAAAAACATGTACTGGAAAGTGGGCAGCTAAGAATGGGGATGTATTTTCAAGTAATGAACAAACATGCTATTCTTTGAATCCATTTATGTCAAGAGTGTTCTTGGAAAATGGTTTAGTCTTCTAAACAAAGGTAGAAAATAGTAAGAAAAGTAGAAAGTAGAAAATACTAAGCAGAAGCTTAGTCATAACCACAAAGGTGGTGCATGAACTTGACTTAAAATACATGTACTAATGAGACCTAGCTCTCTACACAAAATTACGGAAATGGATATGTCGTACTTGCTGGCTGGAACCTTTAGGTAGGTTGAGAAACAAGTATATATTTCAGCATGAATTAACTATCCCCAGAACTCAGCAGGTGCAGGAACATTTCTGTCAAGTTGTTAAAATGGTCCCTGTCTAAAGTAGCACATCTCCCACACAGACACACAGCTGGGAGTGTTCAAAACCAACCTCCTTGTCAAGGAAGCCTTGCACAATCATATTAAATTAATAGGCAAAGTAGTAAATGTGAGGAAGATCAGAGTCCCTGAAAGCTTTTGTTATATTTCTACCCTTTTTATGCAATAAAGCAGTTCTCTGTCTGAACATATAAAGAGCTACACAGAGACATTCCTGCTGGTTTTGAATGCTCATTTGTGTGTCTCTATGGAAGATGGTCTCTTTTGAATAGAATTATTTTTTATTTTGATTTTGTATCTGCCAAACTGTGAAATCTATAAGTTTACATTTGAAGGGGCACAACTTTCAAAATATCCATTTAATTAAGGACGTTTTTAAAAGGATGAGGAAAAAAAATCAATATACTTCTGAAAAGGAGGCGGTCTCTCATTTGTGTATATATAGGTGGTATATACATCATTATTTAACTGTATGGAGAAAACATACATGCTAGTTTGGAAAGAATTTCAAGTAGATCTAATTATTTAGAAACTGGGCTTATCTCTGTTACATATTTTGAAGAAATCTAATGTAGCTTTCTAATTATTTCCATTTCAGTGTTCTTCAACTTTCTTCTCAAATTCCAGGAACTGAAGAGAGGCAGAGATAGGGTGTTGGATTACCTAGACTGAGTCTAATCCAGTGTAACAGTCCGTACCCTCTTGGTCATGGGAAGCTTGTGCCAGCTCCAGAAGCAAGAAGATTAATTCTCCCCTTCTCATAAAGATGATAGAAGTCA
The DNA here is from genome assembly GCF_003343035.1 of Apteryx rowi. NCBI lineage: Eukaryota > Metazoa > Chordata > Aves > Apterygiformes > Apterygidae > Apteryx > Apteryx rowi. The sequence continues at coordinate 104,365 of NW_020450955.1, read as the reverse complement.
TATGTGCCACTGGCTTCTTTTACACACGTCCATTTCAAAATATAGGGGTTCCTTCTAACTGAGCTCTATCACGTTTTATTGTGAAGGCTTTGTATTGGCAGAGAAATCATCTAAAGTATTATCAAAATATAGAGGAAGAGAAAAGACTTTAAACTACTGATGTTAGAACTGTTTGAGGGGTCACTGATAAGGAGTGCAATTTACCAGAGGCGAAAAAAAGATGTGATTGACGTTCCTGTAGAACCAAGAGGGTAGAGCCAAAAGGTAGTGCTATAATGACAAGTTGATAGAGAATATTTTCCTTTAAAATGAAATGTAGAAAGAACCCTTTTGTCCATTTTATTAGCTTGATGATAATTCCTTCATTTGTTTTGATGTTTTGGGGGGTTTACCATATCATCAGAGTAACATTATCTATTAGTCCTACTTCAGTAATATTCCACAAAAGAAAGAAGCAATTAGCTTTGTAGCTAACAGTATCTTCATCTTGATGCATATCAAGGTCAGTTTCTAATTTAGTATTTTTCATTCAAGTTGCATTATTTCTATATAAAGAGATGGATAGATAGATATTATACCAAAATTGTTAATATTTGTTTTACATTGCTTTTAATCTTCCTGTTACAGCTGCTACTTCAACTACTTTCTGGTTTCCTAGGTTTTGCTAAGTATGCAACTCCTACTGTACTTCAAAGTTGGCTTTTGTCATATCTTTTAAGACCAAGGTACAGATTTCCTAGAACCAGTAAAAATATCTGGTAAAGCTTCTGTAGACTTCTTGATAATGCCACCCAATGCAGTTTATGAAATCTAGTATATTATGTCCTTGAACGTCTGCACAGCCTGTCCTTTCAGACAGGCACTGTGGTTCTCCCTGGTGATGTTTGTATTAGAGCTCCAAATGAATGTGATTGGCCTCAGGGGGGTGAGGAATGGGAGGGCTGCACTGCTTCATCAGCAGTATGCTAGGAACATTGTGGGTGGGGTTTTTTGTTGTTGTTTTGGGTTGTTTTGTTTTGTTTTTTTAAACCCTAATGCTTCCTGGACACTTAGAGGGGACAGTAATTAGAATGTTGTTTCTTAAATGTGCAGATATTTACCTAAGCAGACATTAAACCTTTGGGGAGAGTTTTAATACACTTTTCCCCTTGTATGTATCCGAATTCCATTAACGCTTCTAGATACCATGTGACACTGAACAGTAGCTGGTACTTACAGATTCACCCTCTTTGTTTTTTCAGCACCTAACATGAAGTCTAACTGTTTCTGTTCCACATACAGATATTGCATGCGTCTAACGTAGCATTTGAGAATAAATCAAGAGTAAATTTGGTAGTAAATCTCTTGGTAGTCTTCACTTACTGTGCTTTGGTTCACATTGCATGGTACACAAACTGGATTTCTTCAAGATATGGCTAAATTAAAAGACTTCCAGGAGTGCATCTGCTGTGCCCCAGCCGCTCAGAGCGTTCAGTCCATGGGACCAGACTAGAATTAGCCCAAAGTAGCTCTCCCTCCCTGCTCTCAAGAGAGACATGCATTACGTGCATGTTGGGTCCTCAGCACCAGCCAGGCTGTTCTAGAAATCCCTTCCCATTGCACTGCGTTGCTTGCTAATGTAGATACAACCAGTCTGTAGCAGAAGTAGTTCACTTGCTAAATAATTGAAATGAGAACAACCTGAATTTTACTTAATTGATGTTTCCCCATTTTTAAATGTGGTGACACCTCTAGGTGCCCTGCTCCCCACCAAAAGGAAGACCACACAAGAAACAGCACGAAATAAGACTATTTTGGAAAAAAAAAGTTTCCTCCAAACTGTGAAGGGCAAAATGTAGAAAAATATTCAAACACTTATTTGGATTATTTCAAAAAAATTTGAGTACCCCACAAAACAGAATGAAGTAGCAGAGTTTTCCTACATAGGCTAATTCACTCTCTGTAAAAATAATCACCATCAAAATTTGTTTTTTTATTGGTGAAATAATGCTTTCCTTGCTTTGTGTGTTAATTACAAACTAATGGTCTCTCTCTCTCAAGTACATATTTATTGCTTCAGTATTGGATTATACAAGACTTTGTTTTTATGAAGTTGTAATTGACTGTACTTGTCAAAGAACAAAACAGATAACACAATTCTGCCTTGAGCCCCTTTGCAGTTCCACTAAGGTTGCATTTATTTGATTCCTCTATCAATAAAATTCTCAGATATTTTAGTCAGAGCACCTAAAAATTTTGACACCTGCTATGCTTTTAGTTAACTTTCAAATTTTTTCAAAAACAGCATGGGATTTCAATCTGTATTTTGGAGAATACTTGTACATATTATTGTTGGCTGTTACCACTGAAACTGTATAAAGAAGTCTCAAAAGAGCAGCAAACTGAATAGATCTATTTCTTTCAGTGCACAATTAATCTCATTTACATTACTTTATATGAACATGGATAGAAATGCCTGGAAAGCATACCATTGAATTCAACTGCTCATTAATATTGATTAAATGTTGTTGTTCTCTTTGTGTTTGAAGCTACTTCAAGATTACTTGCAAAAGTATTACAGTGCTATTGATTTAAAAAAACAAATCCCTGAAGCACACTTTTTTTTTTTTAAATTAGTTGACAAGCTTGTTTGTTTTGTTTTGTTTTGTTTTTTGATAAAGAAGGATGTTTTCAAAGTTGCCTGTATAGATGTGAGTAACAGAGAATATTAATCAGATTGTCAGGGAATGAATTATCCAGCATTCAGTATAATTCATATAAGCCAAACATCCCTATGGATGTGACTTAGGACCTCTCATCATCTGACAGCAGTGTTTAGGTCCATGCATATCATTTTTGTAGTGTTGATGTTTAAAATGGAATGATTACAAGGTTAGGGCCCAGATTCTTCAAGACACTTAAACCTGTATAACTTCATATCAGGGATCATCATCACTCAGACTCAAGTAAGAATGTGTGTATGCTTGGGGGTTCATACAGTCTAAATGTCCTGAAGAACTGACATCATGGGGTACGGTCCTCTGGAGCATTGTTAGGACAAAAGAGGTGTGAAATTACAGCGTCTTTTTTAAGTTTCAGTCATTCATTCTTTTAAAATGCAGATAGGTCTGACCAGTGTCCTGCTTAAAAAAATGAATGTTAACTAGTGAAAATTGGGTGATTGTTGTTTACTGGTTTCAGTGCACTTAATTGACAATCAGTCGAAACAGTATTCATATTGTTGGTGAGTTTTTTCAGAAGGAAAGCATCACAGAACACTAAGATTAGTTAGAAATACTGGCATGCACCAGTATATTAATAGTTGTGCTCCTCAAATGATCTGTAAGCCTCTGTACTCTGGACTGATCTGAGAAAATGCAAAACCTAAAGAAAATCAATGAAAGTGTGCTGAACGTGCTCAACAAGCCATATGGAGAAAACAGGAAGCAAAATGAGAAAGCAATGGCTAAAAGATGTGTTGTTCCTGGAAGATTAGGGATCTGTTTGGACTGATATAATTACCATATGAGGCTACCTGTAGGTAATCCCCAAATTGCAGCACTATGTTAGAAGCTTGAAGAAAATACATTGTTCATATGCACGGGCGACAAAAAGGGCCAATTATTAAGCATGTTTCTTCTCAATAGAAGAAGTTGCAGAATATTCATATGTTTTATTTATGTGGTTCAGTGGGATGTGTCTCATGTTTAACGATGTGCACAAGCATAACTTCGTCAGGATTGTGACCTGAGTAAGGCTAATGATATAAGTTGTAACAGAAATATGTACATGGATAGTTTCTTAAACTGCTGTAACGATCTGGGCAATTATAATTGTGGAATGTGTTCTGATATCCCTTGTCATCCTGTTAATTCATATCTTTTGTAAATTAATATTTTCTCAGAGAGTGCAGTTTTCACTAATGTGACATTCCAAAAGAAGGCTGTTGCTATGATCATCTGTCAAACCTTCTATTTGTAATTGAAAACATAAACTAATAGGCAGACTCTAAGAAACGTTAAACTTACAGCTCTTTTAAGTTTAAATCATTCAATTCCCAGTGCTGATTGTCAGTAAATTATGCTGTGGAAAGAAATTATTTTCTAGAGTTTTTTGAAAAATGTGATTTTAATTGGATGAATACTTATGACGTTTCATTTCAGTAAATGAAGATTAACATCTTTGTGTGTACACGGCAAAGATTGCAAATAACACACTTTATATTAAATTCATGGACCTTTTAACACACAAACTTACTTATGAAGCTTTCAAATCAGTGATTACCAGTTCTTTAAAGTGGGATTGGAAAAAATATTAGTCAAAATGCTAAAATGTTTTATTCTGGTAGGATGTTTGTTACAGATGAAAACAGTAAGATAGTAAGATGGCAAAAGCTTTTGACACATGCCATTAAAAGAATAAACTTTAGATCTCAGCTGAAGATATATTATTACCTGGAGGTATATATAATAAGTACAAATCTAACATCTATTGCATTTACAAAATGCAGATCACTACCAGAGCACTCTAACAAACTTTAAACAATAAGAACAAACAGAAAATTAGATCTCACTGCTGAAAGTTTAGATTTCATAGCATGTGGTCAGTTGCAAAAAATAATTTAATTTAGTCAGAGGAACTTTTTAAAGCAGTTTGAAATGGATATGCTAAAAAGGCACTCAGTGGAAAAGGAATAATTGGTTAATAACCTAACTACTCACCCAGATGGTCACACATGCGGAAAGTCACACAAAGCCATAGCAGAGATCCCTTCCAGCTAATAACTTGCCATGTAGTGATTACTCAGGGATATTGTAGGTGTCACTCCCTACATGATAGGCACATTTGATTAATATATATTGCCTCAGTGGTATGAAAGCTAGAACGCCTGTTATCTTTAATAGGAGAGCAAGATTTAGCTTCTCTGTCTCCTGTCTTCTCTTACATTAAAAAATAATGTTGTGATTAATGAATAGTGACATGCTTCGTATTTTTTCTTGTTCATAAAAATCTGTGCTGGCAAGTTATCTGAAAAAGTAAAGGGTTTATTCTAGTGGGTTAGTGGAATATAACGGTCTACATATGGGATTTAATTTCTTTAATGAAAGCATATAAATAACTGAAATTATTATTGTTATTATAAATGTATACTTTTTTTTTTTTAATCTCTCAGGACCCTGCCTTCCTAATCCATGTCATAATGGTGGGATGTGTGAAATTAGTGAAGCGTATCGAGGTGACACATTCACAGGATATGTTTGCAAATGTCCAGAAGGATTTAATGGGATTCATTGTCAGCACAGTAAGTTTCACATAATAACTTTTATTGTATTTATAGACAGAAGGCTTTGTGTAAGCTAGTAATGTTGAGGTTTAACATCGGCTCTGATTTTCTGAAGTATATCGGTCTTTGGCCTTCATTTTGTGACGAGACTAGTGCTGCCGAATACTAGCCTTTAGAAAATGACCTTCTTCCAACTTACTGGCTAATGAATTGGCAGGAAAGAAAGCAAAAGTGTGTAATTTGCTATGAATATTCTAAAACATGAAAAGGAATGGTTACCATGCTTAATTTAATTTGATTTAATTGAAAGCAGTATCCAAAATAGCAGAGATCTCTTTTTCTCTTGGAATTGCTAGTGGTTTCATTTTCATTAATGATAGCAGAAAGTAGAAAAGATCACTGAAAGTAAGTCTGTGTATAAATATGTCTTCTAGATCTTCCTTTACCTATGTATTTAAAAATTAAGAACAAATGTTTTGCATCATGTTGCTTGAATCCATAGAAAATCCAAGCATAGAAGTTCCAGACTTAAAAGGGATACACTTTTAAACCATGTTTTAGATATAATATCTGGGCCTCTTTCTGTTCATTATAATTTATTTGAAGAGTTTCTCCTGGTTTTAGATTGTGAATATCAGTTAGATCTTAAGAATGTGCAGATATAAAACTGGAAAGTAGCAATATTAAAAAAAAACAACAACAAAAAAAGCCTGAGACATCAGTAATATCTCTTGGGGGATATTATAGTAAGATCTACACTTCACAAATCAAAAACTGTAAAAAGTAAAGAGCTGTTGCCCTTTCTTTTGTTTATAMAGGAAATTACAGGTCCATGTTCCCTCAGTTAACATCATCAGAAGTCCTGTACATTCAAAGCCAATTAGTAAAAGTTCTGCATTTTCATTAGCGAGTGTCTGATCAGATCATTTTCTAACCTATGAACACAATCTCCATTATCTGTTGGTAACTTAAATAGAAGCTCTATTTTTATTTCATATGTAGAACTCACTTAGAACAAGTGCTTGCCTAAGGAGACACTTAAATGCCAAATTTCTGTTTCACTTCGTGGATTACAGAATCACAGAATCACAGAATCACAGAATCGCTGAGGTTGGAAGGGACCTCTGGAGATCATCTAGTCCAACCCCCCTGCTCAAGCAGGGTCACCTAGAGCACATTGCACAGGATTGCATCCAGGCGCGTTTTGAATATCTCCAGAGAAGGAGACTCCACAACCTCTCTGGGCAACCTGTGCCAGTGCTCTGTCACCCTCACAGTCAAGAAGTTTTTCCTCATGTTCAGATGGAAGTGTCTGTGTTTCAGTTTGTGCCCGTTGCCTCGCRTCCTGTCGCTGGGCACCACTGAAAAGAGTCTGGTCCCATCCTCTCGACACCCTCCCTTCAGATACTTGTACACGTTGATAAGATCTCCTCTCAGYCTTCTCTTCTCCAAGCTAAACAGGCCCAGCTCTCTCAGTCTTTCCTCATAAGAGAGATGCTCCAGTCCCCTAATCATCTTTGTAGCCCTTCGCTGGACTTGCTCCAGTAGTGCCACATCCCTCTTGTACTGGGGAGCCCAGAACTGGACGCARTACTCCAGATGTGGCCTCAGCAGGGCTGAGTAGAGGGGGAGAATCACCTCCCTCGACCTGCTGGCAACACTCTTCCTGATGCACCCCAGGATACCATTGGCCTTCTTGGCCACAAGGGCACATTGCTGCCTCATGCTTAACTTGGTATCCACCAGCACTCCCAGGTCCTTCTCAGCAGAGCTGCTTTCCAGCAGGTCAGCCCCCAACCTKTRCTGGTGCATGGGGTTATTCCTCCCGAGGTGCAGGACCCTGCACTTSCCTTTGTTGAATTTCATGAGGTTCCTCTCCGCCCACCTCTCCAGCCTGTCCAGGTCTCTCTGAATGGCAGCACAGCCCTCTGGCGTATCCGCCACTCCTCCCAGTTTTGTATCGTCGGCAAACTTGCTGAGGGTGCACTCTGTGCCTTCATCCAGGTCATTGATGAAGAAGTTGAACAAGACTGGACCCAGTACTGACCCCTGGGGGACAGCGCTAGCTACAGGCCTCCAACTAGACTCTGCGCCACTGATCACAACCCTCTGAGCTCTGCCATTCAGCCAGTTCTCAATCCACCTCACTGTCCACTCATCCAGCCCACACTTCCTGAGCTTGTCTATGAGGATGTTATGGGAGACAGTGTCAAAAGCCTTGCTGAAGTCAAGGTAGACAACATCCACTGCTCTCCCCTCATCTACCCAGCCAGTCATTCCATCATAGAAGACTATCAGATTGGTTAAGCATGGTTTCCCCTTGGTGAAGCCATGCTGACTACTCCTGATCACCTTCTTTTCCTCCACATGCTTGGAGATGGCCTCCAGGATGAGCTGCTCCATCACCTTTCCAGGGATGGAGGTGAGGCTGACTGGCCTGTAGTTCCCTGGGTCCTCCTTCTTGCCCTTTTTGAAGACTGGGGTGACATTGGCTTTCTTCCAGTCCTCAGGCACCTCTCCTGTTCTCCATGACCTTTCAAAGATGATGGAGAGTGGCTTAGCAATGACATCCGCCAGCTCCCTCAGCACTCGTAGGTGCATCCCATCAGGGCCCATGGATTTGTGGGTGTCAAGTTTGCTTAAACGATCTCTAACCCACTCCTCCTCCACCAAGGGAAAGTCTTCCTCTCTCCAGACTTTCTCTCTTGCCTCCAGGGTCTGGGGTTCCTGAGGCCTGGCCTGACCAGTAAAGACTGAAGCAAAGAAAGCATTCAGTAACTCTGCCTTCTCTGCATCCTTCGTCACCAGGGCACCCACCCCATTCAGCAAAGGGCCCACATTTTCCCTAGTCTTCCTCTTGCTGCTGATGTATTTGAAGAAGCCCTTCTTGCTGTCCTTGACATGCCTTGCCAGATTTAATTCCAAATGGGCCTTAGCCTTCCTCGTTGCATCCCTGCATACTCTGACAACGTTCCTATATTCCTCCCTATATTAAAGCTCAGCATGGTTCTTGATGCATTCAGAAACCAACTGTTATGCAGTTAGAAGGTTAAAAATTCAAACGAACATTTGAGAATCCAGTCCAGTAATTCCATCTGCATGTAAAAGATAAATCCACTCATCAAAATCAGAGTGAATAAGCACTGAATCCAGTCTACCTCAATTAAGTGCTTCATTTAGATACTTGAAGGAACCAATACAGTCCAAATAAAACAATTACTTATGTTCATTGTGTCCCTTCTGTACTCAGTGGAAGAAGAAATTGTCTCCAAAGACCTGAAGGCGAATATTCAGTTTCATTAATTTTGGCCAAACTCTCTCTCAATTGATTATAAACAGGCATGTCCAGAAGGTATGAAGTTAGATGTCTGAAGTTACTTAGTCCCACTAACTTAATCAAGTTACATTATATATCTGCCTTTTCCGCTGGGAATATAGGAGAATGTTAACTATTAACCGCTCCCTTAGGATCTACTCTGTCTAGCCCTGGTTCTGGGAATGGGCATCTCGTGGAGCTGAGCGCCAGCAACAGTCATATCCACTTTCTTTTGTCTTAATACTCATATCATTAGAGCACTTACTCAAGATGTGGGATTGAATTCATAGTGTAACCATGATGGCAGAGGATAATCATTGCCTGCTTTTACACCATATAGCCAAGTGTTCAAGAGTCATGGGAACAGAAGAGCAGGCAAGATTATATTTAGCTGTAACTCAGGAGTGGCACCAGCTTAAAAGTTGCACTAAACACAATTGTGAGTGCAGTACCCTATGGTTCCAGACTGTTTCTTGGCATTTGCGTGCGTTTTACATGAGACTATCATTTGATAAATGAAACAAAAGTCATTGGAAAGTGGCAAGAAATGAAGTTGTACCTCCACCCCCATGACTGCTGTTAGTAGGGATAGAATCAGGCTGCTTCTGTTTGCCATTCATGTCCGGTCATATGAAGGCACTTGCTGGAAAGCATGGTCGTGTGGCCTAATGTTCTCATGCATACTTCATTATAAGACCAGACGCGTAGTCAACATGTGGAACACAACACTTCTGCCATTCTGCCAAACAAATGGCCTTTGTTAAGTAGGCAAGAAAGTGAATATTTCTCTTCAAAATGTTTTCATTTACTTATGCCAGATAACTGGCTCAGAAAGGGTGTGGTGTCTGCTACCAGTAACACCACAAATTTACATCAAGCAAGATGGATGGGTAATACGTACTGTCCAGAAAATATCACCTCTGTTACTTTATTTATGAAAAAACATGTAGTAGTCCGTTATGGAGGGATTCATCATAATTGTCTATCCAACATCCTCTTAAAAGTATTCAGGTATGTAACAATTAGCTAATGTAATCCTGGTAATCAGCAAAGTGCATTTATACCATCTTCAGAATAAACTAGAATTCTCTCATCAAGTTATTTATATCCACTGTAGTGAAAATAGAAACAAAAAATATAAAGTGATTCCAGATAAAACTAGTTTATGTGAAAGTTAACTCTTTGGGGAAGTATGAAATTCACTCTTTTTCAGAGAACTTGTTTTAAGATGTGATAATAAATCAGATAAAATATATATATGCTCAGAGGGTCTCTAAGGGTGTCAGCAATTAAAAACGGTAGAGAAAGTGTCCATAATCAGGAAGAAATACATAGTGATGGATTTAATATAATTCTTTTATGTGACATCACTTCAGCTCACTTCATAAAACTCCTTTTATTCAAACTCTTCTGCTTCATGAAGTTCAGCAATTCAGTTCTGAACTCATTGCAAATCAAGTAGGAAGTCTGTCAAAGTAGTTCCAGCATAAAAGGGTAAATTAAAACGACCTCATTGCAAGACATATATCTTCATCTAAAACCATTAAGATTTCAAAAAATCACATTATAGTTCTGTTGTGCTGGGTTATTTTATCTTGAATTTCTTTCATGTCTAATATTCTTTTGCTAATCAATTAAGCTAGGTGATTGATTTTGCAATCAAAATACATTCCCAAAGCTGATATTCTGTCATTTACACCAACCAACATCCCATCAATATTTCTGAGATCCGTTGACCTTTTGCCCAGGTAAATGATTAATATGTAAATTATAAAAAAGATAATTAGCAATTTTGCTGACTACATATTTTAGATTTATTGGAAAACTTACATTAACTGGTAATGGATTTTTAAAAGTTTCTGATTCCCCCGTGGCAAAAATGGAAACAATGTATTCCAACTAAAGATTCCCATTTCTGAGTTCATAAAATAACCAAAATTTGGGTATGAAAATCTGCCTTGGATACAAATCTGGGGAGATTTTCATGGTGACAAACAAGAAGCAAAGGCTGAGAGAGCTGGAACTCTTCAGCCTGGAGAATAGAAGATGGAGGGGGATCTTATAAATGTATACAAATATCTTAAGGGAGGGTGTAAAGAGGATGGAGCCAAATTATTTTCAGTGGTGCCCAGCAATAGGACAAGAGGCAACAGGCACAAACTGAAACACAGACGGTTCCATCTGAACATGAGGAAAAACTTCTTCACTGTGAGGGTGACAGAGCACTGGAACAGGTTGCCTAGAGAGGTTGTGGAGTCTCCTTCTCTGGAGATATTCAAAACACGCCTTGACGCGATCCTGTGCAATGTGCTCTAGGTGACCCTGCTTGAGCAGGGGGGTTGGACTAGATGATCTCCAGAGGTCCCTTCCAACCTCAACCATTCTGTGATTCTGTGAATATATTATTCAGACATTACTCAGATATTTTTAAGAGGAAGCCTTCTACTAACTGCCTGATTCTGATTTTGTCTTGTGCATTGAATTCAGGTATTTAGTGTCTGTGTATTACTTGCAGAGGATGAAGTGTGTTTTATACCCAATATTAGCATTGCCTGTTACCTTCAGTTATAGTRCAATGTGAATTATAGGACTTACCTTCATGGTATGAAGTTTCTTCCCAAGTCCTGTCCAGATTGCAGCTTGTCATGGTATTAATCTGGGTATGACGATCTGGTTTTCAAATGTGTTATAAACAGTATGTAGTGAGAAAGAGAGAGCTGTTCACAAAAACTAATTTGAGTCAAGAAGGGAAATCTCCTTACAGTCTCTCTACACTGGGAAACTGGCAGAGTGTAATTAGAGCACCTAAATTCCTGATCATACATCTGACCTAAATTCCACCATACAGCTCAGGCCCAGCAATACTCTAGGGTGTACAGTGTGTGTCATTCATAAGAGCAATAAATCATTTTTTCTTCAGGTTCCCTTTCACTGAAAGCAATGTAAATACAAGGCCCTGTCATTCATCAGAAACAAGCATGTGATCATACGGTGAATTATAATTCCCTTTTTTTTTACAGTGGACTTCTAGAAAGTCAGTCTTGAGAGATCTTCCCAGCTTTTATTGAAAAAGGCATAAAGATCTACTGTTACTCTTCAGCCATCATCCATTGCTAAACCATTTACATTATCAACCTTGCTAATCTCTCTTCAGAACGGCAGATGAACATGCCRGACAGGTAGCTCATGTTCTGATAATAAATGCCATTGTGTACAGACAGCAGGATTATATTCTCACCCATAAAAACACCCTAAAAACACAGTCTTTGGTTCTACAGAACAAGTCAAAATCCATGGAAAGATCCAAAAGATGTGAGATGGAGAGATTTTCCACATCCTACATTAGATAACCCAGGTTCTTTTCTGAACAGAATTGAGAGGGATAGAGAATATATGCTATTGTGATTATCAGATAGAGATCCCCTATTGAAAAATATGAAACTGAGGCATTAGCAACAATATATATTGAGGCATGAGGCTGCAACTAACTGAAATGAGAGAGCGCCCCATCAGAAAAAATCAAATTTGAAACACTAAAGAGTTCAGATTCAAGGGTGTGGTTTGGATGTGGTTTTATAGTTTGAGGGTCATTAACATTGTCAGCCATACATAAAGCTTTGCACTCTTAGAAAATAAAGCTTGTTAATCAAGCACATTTAATAATATATGCAAGCTCTTTCCATTACAGAGTTCTCTGCTTTCTCCCTTCACAACACAGATGATCTGTGGTATCCAGACCTGCCACATTAACGTCTTCTGAAACTGCCCAGATAGGGGAGGAAGGTGCACGGCAGAGTGCCATCTCAGTTTTTGACAGTGTATTGAAACATCGTCCTTAGCTCACTCCCCTTAGGCCATTTGCCCACCTGCGCATGGGCTGGCAGTTCATATGTGCCCACTGCTACTGGGAGGGCATGTGCCACATGTTTCAGACCCAGGCAAGATGCTGTGTAATCTATAGCTGCAGCTTTGTCAGCAATTTTAAATCCAGCAACTTTTCCAACTACTGGGATGAAATACAAGCGAGGAAGCTGTTAGAATGCGATGTGGCGTGGATTTTGTGCCTTAGAAGGAGTGCACATGCTACACCGTTCCCAGCTGCGGTTTGATGGATGAAACAGTTCTGAAACTATTCCCCACAGGCAGGTTGCATGCAGCTGTCATCTTCTGGAGGCTAAAGCAGATTACATCTAGCACACACACAGGTTGTTCCAAGCCAGCTGGCCTCCGAGCCAACTGGGCAAATTTAGTTTACTCAGACAGATATAGCTTCCCACTACCAGGTGTTCACTCCGTGCTTCTGCTGAGGAACACGCGCTAAGGCTGCTCCTTGAGTATCTGTTTGAGTTCTAATTCTAACCTAGGTTTTCCTTTTTTTGTTTTGTTTTGTTGTTGAAATTAGACATATGTATAGATTCAATGAATTATAGTAGTAATAAGTTCCCTAGGACATAATTATATTTGAAAAGCTTTCAAAAAAAAATTAAAATAATATGAGTCTAAGCTTTGTTGAGGTGAAGTCTGAAAACTATTCCTGCGTCTGACTGTTTGCTTAGATAGAAATGAATAAGGGCAGGTATATTCTTGTTCATTTGGGAACCTGTAGAACTTTGCTTAATTAAAACAAAAGAGAAAGTRACTAGTTTGATAGAAATCTGTGAGAGATGACTGGAAGGAAGAAAAGCCAATAAAATGCTTTTCCTAAAATGGGAACTGCAGAAGGAGGCAAGATGTGGAGCATGGAAATGCCAGAACTTAGATCATCAGAAGTAGTCTGAGGTAGTGGAAGGAACATCCACTAGGTGCAGGAGAGGCGGCACAGCAGGTGCTTGCTCCTCTCACACAAGGCCAGAAAGTCTGCGTGAAAGTGCCTGGAAAAGTGAATGCTCTAATGAGGTAAAACTTAATGGGGCTGTTGGTTATTCAGAGGAAGTTTTGATGATAAACAAATGTGTGCTGATATTGAACAAGAGTGACAAGAGTGACGAGAATTTTCRGGCTGTTGGGTAGGGCTAGTGGGGGTTGTTTGGCTTGAAATCCAAATAAATATCTTGGTCAAAGCAGTTGGTGGCTGAGACAAGACTACCTGAGGCCTGAAGAGAGAAAGCATTAAATCTCAGGAAACAGGCCAGCACCAGAAGCTTCACAGGAAGGGTCAGGACACTCCCACAATGAAAACAGAAGGCGTAACTTGCCCCCTACTTGAAGATTTTAGTCCATTCTGTAATTAGCTTGAAACCTCAGCTAGGAATAAAATATCCTTTCCGATTTTGTTTCATTTTTGTTAGTACTTGCTTATATAGCACTGTTTATTCTTGTTGATATGCACTTCCAATATCTTTTTTTGTTCTTGTTGAATTACTGACCTCAACAATTTCCTGATGCTTTGAGTCTTGTAGTCTAATTATGCTGTATATTGAAAAAACTCTATTTCAATTTTGAACTTGCTGTTTTTCAGCATCTTTGAATGTTTCTTTCTTTGTGTATTATAAGACTAGAAGAAAAGCAGCTTTCAAGTGCTTTCTATATGCCGTTTATTATTTCGTGTACACTTATGTTCCTCTATTATTCTTTTCAATGCAAACAGTCCAAATTGTTTCTGTTTCTTTTTTACATGACAGCTTTTCCAGGACTTTATAATGATTTCTCACTACTCTTCTCAAACCCTTCTTTGTCCTATGGTATATTTTATTGAGGAGATGACCTGTACTGAAAAAGAAGCTATAATATTTATTAAGTAGAACATCCTTACAGTGCCTTCTGTATTCTTTATGCAGCATTTCGCTGGATGTTGTTTCCTATTTTTCCTATTTTAACCAGAACTGGACATTGAGCTAAGGCTTTTATTAAGCTACCTACTTTGATGCTGAGTTCTTTTCATAAGATTTCATAGTGTGAAGAGTGTAGATTGCTGATTGCTTTTTTATTTTGTGGGGATTTTGAGCAGAGGGGTGGATTTCTTATGACCTATAGACTGGCTAGACTATACAATGGCTGGTGCTTTTAAGATATGTATTTCTATCATATAGAAGTCATTTAGATTGTCAGTAGCCAATATCTTTCTCTAATTACTTTCTTTCTTAAGGTTAGGTATTATTTTACTGTGGAAAGAGATTAATGTTCCAAAAAACATACATATTGCTGTTCATCTGGAATTACAGGAATTAGAATTGTTCACATTCTGTATTAAAAAGGTAACATATGAAGCAGATTTTGCACAAATTCCTCTTTAAATTTCAAATAAGAATATATCAAAAATCAAAACCAAACTCTTTAAATTCAGTTATAATCTTGTAATGTCAACATCTACCTTTATCACATAAATATAATATGCTTTTTCTGTGGATTTCCTCAGAATGAGAGTAACTGTATTCCGAATACTAACAGTGGTTCTTGCTCATGCTGCATGAAAACACATTTACAAAAACTACAAAGTTTCAGATATTCAATAACTATACAACTCTTTTGAAAGCAATGTGTAAAGGGTCTTATCTGGCTTTGTGAAATGAAAATGTAGATGAGTATATAGATTATTCTATTATACTCATTTTGTAACAGAGAAACATTGCAACAAAATAATGAGTAGTTTGAGGAGCTATATGAAGTTCTTCAGTAACAGGGAACTGGACACTGTGATTCATCTCTTCCACACCTACTTTCATATGGTTTCTCTAAGGATATTGTACCAGTTTTTGGAGCTTGTATTTCTTAAATGTCTCATGCTTAAACAGACAGAGGATTTCAAATAAAGGCATGATGATTCACTCATCATTCAAACAAACATGCTATTTACTTAAGTTTTTCTTGGATAAGAGCCGCAGTAATGAATCCAGTATCTCTTGATATGTTTATGCTCATTCTCTATTACCTAATACTGAGCCATGCAGTTTGTACTGTGTAAATATTTTCAATTTTCTTCAGGTTTAAGCATTCAAACAAGCAAAAGCTATTGTCCAAGACCTCAGTATGAATTTGTTCTTTTGTGTTCTCCTTTTTTGGGGTTCTCTTTCACACTTCCAAAAAAATACTTGTTCATTTCAATTCTGTTGCAAAAACTGGTACAGGATATTTTTGGAAAAGTCATTTTCTAATAGACACATACAATTCTTTCCTTCTCTTTCCAGAATCTGGAAGAACTTTTCAGAACTTCTAGAACTTTCTCCAGAAGTGGAGAAAATACATATTTCTTACTGCTTTGCTTACATTATTTCCAAAACACAACATTCTGGTTTAGGCAGCTTTCCAGAAGTGTAACCATTGGTCATTTTGTTTGATCTTTAGTCTTTTCTATTTGAATGCTTGCAATGCTGTCTTAGCATGGATTTGGCCTAGCAAGAGGAAAACAATGATAAAAACCCTAAGCTCACCTTGTTTCTTAGTATAGTCCTAAATAAATAGCATTACTGCTACTAAGTGATTTCAGTGATGGTGAATTCTTAGGTTCAGATTTCTGTTTGTCAAGTGTTATACTTTGTGAATGAGATATAGTTCCCTGCCAGCCTGTTTTCCATCTATTTATAGGACCCCATCTTTCAAACACTCAAAGCATGCTGATTATTGAGATTGATATCCCTGACTGTCTATACAGTTGTAAGCCATTTTCTTAAAGCTGTGAACAAGCATTGTTTGATGCAGCCTTGAAATATTTAGTAACTTATAAAATTGGGCTGTTCCCAAATTGTTACTTATATAATTTTTCTTCAAGAAAGTGCTTCAAGGAGAAGCTTTAAGATGGTGTACGTTAGCCATATTATTACACCAATAGAGAATTATTAGTGTAAAATGTGTTAATATTTGCAAATCTAACCTAGTAGATGATATAGATTAAGCACAAAAGAATTATGGATGGTTAGAAGAACAACACAGTTTGCTGAAGATGTATCATCTGTTCTGTGTTGCTTCTCCCCACTTTTCACACCCATTTAGATAGAAACAGGAAATTATAAGGCATCTTCAGCCATTGTGATGATTTGGGATCAGCACAGCTACACTACAGTTTTAAAGGTCTCCTTTGCACTTCCAAATTGATTACAGAGATGCCAGCTTGTTTGTTTCAGGGAGATAAATGAAATCTTGAAGTTGTTTCTAATAATATAATTAGACAAAAGTTGCCATTTAGAATTCTGTCAAACAGTGGCACGGTCAGTCTGATCCATCTGTGTATTAAGCAGCTGTTAGAAAAAAATGTGGTTTGTAATTTAGAACTTTTCCTTGCTTTTTCTTTTTATTGTTTTACTGCTATAAGAACTGCTGTGCTCAACCATCTGTGTGTGTAGGTGTATCAAGGATGTGGAATGGAAATATTGTATATGTGTTATAAACTCATGACTATGCAGTTACCTATTACTCTATAGGATATTAGTATTTCCATTGAGACCTTGAACTTGAAAATTTTATGACTGACTTCTTTAATGTTTGGAACTTGAATAATCCACATGGCACTCCAAAAACTTTTGCCACAGATTTAAAAAAAAAAAAAAAGTTGTATGCATCAGGTGTTGTCTTCATGCTATAAACCCAATACAGTTTCAAGAAGCCAAAGAGGTTTTAGAAAAAAGATCCAGAAATCTATTGCATATTCTACCTCCTCTTTTGAAATCATAAGCAGTACTTATTCATGTGAATACACTCTTGAGATCAGTGAGTTTATCTGTAAGCAAGCAGTATACAGAGGTAAAGAAGGATATAAGGTCAGGCCCATTATCTGTGTGAACAAAACCTGAAAAAAAAGTACTTGGATATGAAGCTCGGTATCATGAGAAAATAGTCTAATAGTATGTACCAGTCTGCATCACAAATGTATTCATAAAATATCCCTTTGTATTCATAAAATATCTCAAGAAAAATTCATGATGCAATCACATTTGCACATCAATACCCAGCATATTCTTCTAGCTTGCATTTATTCTAACATATTAAATAACATACAATTATTTCTGTAGGGTATCTACGTGAGTGTTTTAGTTTGAATCAGGGTGCATTTTTAAAGAAAATCTCTTGATATCTCCACTTACGGAGTTTTGCTTCATGTAACAGGGCAGTCTCAAAACATATGAACTGGATTTCTTCCAGATGAAAATACGCTGAAAGATGTACACAAGGAACTGACATAATGCCAGGTGTAATGGGCATTCGGTCCAATTGACCTGCAATATGTGTAATGTGGATATTGAGTTCTCAGCTCAAACCATTTCATTCTAACAAAAATAATCCTATCAGACCACGCTACTTGCAAATGTAGAAATAACGTGTTGGTACCCAAGGTTTTTCTCCAAGTACACTGAGAACAATGAACAGATATTTTCTCTTCCTTTTCTTATCACTTTTTAATGTCTAACATCATAACAGACACTTTTCTCACTCTTTAGTCTCATGAGCTGGACTATGTCCTGAAGTTTGCTTAGTCCTCAAGTGTGACTGCCAGATAGTACCAAAAGTGGTGGTGCCTGTTTCCCCAGGGAATATATCCCCATCATACTTAAGAACATAGCTTCAGTCTGAATCAGCTCAGCAAGCTGATCACCCACAAGATGGGATTTTCTGTGGGATCAGATCACTGAACTGGCCTCTCATGCAGCTACACAATTGTTAGGTCTAGCAGAAGAGAGGAGACAGGAACATGCAGAGGGGCATAAGGGGTGGAATTGGCAACTCCATTTTTATCAGATTAGATATAATGTCAAAATGGATACAACCCCCTTTGACGACTGCTGTTAGTAAAAGTGTAGCTAGTCCTAAGGCTTTCCAAGGAGCTTATTAGTTCTCACCGTGATACTTTTTTGCCCAAGTACTCAGATCTTCTGTGTCTCTGACCATTAGTAGTTGGTTATCATCTCAGAAAACTTCCAGTGGAATCTGTGCTTGGCAATCAATGAGCAAAAATGATGGCATTCAGGAATTTGCTCCCTTACCTACAAAGGACTGGCAGTGACTTGGTGTTGTGTGGTCCAGATACATATATATTGCTCCCTAAAAGATCATTTAAATTGCAGTTTGCCTGCAAATAATAGATAAATTCTATAATCTTGTCAGATTCATTTTATCCTCAGTACAAGTGACTAATGCATCTGCTTCTGAAAATGTATTCTGTATGATACTTTTTTATTTAGCAGAGCTCTTTATGCATAACAATCGTTACTCTCATGCAGTTTTTAGAGTTTAATTAAAAGCAATATTCTCTTTCAGGACCACTAGTTTTCATTGTTACAGAGAAATTAGTCTGCTATTTTCTATAGTGAAATTCTCATCCATTCTATTTTCTTTGCAAAGCATGCTTAATATTTAAGAGTGCTTCAGAATAACATTGCAGGAGAAGACATATACCAAAATAGTAGAAAAAAGTAGAAAGGTGAAAAGAACTTTCTTTTGCCTGAGTCTAAAATTTACAGTTTACAGTATTTACTTCTCACTTCATTAATTCAGTGCTCTGACACAGAGAGAGCATTCTCTGATTCCTCAGTAAAAATATAGATTTTTTACCAAGGTTGTATCATCCATGGCCCTGAGTTCTGGTTCAGATGATATCTACAGACTGGAGTGCAATTCTTTAGTTGCTAAACATAGTCTTGGAAAATGCATGAACTTATTTGGATAGATCTCATTTTATTTGAGTATCAAACAAAGGTGACATTGCCAGGGCCAGCTGCCATAAATACAAGTTCCAGTTCTGAGGGATGTTTTTAGTACAGGACATATAACTCCCTGTGAGTCATGAAGAACAAGTGGGGTGTGTGTGCCCTGAGATAATAGAGCTGTCAGTCAGAGGCAGACAAAAGTCAGTGCAATAAATACTCCCCTTCCTGTACTAGACAATCATTGATGATGTGAGGAAACTACTTCATTCACATTCTGCATCTTCTACAGGGAGGGGGATCTGGTCTTCTTTTTCACCTTTGCAGAAGAGGCAATGAAATTAAAGTAGTCCAAATAAAATGATTAACAAGTGGTTAACAAATAAGTGTGTTTGCCACAGATAATATATACCAGATGTGTATATGCTGTAATATTTTTTACGTATATCTTTGTGTATATATATATATAAGGAAATTTTTAATCCATATATGTGTTCGGGTTTATCTATGGCCATAACAAAAATATTGATTTTCTGTGATCCTTAATGATCTTAGAGAACTGATTAATCATGTATTAAAGCATCCAGTACTTTCTTAATCCTCCATAACTATTGAATGATTTATGAATGTGCTCTTAATGTAGTATGTGTCCATGTATGTTAAAGGTAATAAAATRTGGCACTCTACAGCCACTAAAGAGGAAAAAAGATTATAGAACTGTGCCAAAACATCTAATCATCTAACCCATTCTCCTACTTACAGTGTTAGATTATTTCTGTGATTAAATCTAGCAATAAGAGTAATAAGCAGTATGTATAAGCACTTGTATACTTAAGAGCTATTAGGAGTATGRATTTGTAAGATATTAGAAAAGGGTAGAATTCACCTTTAAGCAACATCTTTATGTGCACTTATGCAAACATAAGTATACGTATATAAGTATATAAAGTGTATGTATGTAAGTATATATCTCATCTGAAAAAGATATATCCCTATTATCACTCTATTCTGAAATACATAAACAACTGCATTTTGAAAGAATTGTTTTGGGACATGGGAAGGGAAATATGGTAACTTATTGATCTATGTTCAAATTTGCTTTAAAAATAATTGGATTTATTGTCGTGAGCCCACCTACGCTATTTTCACAAATAACCCAGTCAGAGGCTCCAGTCTTATGCCTGGATAATTTAAGTTTACCCATGAAGCTGAGAATTTTGGAAAATTGCTTGTAATAAAGATGGCTTAAAAAGTTGATTCACTTTTTAATGAGATTTTTTCTTAACTACAGTTGAACTGATTTGTTAAAATGCTTGTTGTATAAATAACCAATTATTTTAATAAGGTTCATTGGAAATGATAGGAATCATTGCCCTGAAAACATACTTCTACAGTGTAAAATTAAATGATAAGTAACTCAATGTGACAAAGGTTTCCATGCCAGGATACATTAAAAGCAATTAAAAATGAAAAATCTGCTTCAATTTATATAAAAAGTTTTAAAGTACCAACTCTTATAAAACCAATAAAAACGATCCTGGGAATGTGATTCCAAAATTCTATTAAATGTAAATTACCTTAGCTGAAAAGACATTAATTATGCATTTAAACACGTGAGTGGAAGGTCAGGAGATATTGACATAGTCCAGTGTTGGAAGTATGACTGCACAGAGAAAATTATAATAACCTTTTAGTGGCTACAACTGAAAGACAAAAATTTTGCCAGGCAGGCAATAGGCATGTATGTGGATTCAAATTTTGTTACATGATCAGAACAATAGTCAGGTTTCTCATTTATTTTAAGAGGGTTTTCAAAACAAAAACAAGGACAGAAAAGTATCTTTGCAATACAAACAAAGTGTAAAAATAAAGCTACAAATATTGCTGTGAAAGAAGCAGGATATATAGTTACTGGGGCAGAGATTCCTGTAGAGCCCTACCTTATTTAGAATCTGATCAAAGCCCGTTGAAGTCAATAGGAACCTTTACAGTACACTTCAGAAGTTCCCATTTGACTTTTATGAACTTAATTCTATGATCTTAACATTCTTTTACATAGTTTCCAATGGTTTCTAGGAAAAAAAAATTGAAAACAACTTTTGGAGTGTAAAAATACTAAAATAATTACTATTGGCACTCATGCTGGAAAACTTGTATGCTTTATATAATGGACATAGCACATAAAATGTTATATTTGCATATACCAGAGCAATGCATAAACTTTGCAGTGTTCACAGAGATTGCCCATGTAGTTTCCTAACAGTTATTAAATTAAATCACAATATTCTTTTCTGACCTGAATGCAAAGTGCCAAAAGAACAGTTATGCAAAATAATTCATTAGTTTTTTTTTCTTGATAAATCTTTTTTTTAATTCTAATTGTTCTAGAGTTCATCTTTAGCATTCATTCAGAAAACTGTGGTTATAATTACTATTATATAGAAATGCATTCAGGAATGACTGAAAAACTTTAAATTAAATTTGGAAATTTTTGTTCAGGTGAGTGTTAAATAGGGAAAATGCCATTATAGAAGATAAAAGCTAGACAATATAAGTAACAAATCCGTCTTACAATACAACCTTACAGATAGGTGCTACCACTGGTTCATTGATACTAAAAAAGCATTATTGTTAACACAGATATAAATGATAGGTAGAATAGATGATAAGTGAACTAGTGGAAAAAAGAATCCAGTCATGATATAAAACACTCTTTTGTCAAAATTAAAGGTCTTTTGCTGGACGTGTCGAATTTAAATACATGTCATTTTAAAAAAAACTTCAAAACTTGAAGTATTCTTTCACTTTCAATTTCCCAGAACAGTTTCATTTTCTTTCTCAAAATGACTCTTCTGTTTACTATTTGTTTTCTCCTTATAGTGAAGTCAGTATCATACTGATGTGTTCCAATTTCCATGAAACAGGTTAGCGTTAAATTGTTTCAGAGACCACCAAGAAGGGGAAACAGCGCTTGACTTTTTACTAAGGAAAAAGGTTCAATGTTTTCAGGCAGCATAAAGTCTTTTTTTCTTGTTGGTTAAGATAGCTTGTTAGAAAGACACCCTAAAAAAAGTAGAAATTAGTGCAAATATATTATCAAAAGTCTCCTGCTTTCAAGCAGGCATGTTCTTCGAGTGCTTTAATCCTTCACATCTTATCATTTAACTCAGTAGCTCTCTGTTAAGATGGACATATTAAATACTATTTTAATAAATCTCTTGATTCAGATTCTTTGCTGGGTAAAATCGGCAGAATTTTATTGATTTCAGTGCAGCTGCACCATTTAATATCTGACAAAAAATGTGATGCTTGTACAAATTGGCACAAATCTATAGTAACAAAAAGGTATATAATCCAATTTTCATGGTATTTATTAGGAAATTAGTAATGAAAAGCTCGTATTTGAAAGCTTATGTTTAAACAATAACAGGCTATTACAAAGTTCTGCAGACAAAATCATATCGTTTGTGTGGTCTTACGATACTTATTCATGTAATTAAATCTTTCAGTGCCAATAATGAAAAAAACATGGAGAATTCTTTTAAAAGATCTATCGAGAATCATCAAATAACTCCAACTACAGGAAAAGTCTGGACTAATCTCCAGCTAAAAGATAATTATTGCATACTATGCATTTCCCTATTTTATGCCTTAAACATTCCCACATATGAAGTAAAAGTATTTGAATACAGTGTTCAGTCATCAATACAGTTTTATTTTCAAGTAGAACTGGGTTAGTGAAGTTTCTAAGTTTTCTGGTTTTCTTTTTTTAAAAAACAGAATTTTTTTTTCATGCTTTAGTCTTGATACAGTGTGTAGTTGCTGGTCTTCATAGAAGCTAGTTAAAATGCAGAGATTGTAACTGGTTGATCATCTGTTGCAATCTCTTTTCTATATATAAACCTGATGTTATTACAGAAAAATATTTGCAACATTACTGAGGCACAACTGCGGTATGTCTAATCAATGTCCCATGATAAGGGCCAAGCTGGCTTCCAGTATGGAAACTGGAATCCAAATATTGGGGCTGAGGTGGATCAACCATTTTATCAAGCTAGAAGACTGATTAAAAATATGACTTGGAACTGAGCTGCACTGACAAATATGGTCAACAAGCCAAAACGAGTAGGAAATCCTAGGATAAAGAAAGAGTGGGTTCGTAGGCAGGAGGGAAATTCAGGAAGCGCGTACTCCAAAAGGTAGCCCTGGATCAGAAGCAAGGGTTCAGATGGCAGGAGCCAGGGCTAAGCAAAGCTCAAGCAGGCAGGAGACAGGAACAAGCTGCTGGTGTGAGCTTCCAGCCAAGCAGCAAGCTGAGCTGCCAAAAGCAATGATCAGGCTTATCCGGCCCTCAGTCGCAAAGAATCAGGTCAACAAGTAGCTAGCAGAAGAACTTGAGTAATTGAAATTAATAGTTAAATATTTGATTATAACAGTTATGTGGAGGGTCATGACAGGGTTAAGTTGGAGGGAAGTTGCAAGTAGCAAGCCGTGGGAAAAGGGGAATGGGGGAACTGTTACCAGCTCAGACAAGGAGTCTCAACAGGAGCCTCAGACAAACATACCCAAGGACACCGGTGCAGCTGGGACTGATACATCCTGAGAAAGTACAGATAAACTAGCAGAAGCCAGTGGGAACCAAGGTTAAGGGCAAGACAGCTTTCCTAAGCAAGTAGCAAGGTACAAGGCGTGACCGCTGCGTGCGTGATCGGTGCAATGACTGGCTCCCTGTGACATAATCTGCACGGTGACTGGCCTAGCAAAGTGTGTCTGTGAAACCGCTGAAGCAGCTAACTTCTTAGTATAAATATGCTCAGAAACAAACAATAAAGGTCTCAAGATGCTTCACCTCTTGAGTCCGTGCCTTCATTTGCTACACAGTTATGTAATTAATATATATATWTTTTTTTATTTGGGGTACTTTTCCAGGAAAATCTGTGTGTCTACAGTTAACAGTTAATGGACAAAAAAAGGAGTATATTTCTTTAATTATATTATCTTTGTTTGTACAGTATCTGTTTTTACTCACGTTATATTAAATACTCAAAGGATTTTAAAAAGCTATAATCCAGCAAACAAGGACCAAACCCCTGAACTCTGCCGCATGGTGAATGTCCAAATCACCATGTTACGTAGTCAAGCGTTCTCTTACTTGCCCAGTTTCTGACACTGCATTTCTCTTGCAGGGTGCCCAGTGACGCAGCCTCAACTGTGCCAGAGCGTAATAGCTTTGTAGTTATGGTCTGATCTTAGGAGGTGGAAACTGTAGATTTAATCATCTTCAGGATGAGAAGAAACTTAAATGTGGTTTTTACTTCCTAATCGAGTGTCTTCACCCTTTAATCTATTATTCAAGTAACAATGTATTTTCAAAAAATGGACAGTATTTCCTTATTCCGGCACCCCAATTGATTTCAGAATCCATCTTCAGTAGAGAAATCTGTTTTGAGTCCAGGTGAAGTTCTACAGCTGATGAACCACTCCGAATTTACCACTCTGAGCTCCAAATTAGTGGAGATCTACATACCCTGTGCTTCGTTTATTATTATTATTATTATTATCATCATCATTGTTATTATTACTATTAATTGTTTTTAGGTAACCCTGGATACAATTAGGAAATATTGAATTCCCCCGTGTTGGCATTTAAACCTTTCCTGGAATCTGTTTCATTTGGCATTTAGCAGTCTTATTAGGTCCCTTCCTTAGGAATCCTGAATCATCTGGTAGAACCCAGTTATCTGTGTTTTATTTATTGCAATGAATAAAGTTGTTATCTGAACTAACTTTAAAATCTAGCTTGACATAAAACCTAAGCTTACCTGAAAAATCAGGAGAAAACTACAGTGATTTTACTTTGTGTTACTTAATTTACGTTAAAAGCACATTCTTCTAATGAAAGTAAATAAATTACATAGTCAACGAAGAATTATTATTTAAGCATATAGAGATATGGATTTCTTTTCTATAGAAGCCTTAATTGTCTTTAGGAGAAGCTACACCAGCAATTCTCACATTTTAAAATTTCTACTGAAATATACTTTTAATCATGATAATATGACAGTGTTTAAAAAGGGAATGTTTGTATTTCAGAGGAGAAAAAAAAGGCTTTAGTTAGTATAAAGTTTAATATCCTAAGTGGCCCATCTAGCAATTTGAACAGAATCTGACCATAATTTGCAAAAAAACATTTTTGATTAAATATGCTACCTCTGCACATTCAATCAAATATTATAGTGAACAGTGAATTAAATAATCCTATAGAACATGTGCTCCTTTCTTTAAATCAGTTAAGCTCATTTTCTTTCCTACAAAGGTCTGTGCTGGTATCAAATATGATATTAGAATGAGCTAGTCTTTCCTCATTTGTCAAATATGATTTATTTGTTTGAATTGATGGTACCAAAGCTGCTTGAACTACTGAAAAAAACACTTTAGGATCCCAGTGACAAATATAAAATCGGACTTTCTTCCTTCTGCACTGATCATAGCTAATTGCTCTGTAAGGATAGAATATGAGGATTGGTTTAAAAATATCTGGTACTTTAACTTCAGTTTTTTTTTCACATCATCCTCACAGACGATATGAAATTTGCTGGAAAGTCATGCATTTTATCCTACATATTTCACTATGAATGGTGAACCAAAGAAATTTAAATATCTTGAGAAGATATCTTTACACAGAAAAGCTTTTAAGAAGATAAATTACTACCTTTTTTTCAACAATGTAAAGTTCATATGCCCACTTAATGTTTTTCAGTTCACAGTGACCTTGATATTTTTTTCCCTCAAATGTGTTAGCTTGTATTAAAATGATTGAATAATCTGCTGAAAACGTAAGGTTAATGGACTTTGCTTAAAAAGACGAGTAAGGAGCTGAAGTATCATGTTAAATTTTATAAATACATATAAAGAATTTAGTTTAGAACTGAGAAGTTCTGTTCTTTGGTCGTTTTCCATGGTAGATTTTATTTTTAGCACATCGAGCTGTTACTTCTATTCTTCCTCTGTAATAGACAAAAATTCAGCTAAGAACCCAGTGAATTTTCATTATTCCAGTATGTGATGTCTTTATAAGCAACAAATAGTAAGACAAGAGTGATAAAGAGAAGCTGAGAGATCAGTAGCAATTATTAATTTTAGTATAGTACTCTGGAATTTTGCTGGTTCAAAGAACTGAAACTAGCCTCCACATTTAGTGAAGGTCTGTCCTTGTTTTTCTGTTCACAGCAACAGGAAGAGTATGGATACAAAGTCTGCATACTACATATGTTTTGCCTCCATATGATGCACAATCCAGACGGGGTTTGGCCGAATATAAGTGGAATTCAAAGGCCTGCTTACATCCCAGTTATTTCAGTAACACAATTAAAAACCATCAGAAGCATATCCATATTTAATTGGGAAATTAATTTCACAAAACATAGGAAGAGTAACAGATATAATGATTCCTCTAAAAATTTAGTTTCTAGCTGTATGTGTCACCAGCTTGTTAGTGCGCCTTGTTTTGTTTGCAAAATTGATGCTCCAGAAAATTGCGTACAGAAATACTGTCCTGTGAATACGCAAATTGCCTGGGAACCTAATGTAGCTTTTACAATAGGTATAACTGAAGTTGCACAAATACAACTGATGAAATAATGTAATAAATTAGTATTTTCTAGCTCTATAAATGTTTAGGCAAAAGGCACTGTTATCTTTTGTTATGAGTTGATGATGTGACCCCCCAGAATGTTATGAAGGTGTAGGTATAAATGATCCTTACAGTTAAATTTCATTAGTATTTATTCATATCTTGAAGCAACCACACTGTAATGGGATAATTACACAAATTATTGTAATGGTGAAGGAGTTATCATCTTCAAACTGCTTGTTGAAGCAACAAGCTTCAAAACTGCTCATTGATGTCATTTCAGTGTAATTGTATGTTTGGCCACTCTTTAGCTAGATCTGAGGGTGAGCTTAGCTTAGAGAGCTCTAAAGCTAGATCTCTGAGAATAAGAAATGCCCTACTGGGACCAAACAGGGGTCCATCTAGTGTGGTATTGTCTCTGAAGAAGAGACACAGGAGGCTATTTAGCAAGATCACATGAACCCGTCCAGTTTCTATGGTCCTTTCTCCTCATATATTTTCGGCACCCACAGGCCCTTCATTTAGGCAAGTTGAAGGGTACATCCCTGCTTTTTAGCGTTTATGGACCTGTTGTCCATGGCTGCTAGCATATGAGTAAGCTAGTGTTTTTTATCTTGTCTTGGTGATGGTTGATGGTTGGTATGTGCTTTAGATGAGTAGGAGATTGCTGAGGCTGCTCTGAACGTTGTGATTATATTGGGCTGGGACAGAATGTGAACTGTTTCACTGGACAGACATATAGAGACCAAACAAGCTATTCTGCTGGAATGAGGGGGTGAGTGAAGGACGGGAAGGGGCAATGGGTAAGGAATGGCAGGAACAATAACAAAGATCAGGCCTGCCATGAGCAGAACACTTTGTGTAAGTGTACTCTAAAAGGGTTGAATGCTTAGGTTTATCATTTGAGTACAAAGTTAGATAAAGAACTTTCCTATAAAAACCTTTCATTAAAATAACTTTTAGTTTGAGGTGGAACGTGGGAATGCATTTTAACCCTGAGATTTCAGACTTCCATGGAACTCCATGTAAAACCTAAGATGCCTGCCTACTGAAAAGTTTTCAAGAATTTATGACCAGCTCTCATATATGAAAAATTGGTAAGGAATATCCTATTGAATCAATACTTTGACTTCCTCTCCAATTTTTCCTTTATACCCAAAACTTAATACTTCCTCTGCAGAAGGAAAGGAAAGATTTGTCTGGACAGTTTCTGTGATGCCTATGTCCTAAGCAGAATCTTATGAGCTCATCACTTCATGAAATGGAATAACCCACATGCCATGTTTTAAATGTATTGCTTCAATCTCAAACAGATGTCTTCCCAACATAATTTTGGCAGAGCTGCATATATCCAGTGCACCTGGGTTCAAATAGTGGTTTTGCATAAAATAGGTGGGTGGTTGCAGGACCATATTGTAAATTATCTGTATACTCTGAAATGTAGTTTCTGAAACTCTTTAGTTTCTGAAATGAGCATTGCTCATACAGTTTTTCAGATACCCTTGCTATTCTTGTGCTTTGGGTTATACTTAAGCAAGTTCATTTTTTGGAGGGGTAAAATACATCATCAAGGAAGTCATAGGCATCAGCTATTTTGCACATGAAGGACATTAATTATACTGCTGTATACAATAAGGCTTTAAAAATCTTACAATAGTTTCTTTTCCATCATAAAGCTACTTCCAGTGGCTTTTCTTCCTGAATTTCTTATACAGGAAACCACAAAGGCAGAAAGTTTAATTTTGGCATAAAAATGACCCTTAAAGAAAGGATGCATCTTTGGAGTGTTCTAGTAAAAACTAATTTTGCATAGCAATGTGGGTATGTGGAACAGATATTAACAGAGTATTAAGGGAGGTAAATGGAGTAACTAAAAAAGTTAGAAATTACATGTTGCAAGCTATGTGTGTTGTGCAGTAAAAAGTTAATGTTGGTGCATACAGCAGCCCAGCTTAATTCATTCAACAGGAAAAGATGCACAACTCACTTGTTTCATTTAGTGCAAAGCTTATAAGTTAAAAGCTCCACAGGTTTTTAGATCTGCAGGAAAGGCTAGAGATACAGGTTTTTCTGTAGACATCAGAAAATCAGTAAGACCTGGGCAAGACTTGTGTATTAAAACATTAAATTTTTGTTTGTGTATTCTTAATAAGCATAAGCAATCAAATTAAAAGTACAAAAGTTACGTTCTTATCTACCAGAAATCAAGCTACTTTATTGACATCCCTGCAATCTGCCTCTTCTGCACATCTTGTTACCTCAGGTTTAATCATTTATGTAGCATCTTCTTTAACTTGTGCTATTCATATATGCCAGCCCAAACCAATTGTGCATTTTGGGGTAGAAGCAGATTCAACATGACAGTAAGGCATATTGTTCGATTTGCAGTGTGTTTGGACCGCCAAAGAATGCAACTAGTTTAGCTCTGGTGTTAAGTGTGTTGCTGGTGTTACTTGAACTTATTTCTGTACTATGCACATGCGTGCTTTATCAACGACTGCATCCAGAAAGAATACACACTTAAGCAAAACTAAGTGAAATAAAATTACAGTGCAAGTTAAAGATTGCTTTCCTATTTGCTATTTACAGTGTCTAATGAAACAGGACTTCAATTCTTAATGAAACTAGTGTGGGCTACCGTATTTTAAATATTTAATTGTATGCATTGATGCAGTTCTTAGAGACAATGACGTATATATCCATACAAAGTCTCTAGTCCATATAGACTAAACATAAATGCACAGACTGAGATTTCTAATTATGGGATATCATTATCTTTCACGTGTCTATTTATGTTGACTGAAAAACACTATATTGCATTTGAAAAAAAGAATGTGATATTATATTTGAAGATTACCATACTGAAAAACACAGAGGAATATTATTCTCACAGCATTTGACAAGCAGGTGCTGAAAGAAGGAAACTCAAATAAAATTAACCACCTTTTCTGTCTTTGGAATTTAATAAAATTTGCAAGCTCCTAGATCAAGCTATTAGTTTCAATTTGTCCACTAACTCATGCGCAGAAAGGAAAATTTTTAGACAGTTAAACAACCTTGTCAATTAGATGTTTAAAGAATTAAGATGAATTCAGAGGCACTCTTAACTGGCATCTGTTACTGAAGGAGAAGTAGCTACATTTCTCAAAGTTGCAAGTGTCACTAAATAGTACTCTGTTAGGACTAATTTAATTTGTTTGTTTAAGACCCAACTGTGATTTGTGGCTCTGGTACCCTCCAGGAGTTGCATAGCAAGTCCTTAAGCAAAACTTTTAATTCTGTTGTTGCAAAAGTTTAGTATGTATTTGAAACTAGTTACATTTATATGAGATTGCTTTGCTTTTTTCCTAAAATATACCCTGCCTTATCACGTTCATTACTGAAAATGTCTGATGGACAAAAGAACATACTTCTTCTAATATCAGGCATATAAATACTTTGTGTTATAGTTCTTTAAAATATGTCCTTATTGCTTTTAGAATTCTTCTTTGCTAATACTGATATTGTATGCTTCCTACAGATGTAAATGAATGTGAAGCTGAACCTTGCAAGAATGGTGGAATTTGTACAGATCTTGTTGCCAACTATTCTTGTGAATGTCCGGGTGAATTTATGGGAAGAAACTGCCAACACAGTAAGTATCATGATGATTTTACAGCTCTTTTTAAAATCTTTATATTTTCTTTTATAGAAACAACCACATAATGCATAGAAGTATTTTTGTAGTCTGCAATAGATGATGCTTAAAATAGCCATGATATTCTTTTCAAGATGAAGGAAATTTAAAATATCAAATCTATCAGGCATTAAAGTAAATTGATACGGTTCTCTAATATGGTTCTAATGTGGAAACATTTGGTATGTAAATTGATTAGCTAGGGTGCAGACAAGGAGGAGTAAATAGTGTAAAGAATAGTGTAAAGAATAATATAAAAACTGATTCAGGCTAAGGGTTCATCTAGCCAAGTATCCTGTCCTCAACAGTAGTCATAAGCAGATGCCAGCAAGTGTAAGAAAAGGCCAAGGATATATGACGCTTTCTCTGAGCTTTCTTCAGCCTCTGACTATTTTAAGCTCCAGGGAGTTCCTGAGCATGATATGTTTTGTTTTGGTTTCATTTATTTATTTAGTACCCCAAAAAAGACCCTATTGCAGTCCAAGTACTTGTCCAATCTCCTTTGATTTCATGTAAACTTTTCTTATTCGCAATACTCTCTGGCTGGGAATACCAGCAGGTTATCTACCCAGTGTGTGGAGGTAAAACAACTTCTTTTGTGTTGGTGCTGGTTCCTACTCACCATYGTTTGATGGCCCTGCATAAAAGAACTGTTGGGCAAGTAAGGGACTGGCCTAATGGGAGGACAAAAACAGCCAGATGGAAGGTGGACTTCTGGGAGAAATCTTACATGGTTTTGCTAATAACTTTGATTATGAGTGGACTGTAAAGATCTGATTCCCATAGTTAAAAGACACTGTAAATACAGAGGAGTCCTTCACATGTGAAAGACTGGAACCGGAATAATAGAAATACAATAAAATGCTATGGTACAAAGTGCAAGGTATCTGAACTTAATAACCAAAGATGGGGTCTCATGAATTTGAAATAATATGGAGAAGAAAGCCTATGTGTTTTAGTGTATCCTAGGATGATTGTCAGTTACTAATATCATGGAGTTGTGAAAAAGGCAAATGTAGTCCCAAGATATGGCAGGCCTAGTACCTCATGGAGAAAAAGGAAAGTATTTATGCTATTATACCAGATACCACGTTCAAAATACCTGAAATTTTGTAGCCATGCACATTCAAAGAAGATGATTTCAAATAAAAGCAGGTTCAGAAAGATCTAATAAGTATAGCAGGAAGACACAGACTGTGTTGCAAATTGAATACTAAATAAATGATGTAGTGATTAGCAAACTGTAACAAAGGTGAAGAATATAATTTATTTTTCTGTGTTCACATTGTGGATGCGTGGGGAAGCAGGGAAAAGAAAATGTGGATCAACAACCACAAATGACAGGCTAGGAATTTTTTCAAGTAGCTTCAGTGAGTTCCTAGATTTACAACAGGCAAATAAACTCAGGCATCCAACGTAAAGTGTACAAAATTTTAGAGAGAAATCATGGGTTAAAATTTGATTTGAGAGCTTTTGTATGCCTAGATGTCTCCCTTACAGAATTTGTATGCTGTACTTAGTTACTAAACCTGACTCAAGAACTTTATGATATAAAAAGATGAACATCTATTAAAGTTTTATGTAAAAGTTGTTGATGGATTATTTTATGTACTTCATTTATCAAGGGCAATTGAAATGCCATTTGGAATTCTGCTGGGAATCACATCTATCTCTTTAAGGTTTATCCCTTCTGGGTTTTGGATGATACAAAATTACAGAGCAATCATTATTAAAATTGCTCAGGTTATACATCATATGAGACCAATTTGCTCTTTTGCTAAAAATGGATAGTCAGAGCTATAGAAAGTATAAGTTTCTAGTATATTGAACTAGCTAAAGAATTCTGCTAGTGTCAGTAAAGCATTATTGAATTGCAAAATAGGTGCCTATAACCTGTCTTTTAGGAGTCACAGTAGGAGGCTTTATATTGGTAAGCGATTAAGTGATCTTGCCTATTTTCACTAGAAATGCTTCCATAGATAAGTACTCACAAGTGTCACCTAGGACTCCATCATCTAGCCCATAGAGAAAAACACTTATTTGAAAGGATAATTCTCTTGGGTGCCAACAAATTTTTACAATTACAGTAAGTGTAAGATTTTAAACAGCAGTCATATTGCTTTGGTATAGATATTGCTGCTTTTACATACAGGTAACAAGGACCGTGATTGATAAACGTGCTAGACAGTAACAATTAATTTGTTAGCTCCAGGGTGTGTGTGGCTTGGTAATTGAGTGGGCATGGCAATACTACGGTGCAGTAGCAAAAGGATTGTGTTCCTTACTTTCTCTGGGTGAAGGACAGGCATATGGAATTACCAACTACCACGTATCTGAAGGACATGGAAGGAATGTAAAATTAGATGTGCTGTAAAGAATTAAGAGCAAAGTAATATATTACTTACATCTGTAATTATAAAATATTGTAGAATACAGGTATTTGAATACTTCAGTTATACCCCTCTGTACTCAGGTAAGTATATGAAGAGTTATAAATAAGTAACAGATAATTAAGGATGGAAATAAGGTTTGTACTCACTGTAGATCTTTATTGAATTCTTCCCTGTGCTGGAACCTCTCACCGCATTCTTCTCTCACTTTAGCACAATTCACAAACTTTTAGCATTCACTGCTTTCAAGCTACCTTTAACACAAGTGACATTAAAATGTTAACTGTCCTTCTTATATCAATGTATTATTGTGCACTATACCAGCTCCTATAGCTGGGGTTGTGTATATCCATTTTTTCATGAGAAGTTTTATGTCATTACACCTAATTATGTAATTATATGTAGTAATTACACATTCTAATTGCACCATTAGAGTATTACACATCTTTATAGTAATCAAATAATTAAATACCGTTACACTAATTATGTAAATGACTGATTGCTGTCTCAGAATTACCTCACACAGCTCAAGGATTGCTAGTCCACATCACAAACTGTGTGAAATATCCTGGATAGAAAAGAGAAAAGGCAAATTATATCATGCAGTCCATTTTCCTGTCATTGCAAATCTGTTTTCTAGGATGCATTTTCTAATATGACATGTAGATTGATATATCCCAAATAATGATGCTTTGTAATATTGACTTGTCATGTTACTCATCAGCTTAAAGTAGTTTGGTGTCAGGGAGTTTTTCCTAATGTTCAGACTAAATTTTCCCTCTCTTTTTTTTTTTTCCCACCCCATTTCTCTTAGCTAGTCTCCTAAATATTTCCTTTCACTTTTATCTCATGTTTAGCACTTCCCAGATTTGTGAAAATGGTTACATTATATCCAGATTCTGAAAGTTTGGTGAAACACCCACCTACAATCCTTCTGACTCATCCCAAAAGCCTCTCCAAATAACTAGTGCAGCTGAAGTGGGAGAGAAAGGCTTGTAGACTTGTCTGGAACTGAATACTGAGAGGTTTCCTACCCCTCAGCTCCTTCTGTTGGTATGGTTGGTTATAAAGAGTAGAGAGAACCTTTCAGGATTCGGACAACCATAACAGTAAAATGCCTCATGAACTTGGAAGAGTAAACTATATTTGAACCACTATGACTATCATCTGTGTCTCCTTCTAAAGTGGATGAGGTTTGGGGTTGCTTTCTGAGGGCTCAGCCATGAAGTTCTCAGAAGACAGGGAAGGAGATGGGGCCAGCTGATATCCTGGCCAGTTGATGTGACTCAGGCTCCAACAGTGCTCCTGTTCCTTTTGGACCTTCTTATGTTTTATTTATATATCTTTCTCATTTTGAAGCACTGGCCTATCCTCTCAGTTTTTTCAGGATAGATTTAAATTCGGTCTTCTTCCGTTCTAGTTAGATACTGTTATCTGTACCCACTCAGGGGTATGTGATACTAAAATAAGCTGCTCCTCATTGCTAGAAAGCGCGAGATGAGGCAAAGTCAGATTAATGTGGAGTACAAGAGCACTGATGGCTTCCAAAAATATTCAATTATTCTGGAATAAGCTTATCAACCTTTCAGAGATCCTTCAGTGACCATCTGGTATTTACAGRTTTGTCTACAGAAGTTTAGTAAGCACAGGATAGAGAAAGGGAGCCTTTTCCCATCCCATGAAAGTAAAAACTAAGCTATATATTTTGCATATTACTTTCCAGATTTCTTAAGTCCTCAGCAATTCCTAACTGGAGATGAAAAGCCTACTATTCTTGCACTCTCTGGACCTATTTCTTGCTTCTGTGCTGAATTCAAGCTATCAGTGATGATTACCTCCATTACAGCTTTCCTTAGTCATTGAGTCTCCATAAATAAGTACTAGTTCCAACACAAATTCTCCTGAGATTGAAGTCTTTTACTCACTGGATCACAAAATTCTCTTGCAGGCAACAGGGAGCCACTTTATTGATGTTTGACTGTTTTCATTATTTAGTACAAATCTATATTATTAAAATCTCCCATGAGCAACCTAGATTGCGAATTGCAATTATTTGTGAGTAGTTCCATGGGTATTTTTTGTTCACTTTTTTCTTTAGCAAATGGTAGTCTACAGTGGATACATCATAATTTCACCATTGTGCTTGTGGAGCAGTAGCTTGCTGATAAGTGTTGCTGCCATTAAAGCATATGGCAAATTTTCTCTTGTTTTTTCTTTGAAGAGATGGTTAAAATTAGTCACTGTAAATATTTTTTATGTATGCTACAGTCCCTTAACCTCCTTTTCTGCATATTTCACATAGCCATATGTAGTAAGACTACATTTAGAACAAGTGTACCAGTGTGATTTGTCTGGCATATCACAAATCCTGCTAAGCAGTGTACCTTCACATTATTTTTGTTTGTTTCCTGTGAAATGTATTTTAATACGTTACCATGTGTTTATACTGCAATTGGTCATCTTCTGCCTTCCTGTCTGTGGAAATTAAAGCAGCGTTTTTAATTTAAATGAAAATGTCCCTTCTTTCAATGACTTTCTTACTTAAAAGTTATGTAAAGACCTGACAAATCTACACGTAAAGAGACTTTCAAGACAACTGTTTAGATGGAGGCTTGTACTCCCAAACTAGTTGTTGTCATCCAAATCATTTTGATGTGCTGTGACTTTCTTCTTTATTCTCTCTCTGTTTTGGCTATTGGACATTTTTCTGTTTTAAAAATCATTTTCAGAAATACAGGACACCTGCTACTCAACTTGTAGTGTGGGAGGAAGAATTAATTTCACAGTATTTTTGAACAGACTGTGTTGGTTCTTTTGGTGTCTTTTTTCCATTTCAATTCTAACCATGTTTCCAAGTGAATGGCTTCATTTGCTGGAACTTCTTGGCATCAGTTACTTGTTGTCTGAACTTCTCTGTTTGATGCTTAGCCTTCACTGAGACATAATTATTCTTCTCATCCCCAGCTCCAATTCTTACCAACCCTGGCTCAGCAGCCCAGTGATTCAGAAAGCCCCCATACTTAGGTTCAGAAAAACCCTATACAAAACAAACATGACAGGGGAGCATAAAAAGTACATAGGAAGAATAAAACAATTCATGAAACAAAAGCTATATGTTCAGAGGAGCATAACTTTTATTTAAGTATCTAAGTGGCCTTAACTGTGCTCTGAAACGATTGTGTGATCATCTTGTATGATACCTTGTGTATTGGAGGCTAATAGGTTTTCTCCAGCTGCCCCATGTTAAGGTCAAAATTATGAGCAATGAAAACTGTGTGTCTGGCTAAAATTTATCTTCCAAAAACCTGTGTTTTCAAAAAAGGATAAAAATGAGAACATATCAATTTCCTGATTTAACAATTAGAACTCATAACAAGCTTTCTGGTGAATTCAGCTGGTGAAAATGTCAGGTTAACATTAAACTGTTAAACATTAGACTGCTTAAACAAGATTCCCTTGCAACCACAGCTCATTTCCTGAATGCCTGTTGGGGAACTTAGGTTTCAAAGTGTGAGATGTTTTAGGCACTTCCAGTCTGCAGTATGTTGTGGCTTAAAGCTTGTAGTGAGCTACTGTGAAACTGAGGTCCTGAAACTCATGTAAATCACAAACCTAGAAGCCTGGAAATCTCAAGAAGGCAACTCCAGTCTAGAGTGTCACCAGGAACCTGGAATCTCTGGGATTTTTCAGACTTTAGAAGAGCCTATATGGTGGGGCTCCCCCAGGCCAGTAACCTCTGAGAACTTGGTACTGCTGACAAAAGGTGATGTCCTAGGAGCACCTCCAAAGCTGTGAAGGAGTTCAGTTGCTCTGTAGTTAAATAGATGTTAAATATTCTCACTGATATCTACTAATTTTTCATATTTACTGAGATGATTCAGGTTTTCATTTTTAATTAGCAAAAAACCCTATATTAAGAATTGTAGTTTCTAGAAATATAGGCTCCTGTATTTAAATTAAGAGCACTAAAACTGCAAAAGAAATACATTAGCACATTGGTTGGTCCAAATATACATTTACTTTTTTATATTGGAGTTTCTGTTCCAGAAAGTTACACTTTGATGTATGTAGTTGTCAAGAACTCTAGCCCTGACTTTCACTAGTATAATTCACAAACAGCTATCTATGGAAGTGAGTGGAATCACAGCTATACAAAATTACTGGAAGATCAGAAGTGGACTGATTTCTTTTTCTTGGTTGTATCATTGTGGGTTATCACTGTCACAGTCTCTGCATATTCTGCATTTTCATTCTTGCCAATATGTACTGAAAATTTTGTTAAAGCGCAAGCTAGACATAAGAGAGAATAAGATGACCCATAGAGGGATGACCAAATTAACAGTGCCCTTAAACTTGATCGAAATAGGTTTCCTGTTCCCCTCTTTTCAATTTGTTAAATAGATAAGCTCTTGTAATGACTTTAAAATTACAGAAATTTTTAGACAGATCTTCAGTATTGGGTAGGAGCATGGGACAAAAAAATCCTATCCCAGTATTTCATTGCATTATACTATAAAGTAAGAAATACTTGCAAACTGGCATAAGCAGCCCTGCTGCCAACTGAAGCAGCCTTGCTTCAGCTCATCTTTGTCCATCTTGCTGCCTACATGGCTGCTCGTGCCAAGCTGCTGTGTTCGCTGGTCACTGTGCCTCTCCGTAGCCGGACACTGAAACAAGCCAGGGATTTGTCCCAGCAAAAAACTGACCCAGGAAATAAAAAACATCATCAATCAACCAGATCAATACCTTGATTCAGTGAAATATAAAGCCACATATATACTGGGCCAATACAAAGGATGGGTTGCAGGCGAAGATAAATGGTAGGGGACAGAGCACAGGTCTGAAATGAAGGCTAGCGCCAGCTGAAAATGTAAATCAAGCTACTGTCCAATGAAGAGAGTAGATGCTGGGTTTAAATTCATGTCTAAGGCAAAGCTAAAATTTGTTTCAATTTTTGTTTTGTTTCTTGTTTTGTTTCTCTTCAAAGACTGTTGTAGTTGAAAAAAAAAGAAAAAGCTAGAATCTTCTCCTTGTTTGCCATGGATACAGCAAATCAAAAAAAGTAAACATACGTTCCTGTTTGTCATTATTTGGGATACAAGCTCGGGACTGGCTGCATGGAAAAATTAAGGAGAATTTATAGATATGTATATGTGTGTGTAAATATGCACACACATATCACCCTTAAACAAATTAGTTCACTTTTTTAATGTAATTGGGGTAGTTAATTTATTACTCTTATGATGTCATTGCTGGTTTAGGGAATAAAGTGTGGTTAGTCCTACAAAAATGGAAGAATAGAACAATTCTTGTGCCTGAAAAGAAATGTATCAATTTAATATAAAGTTAATGGTAATAATTGATTTATGACCTCTGGATTACAGAAAGATCTTATAACAGAAACATATTAGAAATACGTTTGGAAAATGCAAGAGGGGAAAATTCTTACATGTTGAACGTTATTTTAGCCTATTTAATTCAACTCAGTCTTGGCAATTTGTCACATCCTTTTTTTGAACTTATTATAAGAAGGAAAATAATTATTTAAGAGGTTAAATAAATGCTAAAAGACAAGCTGAGTGCATCACTAGTAATGGTGATGCTTTATACTTTTTTTTTTTAACTATTTCAACTTATCATGGGTGGAACACCATTTATATATCTGCATTGGACAAAACCCTCTTGAAGCTCTTGCTGAAACTAATGAGGTTTGCAAAGGGTGCATAGTTCTGAGAATATGGTTTGGCTAGCATATCTGTGCAATATATAGGTATGAAAGAGCGAAGAGGCAGAAAATGTTATAGAAATGACAGAACACATTGTTAAAAATGAAATGTTCTCCCAGGCATTTCAGTGACCTAGTGAAAAATATTAATCAAACTCTCACGCTTTTAGTATTGAGTCTTCAAACAACAAAGCACACACAGGACCTTCTGCTACAGACCCTTTTTGTCCAGACATCCCATTTAAGACACTAAGGTGTGCAAAATTAGGCTCAACAGTTAGATCAGAATTGTAGTTTTTCCTTTCAGCACAATAGGAAAATGAGACTGAACTCTCAGTATTTGATGTTGAAACAGTCTTCAGTACTATGCCTTTGGGTACGTTTTCATCTCGGTGCTGTTGTACTATACAGAAATGTGTCGCTCTAAAAATTCATTTCTCAGTATCTTAAAGTGATTAGGCAGTAGAGGGTACAATTTTCACTGTATCCTCTGATGGAAACTCCTTGTACAATATTCAGACAAGCTCCTGGGACAAACAGGCGTATTTTACACATTTAATCATCTCTTTGCTACATGAGTCTCCTAGTACAGCTTTTGGGTTGTGTCAATAACTCCATTATGAAATCAACCCCATTTTCTAGCATCTGTAACTTGACTTTGTAGCATCTCTTAGCTTGAACTGCTTTGTTGCAGAGACATCTTTTCCATGTTTTCTTACTTATACCTCCTGATCTGTCTCTCTTCAGCTTTGTGTCATTCTTGACTCATGGTGCCCCTTAATTACCCTCTGTAATGAAATAGGAAGGTTGCACTGAGGTTAGGATTTCCTTCCTCTACCTGTCTTCCACCAGTTTGTTTCTTCAGACTAAGGGAACAAGATGACCCTACATTTTCTGTAATGTGCTGCATGACTGATATTAACAAAAAGGTAGAGGAGGAAAAAAACTTATTTTAGAAAAATATCCTCTCTTCTTGTGTAAGAAGAACTTTCGTGTGCATTTTTGTGTGACAAAGCTTATGCCAATGCATATTTCAACATTTCTAAGCCTTAAAAAAGAAAAAAAAAATTACAGCACATTGTTATTTTCAAAGTAGCCTCTATAGCTCTTAAGAGGTTGGTGTGGTCAATAATGCATGTTCTTTTTAAAGTCCTTCTCACAGAAATTAAAAATAATTTGCAGGTAAAGAATTGGTACTATAAAAAGAAATAAAAGCCAGACTGTAGCGAGAAGAAGCAAGCTGGAAAAAAATTACTGGTTATTATGACCAAAAAAAAAGTCCTTAGGAGTATGGAAAAGCACCTTGAATGAAAGTGCTAATGATTATAAATATATGAAAAGAACAATTTACAGCTGCAGTAGGCTCAACAAAGCTACCACTAGCCAAGTCACAAAACTGTTTTTTCTGTTTCAGCTATTAGTCCAGTTGGAAAATATCTTATTTTAAGGCTTAGTGTTTATAAAGTATAGGTCATTTTTTCCATAATATAAATTCATCACAGAGGGTCACAGGGGGTTTGCCATCTAAGTCAGCCTGATCTAATCTGTTGCTACACTTTGGTGGACACAGAAGTGACAGAAGAGAATAAGACCATCTCTAGGACCATCTAAGCTTCTCATAATGAAACTGCCTTGACGTTTGCTGTAGTGAACGATAGAGCAAAAAGTAGAATTCCGGGTGAATATGGCATAAACCTTGCAAAAGGTGGAGGTTTGAAAGTTGATTCACATTTTGGAGATTCATTTGGACTCAAAATTCAAGGCAAGGTGAGAAGGGTGAAAATCCATGTTAACTAAAAAGAAAATGGAACAAAACATGGTTCCATGAGCCCTAAATGAACTAAAATCTCCAAGCTCTGCTCAGCTACCACCTGCAGCTTTCAGAAGGAGAAGGAAATGAAATATGTTCAGTGATCAACTCCCTGCTGAGGCAAAATTCACAACTCCTGCTGCTTCAGACAGACGGAGAGTCCAGCAACACTCCTCTTCCAGACTTTGGTGCAGTGATATTTAAGATACCTAGGAGGGGAATGAAATGCTAGTAGTTTACATCTATTTTAGTCCCTGACCCCCACTATGCTCATTTGTTGCATACCATTAGATAATTTGAGGGCTTAAAAAAAACACGTAGACCATCTCCAGCATCTAATCGTTGATTATATATAGAAGAAAAAGCAGCATGTAATTCATCACAACTTAGTCTGCTTTTTAGCCTTTTCAGGGTTCAGCATTGGAAAGGCAGTCATTCATTGCCTGTCAGATCTGAGGCAAACAGCATACTTTTGCGGCTGCAGACTGCTACATAAACAGTGGCCTTCAGCCTAAAAGCTGCCCCAGGTGGGTGAACCCCTGCAGCTTGGCACATCAGCAGCCACAGTGTTATTTAGTCAAGGCTGTCACTGCTTTAAAATGAATGAAGAGATGAACAGATATGAAAAATTCTACAGCAGCGCAATACCGAAAAAGAAAGGCTTTATGTCTTTCTGACACACTGTATGTAAACAGAGACTCAGAATGAGGCAAGTAAGTTTTCAAAGAAAAGTGCAATTAAAACTTTCAGAATTCACAACTATCGTATAGGATTATTACTTTGCTGAGAGAAACTGGTAGAGTTACTCTCAGTTCAAACCCTTTTCAGTGATTGTTTTCTAGTATTAATGATAAATGCTATTTAGGCAGCTTTTCAGTTTGGCGTAGTTGCTTAGAAATTTTGTTCACAAAAAAGATGGGAAACTTTAACCCTTTAAAAGTGATGATCTGTTCCTGATCCAGTGAAGTCTGCTTGCTAGGGAAATAAAATTAGCTGAGCTTACCCATAAATATAGTTTTCCTTTGCTGGCAAGTCTCTGTAGTTGATAGCAATGTTACATGCCTTCTCTGAAGATAAGTTTCAGTGTGTAGTTTATAATATTACATTTATTGTTATTCTAGTTATATCTCTGTATTCCAGTTTATGCTCATGTTGCTGAATCCTAATTTTCCTGATTGGTCTGTTCCTATTTTTATGCAATCCATTTTTACCCATCCATGTTTTGAAATTTCAGCTTCAGTATAGCATAAAAAGGAACTAAATTGTAATTCTCATTACATCAAAGTTAGAGAAAAGCAAATATTACCAGGAAAATTATTTCCCAGTATTCTCTTGACTTTGCAAGCAAATTTGTATCCTCACATCCCACTGTGTCCAAATATGATTCTTTCTTTTTCTGGAAGGTTTCTGAAAAGTGTCACTTGTCTTCTGGATAGTGGTAAAACTTCCATACAGGAAGGTATTTACAGATTTTACTGTGCTTACTGAAACCTCTTCCCCTTCTACTTTTCTTCTTACTGTTCCTTCCCATCTATGAAAATAAAGTCAGTGATAGTGTCTTCTTGGATCCATCAGTGTCAACGCATGAAGAAGTCTTAAAACTCTTTTATATTTTTCACAATATCTTTAATTTTTCTGTTAGGTGCAAAATTGAATGTTACTTTTTGTTCATTCTTTGACTTAGGAATTTGTTTCCTTGATAAAAATTGTCATTAGGAAAATCCTCAAAATTTAAATTCCTCTCCCAGAATGAATGATGTGATCCATTTAGTGTCTTCTCATCTGTACTGAAGTCAACGTCAGAACTCCCGCTGGGTTCTCTGCAAGTAAAATGGGGGGCAAATTATATGGGGTCCTTGAAAGGCTGTGCTTTAGTCTTAGACATGCAAACATAGCTGTTGGAAGTAAAATATTATTTAATAA
Source organism: Apteryx rowi (assembly GCF_003343035.1). Lineage (NCBI taxonomy): Eukaryota > Metazoa > Chordata > Aves > Apterygiformes > Apterygidae > Apteryx > Apteryx rowi. The sequence continues at coordinate 62,058 of NW_020450955.1, read as the reverse complement.
TGAAATGCAGCATGGTTAGTCCCTTGACCTAAGAAGTTAAATCTCTCCAACACCAACTGCACATTGATTTAAAGACTGATACAGCAGTAAGGTAATTCTGGTTTTTGATCCTGTTCACTATTAATATTTAGTGACAGAATCCTAATTTCAGACACCATGATATATTCTAAAGGTGGGGTTTGATTCCCTATGGAAAGCCTACTGGCAGTCATCATGCATCCCAATGACATTTGTGTCACCTTTGCCTCCTGTACAAAGTAGAAGGAGAAACAGACCCCAAAGAATTCACCAAGTCAGTTTGCTGTGTAGGGAGTTGCCTAAGTTAGTCAGTATGAAAATATTTGAGGAAAAAGTGTAAGACTCAAAAATACCCCTCAAAGAGTGAAAGGTCTCTCTAGACCTTAGGGGCACCAGCCTGAAGGTCCCATCATATAGGCAGGGATATAATACAAAAGGGTACTTCCTTACAGGGAGGCAGACAGGTCACTGCACATGCATAGCCTAAAGATGGGGCCTAGGGAAAAGCAGGTTCTGGTCTTGGATGTAATTAGTACTTTCTTGTGCATAGTAGAACATCTTCATGAGAAGACACTGTGAGAGTCCCAACCCATAATTCCCAATAGACCAGTGGCTGGGGCRTTCTGTGGGCATATGAATAATGTGTGATTTCAAATTTGATCAGGTAAGGAAGAAATCTGAATCATTCTCTTATGCATACTAGTCCTGTTCACTTACACTTACACCTCCTGAAGCCCTCAACTCAAGCTGCTCTGTTTTCCAAACTTCAGTTTATTCTTATTGATTTTGTCAGACACAAATGCATGCTTGCTGAAGAGATACTGCACATAAGTGCACACATTCCACCTTGCAGTGGGTTTTGTTTTGTGTTACTGGGGTTAGATGCTCTGTGCAAGACAAAGTTGAGAAACACAGAAATTCCTCTGGTCTGTCAGTTCTGTTAAGTTTTAAGTAGGTCAGCATCCCTCAGTGCTGCCAACATTGCAATTCCATGGCACATGTTTATCCGAAAGATTTCAGTTCACGTGAAATTTTGCATAGGGAAGCGTAGACAAATAAGGCATTAACATGTTTCCAGGGTAATATGAGTTTTTTTGCACCATCACTGTGGATATAGAACTATTGTGAATTCAAACTGAAACGTATAAATTTTTATGCGATAGCAGTAAAGTTTTTTGAGAAGTTGTTGTAGATAGATTGTTAACATAAGGTTTAGTATAATTGCTGCTTTACTGAATCAAAAGAATCAGACAACTTGTCTGTGGTAATTACACTGCAGTGCTTTTGTATGCAGCTTTATTTGTAATTTCTTAATATGGGTGTTGTCAGCAGAGTGGGTTCTCCTGGCTCTCACTGAGAGCGGAATTGTGCTAGTTTACGTATTACTGATAAGTAACTTTCCCTTTAACTTTATAGTATATTGTTTTGTGAATATATCTCTTTACATAGAGATAAGTGTAAGTTACTTAATCAGTCTATAACTTTATAAATGTCTAGACAATTTTTAAGTAAGGTAAGAGGATTTTATCCACAGTAAATTCAAATCTTTATTTATGAAAGTATTTTAAAAGTTCCGTTGGAATGAACAGGAAAATGCTAAAAGACTTGGATTTTGGTGACTGGATGGTGTTGTTTAGTATGTCCTATCTCTGCTCTAAACAGTTGCAATAGGAAAGTCACAGCTTTCTAGTGGCTTCATTGACAAAGTTTATTTTAGATGATTTTCAGGACAGGGAGTATTAATTGTTAGTTTGTCAGCTTAAAAAATACTACGCTTTTCTTGGCAATCCTGTAACAAACATTTTTCTTTCCATGTAATATTAAACTATTGGATAATTAGGTTTCCTACCGAATGCTGAGTAAAGAGCCTATAAACTATATTAAAAGGAGATGCCTTCTGAAATAGTAGCTGTTTCAAGTCTAGTTTCTATTCCTAATTGAACTGCTGTACTTATTCATTATGTATTCAGTGTGTTTTCTTGGGGACTCATTTTTTAAATAGGCTATTAACATGAATAACGTAATGGATTCCTAACTAGATTTCACTAGCATTTTGTTGCTAATTTCATAAGAACATAAAAAACATCATACTGGGTCAGATGGTTCAGCATTATGTCTGGCCTGCAATCCTGACTCTGACAGTGACAATGACAAATGCTATTTAAGGGGAGCTTGTGCTCTCTTGGTCACTTTCTTCCATTTATTCTTCTTGTATCTGCTCCACATTCACAATTTTTATATTAGGAATATTAGAGCATACATCCTTGACTATTCTCTTTAGTATCATCTATGCACCTATTGCATATGAATTTGTCTAATCCCTTATTGAACCTGTTGAACCTACCTCCGAAATTTCTTGTGGCAGGGCAGCAGGCTTCAGAAGCTCACTACCCRCTGTGCAAAGAAGTATTTTCTTTTATATGTGTTAAGCTGATCTATGAATTTCAATGAGTGCTCTCTAGTTTTAGTATTGTGGTATCTGATAAACAGTACAGCATTCACCTTGTCTACCACCTCCATGTTTCTGTTAAATTCAACTATACCCCTCCTCAGCCTTCTCCTCTCCAACTGAAAAGTCCTAATTTTTTTCTTCTTTTCTCATAAGGTAGATGCTGTATCTCTTTGATCATTTTAATTGCTGTTCTGTACACCTTTTCTAGCTCCACTCTCTCTTTCCAGAGACTGGAACAGCACAGAGTATGATCATACCAGTTTCATATACCTTCAGAATGATACTCTCTGTCTTGTTCAAAATGCCTAACTTTGTGTCAACTTTTTGGCTGCTGCTGCATGTTGAGCCGATGATTTCAGAGAACTGTTGGCGATTATTCCAAGATCTCTATTCTGAGTTGTAACTGCCGTTTCCAAGTTCAGTATTGTGTAGGCGCAGTTTAAGCTTTTTCCTAGATGTATTAATCTTCCCATTGTGTACACTGAAGGTTATCTGCCCCCCTTTTGCCACTCACTCAATTTTTTATGTCTTTCTGGAGCTCACCATCAGAGTGGCATTTGATCAAGAAAGTTACCTTCAAACCTGTTGATTTCCCCATTCACACTGTTCTCCAAGTCACTGATGAAGAAGCTGAACAATACTGGTTCCAGCACTGATCCCAGGGGATCCCATCACTGACACTTCATCTTCAAAAGTTTCTGTTCTTTAATTAGATTTCGATCTATAAAAGGACCTTTTCTTCAATCCCTGGCAATAGCCTTTGATGTGGAATCTTCCCCACTGCTTTCTGAAAATCCAAGTATACTATGTCCACTGAATCCCCTTTATTCCTATGTTTATTGCCACCATTAAAGAACTTCAACAGGTGAGGCAGGATTCCCCTTTACAGAAGCCATGCTGACTCTTTTCCAACAGATTGTCTTTATTTAGGTACTTAGTGATCCTGTTCTTAGCTATAGACTCAGAAGCTTACAAAGCATAGAAGTAAACTCACCTTTTTGTAGTTCCCACAATGGACCAAGAACTTTTTTGTAGATGAGAGTGGAGCACTGATTTATCAGTGTATCCTGTAGTGAGAGCCTCTGAATCTAGCTTCTTCATCTATGCAAAATTTCTAGCAGCACTAAGTAATGAAATCACATTAACACTGGAAAAGAGCAAGTCATTATTAGGTGACAAAAGAACTACAAAAATCCTTTTGCTTCCTTCTTTAAAAAAAAAAAAAAATCCTCAGACCACCTAAGAATTGCCTAACTTTATTTTCATACTTTATCCCCAGCATAAAACTTGTAGACCAAGTAGTAGACAAGACTGAATCTTGCAACCTAACGATAAAATTATGAAGAGAATATTTGGTAATGGAAGCACATGATAGTCACTTAGCAGTAATTGAGAAGTAGAACATAATATTCAATTTCTTTATATTTGATTAGTTCAGAAAGACATTGCTTGCACATATGAAGTGTGTTGACCAATATGATAACAGAATAATGTGTTGCTATTTGCTGAGATGCTACATCAGCACAAAAACATTTTATCTGTTGGTGCATATCAGCAAATAGGTAGCAATTTTTCCCATTACTGTCTGAAAAGCTGTCTTCTGTTGCATGGAACATAACTAATCACTTCCTTTTCATGTCAGCTCCTAGAGATTTGAAACTCAGCATAACATCATTTGAAAAGTTTGCTTGTCTGGAAGTGTCTATGTGCTCATTAGTTGCTGCTGATGCAAATTGGTAAAGATGTTGCCTTTGACATACGCTATTTTATGTGAAGACATGAAACAAGATTAATCATATTCTTCACCTTAGTGCCAAGTAATGTATTTTGAATCACACTTCTGAAATAATAGCAATAATAATTAAGATGTTTGTAGGTCAGGAAAATCCATTTTGTTTTGTTTTAATTCTGTGAAGCAAGCTTATAGAGATAAATGCTTTGTGTGCTATTAACCAGATTTCAGAACTGAATGGCTCTATAGATGCACCATGGCCAGGCAAAAATGTGCTATTTTGTTGTGTAGTTAAGAGTCACTGGGAAGTTATAACCCCTGTGACTTTACGTTTTTATCTGCTATCAGAAACAATAACTGACATTGTGTGTACTACAAGTCTTCTGAAATAGGAGTCTTTTTATACTAGACTTCAGTCTAGTAAAGTGAGGTTTTGTAAATTCATTTCTGTGGTTTTATTTCACACTGTGAGGGACTAGAAAGAGGGACRCATGGTCTGTTCCCATGTCTCACAGGAAGTACTGATTAATTTTAAATTCCTTCAGGGGAAACACAAATATTGATTCGACCTTGCCGGTGGGGTTAGTCTTCAAAACAACAATTAACATGAGTTGCTACAACCATGTTACTCAGTATCACTCAGATCAAAACACTGGATTGTGCGAAAACCACTTGAACTACATAGAGTAAGTGAATAATTTGATTAGCTGCAGAATAATTAAAATAGCAACAGATAAAAAGTGTGAAGTTGAGCTTGTGGCCTGCAGCTGTATCCCCACTACACTATGCTCATCACAACCCTCAAAGTCCAATCCATACAATGAAGGTTGAATAGATCAAGTCTAAAGCACCACTTCAGTTGAGCTAGAGATTTTTAGGTATGGATAAAGATCCGATTAGTATTACCAGATTTCTAGCTAATGTAGATGTGGTAGTATTCATCATCCCTTTGGGGAAACAGTGATTTTTATATTCATATTAGAGTTTTTCAGAGTTCTTGTGTTTAAAAAGTCACTGTTTTGTACAGAGTTCTTGCATTGCTTAGGATTCATTCCAAGTGAAAATCTATATCTGTGTAGGAGGGACTGTAAAAGCTTAGGCTTTGCTTGTGTTTAAAAGTGATGGGTTAAGAGATGGGATGAAGCAAGAGCTGCCAGCAAGGAAAAAGAAAAGAAGCTCTCATGATCCTGAGAGAAGATGAGATGGCATTAAGAATGTCCTTGACAAAAAACAAAAACAACAACAACAACAACAACAACAAACCCTAAAAACAGAGGCCATTTCATTCAAAAAATATATCTGTAGGAATATACCTAATGTATCTATGTTACGTGCAGCTGTATTGAAACATTGCTAATCAGTGCTCCTGGACTACTGAAGCCAAGCCATGAGACAACTAATCAGAGAATGAGCTGGGATATGTGACTCAGTCCTTCACAATAGGAATGTCATAATACCTCCAAACAGTATGTTTACTTTGTGCAAGTGTGACCAAAGTAAACTGAATATTAAAAAAAAAAATACAGTTCTTCCAGTAATTTAAGACTTTATCTCTTCTTCAGTCTATCAGCCTATACATTTACACGTATGGTCTACATACATATGCAGAAAACAGGATCTTCTGGAAAATAAGTCTCTTTGACCAACAGTCAAACTCTACCTTCCTCTGAAAATGAAGATGTAATTGCTGTATTTAGTTGTAATGAAGAATTTAAAATTCTTCAGATTTCTTAAATGTACTAATTATCCATGCAGCTAACAGCAAAAATTTAATTTGGTCTAGGAAACCAAACAGAATTTTTGTATGTCGGGYGTCAGTCTTATAGACTGTGACTAACTGTGACTGGAAGGTATTTATACTTAACTTTAGCCAGAAAAATATGAACAGCAAGCAGTTGTACAAAGTGTTCTGCTTATGAATGGCTTGCAGGCAGAAAAAGTGCTAAATCAATGAGCAAATTATTTATTATTATTATTATTATTATTTCATGTAGTACTGTATATTACCAGATAAAGTGAGCTACTTGGGGCCAAATCCTCAGCCACTATAAATCAATATTACTGAGAATTCAACAGAACCATGTCAGATTATTTCTACACAGGTTGGGGTCCACTATGTTGGTTTGCCTTTGCAGGATTTACCTGATCTCAAAAGGATATGCAGTTACAACTTTAGATATAACACAGACAGAGCAAGGAGTCACTTGGTATTTCTATGCAAATAGCTTTCTGAGGTTTCGTATGTGTATTTCAATGCGAATTACTTAGTAATTACATATACCAATTGTCACATCAACTTTTAATTATTGTCTTTTTCAACAGAAAATCAAAAATCTGGCAAACTATTTGCTTGCTGTAATGCTCATCTCTTCTTTGGCATCTGTTTTTAAAAGATCTTTTCCGTAAAGTCCCACTATATTAACCGTCTAGTAAATGTCTTTGCAGGAAAATGTGTCATTATATATTTTTAATGTGATCTCTTTTCAGTGTTTTTAAGACTTGTCTGACTCATTTCGCTTAACTTTAGCCTCTTAAAGTTAGGCGCTAAATTGAAGATAACTGTCTAGGCTCACTCCTTGATCAGTAGAAACAGAAAAGATGGATCACATCTATCTCAAACACCTACTTCAGAGATMGAATCACGGTTTAGAGATGCCCAGCTCTTTCCACAGGTAATAGAAAGAGCAACAACTAGCTCAGAATAGAGACCTAACTTTAAGGTGGTTGAAGATGGATGGGATGAATCTTATCCATTATTTTTGCATTGTTTGATTAGCTGTTTCTTTATATAAACATTTTGGAATAGTATCCTCTTTATGGTGAAAAGAGGGGCTGATAAAAAAATAATGGGATAGAAAATCTCTATATATGCATGTTTGATTTATGTTTAAAATACTTCATGGAGTCACAGGTACAACATTTCATTTTACTACACAGCTATAGTAATGAAAGACTTCTTTTACTGCACATATTCAAAGATTACTTTGTGAATCTTTGTTCTGAATCTCTTCCACCCTAATAAAAGTCTGTGACCTTTAAATTAATTCTGTATTTTAACATGGCTTCAAGCTCTGATTCTGAAAGCTGCTTTACAAGGATATAAGGTTATACCTACATCAAATGGCTTGCAGAAACAGGATCTAAATTCTGATATCTGAATTTACAGTTATTAGTAAGTCAGACATTTTATAGAAGAAGATGGAAACAGCTTAGAGGCTGAAAGCTGCAGTTTCTGGATAGCTGGATTTAAATAACAGTTGTTTACATTCAATTAATGTTCTCTACTGTGGTTATAGCTCATATTTAGCAATATCACTTCAGCATTATATTGTATATTCCCATATATTTAATTCTTTCCAAAGGACATGTGTTCCATCACAATGTGGAATTCATATTAGTGCCGCTAGTAGTTTTTAAACAATTTCAATGAATACATCTTGTAACTAGTAATATTGTCATTTCTGGGAACTGTTGCTGTTCTTATGAAAATAAAACAAAACACAAAGACAGAAAGAGGGTATCTACGCTACAAAATGAGATTTGCCATTTGAAAAGCACATCTTCTTCTTTGTGGAGGGAAATGAACATTCTCATTGTCAGGCTGGCTTGCAGGAATGCTAATTACACTGATGTTGTAATCCCACTGATTTCCACTGTAGATCAGCCAGGAAAATGCAGGCTTTCAGTGTAACTGTATCTTGTCTTTCCAGTTCTACTTGCAAGAGAAAGTATTTTTTTCAAATATTTTTTCAAACTTTTTGGAACAAACAAATTTTCAGATGTCATGAACTGCCTTTAAATTAGCACTAGTTAGTTAACACACACACACACACACACACACACACACACACACACAAGATACCGTCATCTGGTTCCTGTGACCAATTCAGAGAATCAGTTCAGATCTTCAAAACAGTCAGAAATTGGGGTTGGTCCAAATCCAGATATTTCACCTCTACTGATAAGATTTAACAAAAGTTATAAAAGAAATCAATGAAAATTCCTGTGAAATTAGCAGCTGTGAAATTAGCATTCCCACCAGCCAGCATGACTGTGAGAATGTGCATTTCCACCAGCTGGGTTACTCCAGTACAGAGGCAGAATATACGCTTTTCAAGTGGTGAACCTCATTTTACAGCATTAGTATGTATATTCTTTGTCTTGCTCTTCTTTCCTGGGAGTGCTGACAGCTCCTGGAAATAGTGGTATTACCAGTTTAAGACATATTCATCTATTCTGTTTTCAAAATTTTTAGTTCTTCTAGTACTAATATTGCCTTGTGACAGAAACAAGCATGTCCTCCAAAATGAGCTTAGTGAAAAGGAGGGGATATACTACAGTATAATGCATTTGCCACGGAAGTAAGTTCTTTAAATCTGGTACATTTTTTTCCAGTCCACAACACCCCTACCCTTCCCCCCTCCCCCAATATTGTAGTAAAGGCAGATCAAAGTAATATAAAACCAAGGAACTCGAAAGGGGAAGCTGTCTGTAGCCATCTGAAATCAAGCTGAACTTCACAAAATATGGTGCCTGATTAGCAAATTTCCTAACATAACTGGAAAGCTGCTGAGTTTTCTTTTCTTATATTCTTTAAAGAAATATTTCTAGCAATACATGAGGAAGGGAGAGGTGCATGGATTGTACAGTATTCAGTAGAAAATAAGAAGGGTTATTTKGAAATCCATTTGGGTCCCTCATTTTGTTTTTACATGCCTAAATAAGTGATTGGTTGTGCTCTGTGCTATAACCATTTACAATGGCTGGAAGTACAGGATATAACTAATAGATCCACAACCATGCARATCTCCTCCACCTGCAGGGGCCCAAGTCTATAGCCACAAAAAACTTGTGCTTAGTAAATAGAACTTGGTACCACATACTTGTTCATGTCCTATGTGTAACTATGATCACATGTCAATTACTTTGTAGTACAACTTGAAAGCCCCTATGAATTTAACTCCTATGATAAGTATGTGGTTTAATTCTTGTGTAAAGTATTTCAGTGTTACTCCATAATTTCCTTTTTATTCGGATTAATTTTAGCACTGTTTTAATGGCTCTGAGTTATATAAAAATGTTTAATGTTGCTATTCAAATTTGGCAAAAGTGTTATTTTTCATGGTTCCAACTTGAAATGTAAAAATCATTTTTTCGCAGATTAATACATTTCTATGTGAGAGGTCAGCAAGGTAGTTTGAAAAACTCTCCTAACGCCTTACTGCAATATAATTTAATCTTTTATTTAAAAAAAGTCATAATTGCTGCTTGAAAATACAGTAAAATTAAGGTAATGCTTATCAGTGAACTATTGAATGCTGTAACTTTAGTAAGGGTATAAACTCAGAGGAAGCATTTTGTGTTAGGCAGTTGCATGGCATGTCTGTCCTTTCTCAAATCAGTATAGAACGATAGTAGTTTTCTGCTGTCACTGCAGATTGGCCATATGGTAGTTCATTGTCAAGGTTCGGCTAACCATTTTCAGGATTCTGAACTCGTTCCTGGCATTCAGGAGTTGTGCCTCTGTTCTCCCAGTATCCGGCACGGCTAGGACAGCCATGTTCTTCAAGCTTTGCACTATGCTGTGTGTTTGGTGTAATAAATAGTGGCTATTTGGCATCTCTAGCTAGAAAACAGAATACTGAATGGAGACAAGGGATATGTTTTCAGATACACTAAAGGCTATTGCAAAAAGAGTACACTGTTGTCCCTCTTGGTAGAATAAGGACAAGAAATAGTAAAACAGAACAAGGAAGATTCAGGTTAGACTTTATTCAGACACTGAATGGGGTTGTTGAATGTTCACTACTGGAGCTTTTGAAAAAGGCATTTAGCAAACATTTATCAGGAATAGCATGGATGTAATTGGCATGTCTTGGGTTAAAGAAACTTTTCCAGATAATTGGAAGTCCTATTTTTCAATGACAAGGATCCATAAACAGTGCACTTCATACCAGAGGTGCTCTTTCCAGGCCAGTTCCATTAAAAGCATTGTGAACATGCCTAAGAATGTTAATAGCATTAATGTTACTGAGTTCAGCACAGAACATAGCAGAAACATTCACTTCATGGATCATGAATGCTAGAAGAAATGATTTTTCTGATTACAGTTTTGAAGATACGAGATTTTATACACATCCTTCTTTTTGAGCATAAGAATAGCTATGCTTGGTCAAATGAAAGTTGACTGCCTGTGACAGTGATCTGAAGTGAATGCTTAGTGAATGAGTGTAAGAAAAGGACTAGCATTAAGTGACAATTTTCCCACTGTTTTTCCAGCTTCTAGCCCTCATCAGTTTAGGGACTTCCTAGATCAGTTCTATCTTCCTTTAATTTTGTTAATTCCCATTGGATAGATTCCTCTTTAAGCATGCTGTATGTTGCAGTTCCCCAGGCATTAATTCCTGTGCTTTGCGTAGGGAATATCCTTTCTATGCAAAGAACAGAAAGCAGAAATCGCGAAATGAGAACTAAGCAGATCAGTCCATGAATAACAACGTTCCGTTTCAGACACAACACCATATAAAAAGGACCTAATCTGGTTTCACTGAGCTGCCATCTCCACATGCTCCTGTCCTGTGCTGGAAGCGTCAGCTTGTCAAAGCTATCTCAGTGTAGGAAATACCCCTGACTGTCCATCAGAGGATTCTCACAGGAAGGAAAGCTCTGTCTCCCAGCCACCTCTCTACAAAATCACTTTACGTACTCTTTACAAAGAAGAAAATTAGAAACACTAATTTTATCATTAGTGTTTCATGGTTTTGAAAAAACACTCTACAGAAACCTTCATATTTTGTGTGTACCTTCATATGTTGAATATGGATGGATCTTTAATAGCAGATCGCTAAGCGATGGTCCATACCCATCTAACTAGCTCCTATAAAAACAAATTCACTGTTATCAGAAGAGGGGTATCCTTGAGAGAACAAACTGGGCAAGGATGTGTGGGTGGCTGGGAGAATAAGATGAAGAAATAGGCTGACGTCTAGCTTGCATGGTGGGAAACTGATGCATGTATCATCATTAATTACTTCAATATCAGAGGTCACTTGTAATGCCATTGTCAGGGTTTATGTTCAGCACAAATACCACGCTATGCTAGGCGCAGCCAGAGTAATCTCATTCCACAAAATGAGGTGCTTGGAGAAAGACAAGAGTACAGATGTCTAAAGCAGATTTGTTTTCTGCATGCCTTCAATTTTGCATCTGTTTGTTTTGATGACGTTACCTGGAGACAAACCAACAGAAGAAATGAAAGCTATATATTCATGCTGCAGAATCAGACATGCTTCATCATCAATAACAAGAAATCTTTTTCTTCTGTTTGCAGAGGCATAATCCTCACATTTACAGGCAATGTTTAAACCATTTGGAGGTTTTGCTTAATTTGTGGATTGAAATAAAGTATAGAAGTCCACATTAAACACACTTGAGTAACATGTTTACCCAGTGCTTTCTGCTTATTATTATCTCCCATTACGGTAATTCTTTTTTTTCTTAAAATAGTTTGTCCTTCCCCTACTAATAGTGAGAATCAGTGACATATTTTGCTCTTCTATTTTACATCTGAAGAGTTATCTGTGTAAACCAGACTAAGGTCTTTTTCTAATTGTCATCTTCTGTTTCCTTTTGCATAAATATTTTTGTTCTGCTGGAGGCATTTATTGTTGGAAGAGCCAAGGGTCCCCATAACCTTGGTCTAGGAGCGAAATCTGGAATACCAATCATTTATTTTGTGGTAAAAACTGATATGTTGCATTTCAGATATCATTATATTTGAGACTGTAAAAGAAACCTTCAAGGCAGTTTTATCACTGTGCCATCTTCAACTGAATTGGTGGGGGTTCTTAGGAGAAATGAAAAGATAAATTAATCTTTAACTTTTCAGGTATTGGTGTTAACTTTTACCATCCTTCACTGGATCCATTCAGAGTCATGTAGCTTATTGGTTCATCCTTATATTTGTGTCATCTTCATGGACAGTGAAGTGGGTGTTCTGAGCATTGGTTTATGTTTAATGAGAGTAAGAGGAGCATCAGTAGTGCTTCATTTCGAGTACACCAGTTGTCAGTGTAGGATTAAAAAAATACTGCTTGAGTTAGTATTTTGCTATTTAATGACATAAAAAGTAACAGCTCTAGGTGACAAAATCTTCCTCATGAATCTATAGCATGAACCTGTCATGCAAATTGTTGCTATTTTATTTTTTTTTACTTTCTTGCATCAAGTTACCTGTCATATCCCAGTGTGTCAGCATTAACTAATAAAAATGGTTGTCTATTAATGACTGACATTGACCAGCCTGAATTGTACAGCGTCACTGCAGTGATACTATTATTCTCTTGGAGACTCCAGCTTCCCGATTTGTCATGATTTTTGTTAAATGAACTGTGGATTTAATAGAAATAGAGGTATAACAGCAGTAAAATATAATACAGCTTATACCTGCTTTGCAAAAATATGCATCTCCTATTTAAAAAAAAAAAAGTTATTTAACAGATTTTTTTTTATTATTTAATGGATAAAGAATCTCCAAAAGCACCAGCATCTTGTTTTCTCCATTGTTAGCAGTCAATGGCATATCCTAGCCTGTAAGAACTAAAAGGAATAATCGCTACTTTAACTTGAAGAAAAGCATTTTTGTGTCTCCAATTGAAGATCTTACACAGCAACTAGTGTGTTGCCAGTGCTTCACAGATAAAAATATGTTTGATAGAACCAAAGGCTGCAAGTTTTCAGGCAAAGTAAAGTTCTCGGGAATTTAGAGAGTAATAGCCCCATTATAGCTTTTGTAAGGAGAAAGCATTTCCCACAATCTATTGGAGCACTTGGAAGAAGTTAATGAACACATGGATAAAGAAATTCCATTTGCTATGCTGTATTTAAATTTCCCCCCAAATTTTCAACAATTTGCTTTCAGCTGATGAAAGAAAATAAACTGGAAAGTTTTCTTGTAGAATAATGTCTGGTTAAAAATGAAGAGAAAAAGGATGGATAGAATGGTCAGTTTTAACAACAGAAGGAGCTTGCTTGTAAAGTTCTAGCAAAACCTGTGCTGAACTCCTGACTGTTCAATATCCTAGAAGAGTAAGGTAGCAAAATGTTCTGATAATTCAGGAAATTTACTTAGCATTATTAAAATGGACCGAAGAATTTTAGAAAGATCTCAAAATACTGATTGACTTGGCTATAAGATGGTAGGTTAAATTCAGTGTTGTCAAACTCAAGGTAACACTACTCAAGAAAACAACCTTAATTATGCATGCACAGGTATCTCAGGTATGTCTCAGGAAGAGATAGCTTTCGGTAGGCTTCTTCAAGGCCCAGCTGCCAGACCTATGCCCAGGAAATTGCTGAACTGGCCAGCACTGCTATGGTCAAAGGACTAGGATTATATTATAAATTCTGTGGTTTAGAGCTGCAAGCATAATGCTTAATCTAAATTTCCCATCTCATGAGAATGATCTGCCCTTCAGGGCAGTGAATAAAGATGGTCCTCTAAAGTCAGATCTTAATAGTGCATACACATATATTATGTTGTAAACCTAGTRTTGCTTAGAAATGGCTATCCAGTCTCACATTTTCTGTGCATCTCATTTTGTTTTGGTTAGAATGAACACCAAAGTAGAAAGTATTGCTAATGTATTGTTTTTAATTCTTGTAAGTGGTAAATTTGGGGGTTAAATCAAATTGAGAAGTGACAACTTGACAAGGCTAGAACTGCAATTAAAATAAGCTTGTACAATGAAGTACCTATTCCCTAAAGGTAGAAATTTGCTTTGGATTTTAGGACTAATCCTCCTAAAGCTAAGGAAGGCAAACACTTCTGACTATATATGGTCATAACTGACAGAGCATAGTAAGTGCTGTACTTGGCAATTTAACCACCTTAATTTTGAAAGGAAAATTGCCGTCTCATGTAAGAAGTTCACACATATTTCAAATATGGTTTAACACATATTCAGCATGAAAACAAACATGGCTTCAAATCAAAACTGTTCTCTATGCACCTTAAACAGAGGCTGATAAGCARAAATCTACACATCCATTTCTCTTCTAGATCTGCCAAAGCTGGGACATTTATAGGAGGTTGAGGGTCTCAGCATCAAATATATATTCTGCTTTTGAAAAATATCTGCTAAAGCCAAACACACTTATTGTGGAACCCTGTCAGAACTGGTACCGGTGCGTGCTGGGGCCCTGTGCTCATGCACACCTCTTTCTCCAAAGGTCACAGAGTCATGCTAGCAAGCAGGCAGGTGTCCTCCTCCCTATGCCTTTCACCCTGAGGGGACAGAATATAACTGTCTGCTTCACATCTTCATTAAAATAACTGCAGTGTTGGGTGGGTCTCTGTACCTCCTATTTAAGCTCCTCTTAAAGGACTGTCTTCCATTTTCTTGCATGTCTAATTTTAGATATTTCTCATCCATATTCATCAACTGTTAGGGGTGGCTAATTACATTGTAAGCTGGAATCAGTCCTGGAGTACACGTGTTGCATATACATATAGGCAAACATGCTTGTGCCTTCTTTTAAATTATGAAATGACAAAGATATTTTAATAAGTAAACATGAGAAATTTTTGAAAATATACATTTTCCTTTGAAAATACAGAATTTTCCCCCCATCTTGGAAGCATGTATGGCCATTTTTTAACCAAAAGGATTTATTCTGATTTGCTGAAAAGATTTCAGAAGCAGGGCTAAGATTTGAATAGGTCTTTCAATGTTTAAGTAACACTTGATAACACTGTGAAAAATAACACTTTTCCAACAGATGTGGGATTTTTTTTTGAATCCGTCCTGTATTGTATCTGCCTACACTAGTGACAAAGACTTTATTTTCTACTGGCATTACTGCGCATCTGGGACAGCTGTGAGAGAGCGAGCTGCATTTTGTTCCATCTTGTGCAGCATCAACAGAATATTACCAAAGTAATGATTACGACAGCTTTATTGTTGGGTGATATGTGTCACAAAAAGCAGAACTGGATCTTTAAATTTAGCTGAGCTTAAAGGACTGTTAAAAGTATGGATGAAATCATAGTGTGGTGGAAGTTGGTCATAATTTCAATAGGCCAAGATTTCATTTAGCATCTTCCTAAATGTAAACCAGTTTTCTCAACTGAGAAATAATATATTTGGAACTCCACCAGTATGGGGGTTTTAGTTGCAGTTTTCAGAGCATGCACATATGCTTGTTCATGGCCCCATAATCAGCTTAGATCTGTTTTTTATTTGTCTCACATACCAGTGGCACACAATAGCCAGCGATTATATTGCTAGTGACTCCCAACACTGTCTCCCTGCCTCAGCTTCTGTTGAAAGGAGCAAATTGCACTGGTCAGTTTTTCTTCTCTGTACATTTTAATTAATGAAGAATTGAATTATATGTGACTTTATGACCATATGGTGTAAGGATTTCATAGCAGTACCGTTTCAGAGTTTATTCTTTGGTAGTGCTAAAGTTGAAAGCACTGCCAGGCTTCTGAGAAAACCTTAAAAGTAACCAAATGTCTGCTCCATTCTATTGTGTTTAAAATTGCTAAAGTGCAGTTGACTTCAAAATAGAATATCTTCTGAACAACTGAGCAGATCAACTGGTACAGTAATTCCTGTAGTAAGTTTCTCTTCATATCCTGCATCTGAATTGATTAGAGAAAGAGAACAAGTTGTATTTACTTGAAAGTGGTTGAGGGGGTTTAATAGTAGGTAGCCTGCCAATCATTTGTATATCATGAATTTTCAAAATTCTTCCTATTTGGATTACTCACAGTAATTGTATAGTATTGTTCCTGTACCCTAACTGAGTGGCTTTGGAAATCAATATATACAAAAATATCTTGACTTTACAAAAGGTTACATCTAACTATTTCAAATGAAAAAATTAGTGATCAACATCATTCATAAAATTATGAACAGTTAAACATTATGGTTAAGTATACACTTCATGCTTTGCTGATTAGATATGTAAGACCTTTATTTTTAATGTAACTGAACAGTATCATGTTTCTAATTTCATATTTCTAAAGATGAATGCAGTAACAATTTATAGTGTATTGGCTAAGGGGCTGATCGTTATGGCACAAGCAGCAATATGAAAATTTGCTTTTAGCAACTACTTCAATACTGGAATATGAGAATCATTTTCTTAATGTTTGTATCCATAAAACTCAAACTCACAACTCTCCAGAGAAAGCAAACTAAAAGAAGTTACAAGTTTAATCTATTTCCTTGATTTTTCTAATGGGAATAGTTATTTACAAGCAATATTTTTGTAGTATTTACTTATTTCTACAAATAAAAAAATGCTACTCAGATGTTTTAAATCTCTTCTAATAACATATTTGGCACATGATCTTTTGGATTTATTTATATGCTGTTTATAGGTAAGTCACTAGTGATTCAGAAGAATTGATAATTTTAGTTATATTCATTTCTTTTCTTGTTTTCCTTCATAGGATGCTCTGGCCCTCTAGGAATAGAAGGAGGAATTGTGTCAAACCAACAAATTACTGCGTCATCCACTCATCGAGCTCTTTTTGGACTCCAGAAATGGTATCCATACTATGCACGACTTAATAAGAAGGGTCTTGTAAATGCTTGGACTGCTGCAGAAAATGACAGATGGCCATGGATTCAGGTAACAGATGGAGCTGAGGAGAGAAAAAAATCTCCTTGATTTAATTGTCACTTAAGAAACTGATGAAGACAAGTGGTAAACTAATAGCTAGATTCTTATTCACTCTCATAAGTGTAGCCGAGACTAAARTGGACTATTTAGTTTCACAACAGTAATAATTTCAACTTTATAAAAACACAGATCTTTTTATTTGAAAAATGTATGCGTATGTTCCATTGTAACTCTAAGAATCTCTCCTGCAGAAGCTGATTTATAGAATCTTTTCAGGAAGCTTTTTTCACAGGTTTCATTTGCTCATTAGGTCCTTAGTAGCATTTAGAAGCAGTATCTCTTGTTGGACGTACTTTGACACACTCCTGCAGCCTTCTTTGAGGCATAACTCTAGTCTGCTTTAATATGTTTCTTGCCATACCGTGGCCTGTAGAAATAGTTTATCCTCTCTTCTTAGCTGCTCAGGACACACATACACTTTAAGCAGTGTGTGCATCACTCTGGAAGTAACAGTAACTTTTTTATTTAAGGCTGAAATAGTTGTTAGTTCAACCATGTCTGTGGGGCTAAAAATGCTTTTTTTTTTCTTTCATTCCTGCTCAAAAGATGTTATCTGTAGGTTCAAATGGCAGTGTCCCCTTTGTGGACTGGATTTCTCCAGGCCTGGCAAATGTCTTCAGAAAAAGTCATGAAGCAATGGAATATGAAGTTCTGTGGCTGTATTTTAATGAAGATAATAATCAACTAGTAATTTCTGCAGCTCTTTACTCTTATGCTGTTTTCTTTTTATGATGTGTGGATTGGTCTAAGCTTTAGCATGTTCAGTGGTTAGTTAACACAGGTGAAGATATATACTCATGGGAAAGACTTGTGTACTAATCGATATGGTCAGTATGTGAAGAGGGTGCTTCCCTCCAAGTGAGCACAGCACAGCAATAGCAAAAGCCAGTACAGTGAGGGCTGCTGCTCCTTCGGGTTGAGCTGGAGGCCATGGCACGGTCCAGTCTCCTTCCCTCATGGGCCTTGCCTCTGGCCACAGTAGCAGCCAGCTTCCTTTGAAGGGAAGCTGCCGTACAGAACGGCAATTCTGCACAACCCACTAATACTGCAGCACCAGCTCAGGTGGGCTTGATAAGTATCGTTTCCTTCACTCACTCAGACAAAACTGGTGTCTAGTCTACCAGCACTGAGTAGGTTGAACTACAAGGTCTTTATGTTCCTCAGTTGCATCAGACACACTTCTTGCTGTTAGCCTTGTGTAAATAACATAATTTCTATTCATGTTTCAGTCTTCCTACTGACTATCAGTTATGATTTTTCTAAACAGTTCCCAAATGCTATGGAAAAATGTGTACAGGATTGCCTGTTCATTTTTCTTGTTTAGAAAGAAGGCGCAAAGCACTGTTTGATAAAGTTTTCTAAAGCTAATATGGTGAAAATATTGGCTTTTGTCAGTTTTGAAAAATGTAGCCTGTGCTACTGTTTGTTATTCACTGCAGAGTGAACACACAAAGGCCCTTCAATGTATCTTAAGTCAGTTTTCTTCCATGAAGACTAGATGGGTTAGGAAGTTTATAAAATTTATACCTTGAAAAAGAGCTGGAATGAATAATGTTAAGGGACTTGACCGGAATTATTTTCTCAGGAGTAGAAAGCTAATGTAACTTTAAAGGATAATGAAAAGCATTAGTGTTTCGGTAGCTTTTTGGGCTGCTTTAGAGTGTGGGTTTTATTAAAAAATTTGAAGAAAAAAATCAGAAGTGTTTACCATTGGCCCCCTAGGCATATCTTCACTAGAAGATGAACTGGAGGGAGACTGTTAATGGTTGATTGCTTCCCTGCGAAGACACATACCCATCATCAAAGTAGCTGTCAGATGACTGTGCATATTTCTACCCAGACCAGAGTTATGTTTGCCTTGGACTTTGCTCCCAGGGAAGTCATCCCTTTGATCTTCTCTGGAAAGAATGTTGGACCAGCGGAGAAAATGTTTCTAAACATCTCAGCTGAAGGCATCAGGTTTGAAAAATTAGTTCTTTTGGGAGTTAATCTAGGTAGTGCCAATCCTAATTTTGATAGTTATGAGATATAAGGACTTTCTAGAAGCTAACTAAGTGACATGATTAATGCATACAAAGCACCTAGTATTGTCTTCTTTTTCCTTCTCATTCTTCTTTAAAAATAAGTTCATAGTTTACACAAAACTTGCTGAGTACTTTTTGGAGTTCAAAGGGAGGAAAACACTCTTTGTTACTTAAAAACAAAAGTTTAAATCTTGAGAAGACTTTTTATTTCCCCCTTTTCTGAAGACTTTTTGCCTTGAAACAGCTGGGGCCAGAAAATCAAAATTTGACGGGGAGATGTTACTTGTAGAGAAGTGCTTTTGAGTGTTCTGCAGAAACCCTGTTATGATTTGGTAGGGATAGAGATCTTCACAAACGCACGCTTTATGCACTGCCTAGTAGTTCTCTACATCAGAGCACTATCTTATTCTTTAAGCACACAATACACATGAAGAGACAGATACTGCCTGACCCTTATATGAGTGAATAGTTTCTGTTGAGAGAAGAAGAGCAGCAGAAATCCCGTATCTTATTTTTGCACAGCTTCTATAAAGTCCAGGGAGATACTCCTTAAACATTTGTGGAAGGTTACAAAAAGTCAGCATACTCTGATTCTATATTAGGTTTCTGGTTAGCTTCCTTCTGGTCTGGTGGAAGAAATGCTCCTTCTGAAAGGCTACTCTTAGTTTTACTTTCTTTATYGCATTACCACCTTCTTCCCAGATACAGATGCTTACCCTGCAGTTGGCATTTTCGTGGGAATCAGGACCGTTGACAAAGGCAGAGGGGAGTCTGAGGGCCATACAGTTAAGTGATTTCAGTCACTTCTAATACGAAGGGTTTGTGTATGGGACCTCTTCTATGCTGGTCTGACTGATGAAGCAACTGGACCAGAAGATGGCTTCTGAAAAAATGGTAATTGTTTGACAGAGTTTAAGTGGAATGTTATGAAACCAGAAACTCCATTTTTATGAAATGTAAATTAACATTTAGTGCAGTGAACCCAAATCAGTAGCCTGTTATTCTATTGTAGTTTCTAATGCTAGATAAATTCTAAAGGAAGCTGTTCTATAATCGTCAAAGTCCCCCAAAGTATAGTTATGTACATGCCTGTAGCTATTTTTGCCTTGTTCCATCATTATCAATTTTCTTTGTCATTTAATTTCTTTATTTATATGCAGCTTGGCAAATGAAAGGTTTGAGTGCTTTGCTTATAACTCCCTTGTAATGAGTGCAAGGTTTTTTCTCTAATCTTTCAGGTGTCTGACACACATGAACTAATTACTATGCAATTTCATTTTCCTGCATTCTCCCAATGAACTGAAAATTGAAATTGCCATTTTAAATTTACACTCTCAGCATGTAATTAGTAATGGCACTACAATGCTTGTAATTGGCTTGTGATTTAAAGGGTCAGTGACCATGTTTTTGAAAGCAGATTAAACTCAGACTAAGTCATGTCTCCCTTTTAAAGTTCTGCTGACCTGTGTTTCTTCTCATAGGTTTGTACTGTGATAAAATAACATCTGTGTATACGGTTTACTGCCTTACTAGTGATACTAACTGTTAATGTTTCCAAATACAATGAGAAAACCCCCATGCTTCTATACATTATGAATTGCTCATGAGATATGACCAAAATGGTCACTGCCTGTTCCAGTGATATTCTTTTTTGTCAGAGCTCTCTTTTTAAGAGAGCACTAATTCTCCTTACCCTTTTTCCTTTTGTTTGTATGCTTTTAAAACATGTTTTGTTTTGTTTTTTTAACTGTGATTCCATTTTATGTCTACTCCTTCCTTGTCCCAGAGCACACAGTTTTCATAGTTCATGTTTTCTCAAGGAAATGTGGATTAGAATGGAGATGGTCATGTGCAGGTTTGTTGTTTGTATTCTCTGTCTACCATATCCAAAGTCTTTTTAGATACTTCTGGAGAATGAATCCAGTCCTAAATTATGATTCTGACTTTCTTTTATACCTATTTTCAATCATTTCTCTTTCCCTTTCCTGTCATATTTTCTCTGTGTCATTCTCCTTTCCACTTACCACTGCTCCTCTCTGCAGTGCTCTACCTTCCTGTGATAGAATAATATTTTAAGAATAACTGTTAGTCTCTAACACAAACCAGCTAACAGGAGCTTCTAAATCTGACTCCTCTCTAGTGATTTTTAACCTAGAGATCCATGCCTATGCCTTACATTTCTTATTCTCTCCCAGTTTCTCCATCCAAATATTGTATCTCTTAGCTCATTTTTCCTCTCATCATGGCTAATTTCCCCCTTTCTTCCATAGACTATTATTCTTTTTTATACCATTGCAGTTATTATTAATCCTGTAATATACAAAGACCTCAGCCACAGTAGAGATGCTAAAAATGCCTAAACTGGAATATCCTAAAGAGTAATGTAAAACAAGACTGAATAATTTGGTGTAACTAAGGCTGCCTGACAGCACTGAGGTAAGCAGTCACACCGTTAAGATACATTAGCAACTCTGGCAGAAGGATGCATCTGGAGGAACCTGGGAGAGGTGGGGGAAGGAAGGCAGATGAATTTAGTTCCAGAAGATGTGAATCTGTTTCTTTAGACTTTTGGAGTAGGGATGGCCCAATTCTGGGCTCTTCAGTACAAGAAAGACATGGCACTACTGGAGAGAGTCCAGTGTAGGGCTGTAAAGATGATTAGGGGCCTGGAGCATCTCTCCTTTGAGGAAAGACTGAGAGAGCTGGGCCTGTTYAGCCTGGAGAAGAGAAGACTGAGAGGGGATCTTATCAATGTGTACAAATATCTGAAGGGAGGTTGTAAAGAGGATGGGGCCAAATTATTTTCAGTGGTGCCGAGTGACAGGACGCGAGGCAACGGGCACAAACTGAAACACAGACGGTTCCATCTGAACATGAGGAAAAACTTCTTCACTGTGAGGGTGACAGAGCACTGGCACAGGTTGCCCMGAGAGGTTGTGGAGTCTCCTTCTCTGGAGATATTCAAAACGCGCCTGGACGCAATCCTGTGCAATGTGCTCTAGGTGACCCTGCTTGAGCAGGGGGGTTGGACTAGATGATCTCCAGAGGTCCCTTCCAACCTCAACCATTCTGTCATTCGATGATTCTGTGGCCTTTTTGTTCTGTCTCTATGTAATACCAGCACAATAGATTCTTGGTCCATAGAGCAACCTTCCTATATCTCAATTTGCCCAAGAACAGTAAGACATACACCACCTAGATCTGGGAGCCTGGAGTGGAGAAGTAGCTCACAACAGAGCTTCAGTGGCTCCTGCCACTGCACTGCAGGACAGGCTGGGCTGGGTTTGATGGTAAATGTGCCAGGGAGGCCTGAGAATGTCAGCCCCAGAAACCCCTGCTGTTTTCCTTTTTCTTGCAGCCATGAGTTCAGTTTACCTAAATGTCCCTTCACCCACATGATCCAGTCATGTGTCATAGGACTATGTAGAAGTTGTCCCTCAATTCTCTGCAAGTCCCGTATGCTCAGTAACCTCAGGCTGACCGCTCCTAGTGCCTGTAAGTGAGAATGATACCTTGTCTAAATTCAAAGCGGGATTGCAAATTAATGGGAGAGAACTGAAGAGGAGAGGGAGATTATATGTCTGTCTGAGCACAAGGTAAGCAGGTGGGTAAAGGCATGCAAAAAGTAGAGGGTAAAGGGTATCATATTTAAGGCTAGACAGCAAAAATCAGGGTGTACCCTGAAGGTTGATAGGAAGCAGATATTTGAAAGCGTTATACAGCAAAGATTGGCACAGACTGGCAAAGATGATGTTTTGAGTCAGGAGAGGACTGAGTAAGTTTTGATTAAGGAAGGGATTAAGGGTAAATTTAATGTCCTGGTCCTGGATTTGACCATTTGATTAGGCAAGGAGTGGAAAGCATTAGTGCCTGCTGGCTCCTGTGTAATTGCTGCTTTTGCACCATGACTTAACTAACATATATGAGAACAAGAGATCCCTTAATTTTTGCTCGTCTCATGAATGTGATTGTGAAGCGTATGCCTGGGAGGAATATGCCTGATAATGGCACTAATTTTAATGGTGTGCAAGATACTACCGACTTTTTTTTTTTTTTAAGTGCTTTGGGGTCTTTTGGCTATGAAAATTGTTTTTACAAGGTCCGTATTAATCCATGGTCACCACATGCAGATTTGTGAATACCTGAAATCTAGAGAATGAACTATTTAGTGTCTCATACTGCTTTCTGAGAACAATGATTAAACACTTGAATTGTTACTGGAGACTATTGTACATAAATATGAGTTATTAAGTAGAAAAATGAGGAAAACGCTTAGTTATCCATCATTAAAATAGCAGGAACTGTGTCTCCAGAGACATCAGCATGGTTACCAATTTACTAATAAATAAAATATTCAAATATTTAATTTTATTATTGTGAGAAGGAGGAGGATTCATTAACAAAACAGCTGGACTGCTCAGTTTGATCAGAATGAAAAAATGGGAAATAAGCTCAGTTCAGGTTGAATAATTTGGAAGTTTTTTCCCCCAGTTTTTATAGGAAGGAAAAATATCCAGAATATTTAGTTTGGGGTTAGACTGAAATGTTTTTTTCTCTTCAAAAAATTAATCCATTTCTAGACCTTTTTTATTTTTATATTTTTATTCTTTTTTGGGCCAATTTTTTAATGTAAAATGTGATTTCAAAATGAAAAAGCTAGAAATTTTATTTAGAAATAAATGAAATGTTCAGTTAGCTTCCCAGTTTCCTCCCCAAATAACTTTTCTGAAACTATTTACTAAAATTTAGGTGAAACTCCATATTTTGAGAAATTACAGTTTGATGAAAATGATGCCCAACTTCTAATTAGTAATTTGAATATATTAGTATCCTATTCTAAAATAAATACATTGGGTTTGCTTACTTTTACCTTCTCTGTGCATATGTTTAAATATTACTTATTTCCTTTTAATAATTATTGCACAATTTTAGATATTTTCTGCCATCATTTTTCTAGACACTGTTAATAAATAATCTTTCTATAGAGACTCTTAATAAAAAAAAAGATGACCTATCAGGGAAAGAAATCTACCCAAGCAGATTAAGGGTGAAACATTCCCAGGCCCCTATGTAATTTAGAATTTTAAGGCCCATTGTCAACTAAGTCCAGTTAGAGCCACAAAAATGTTGTTCTTGTAAAGCTTGTTCCCRCAGCAGAAATCAGATACTTAGGGAGCTACCCTGTAGTTCATGGGACATCCCTTGAAATGCATAGAAATGTTCAGTGCCTCAGGGGTGTACACAGAGCCAGCATGCTGCAGTGAAGATGCCAAAGTTGATCCAGAGAAAACAGAGTATTAGAGTGCGTGTGGACAACACTTCCTTAAGTGTTGTCCATACACAGCAGTCACTGAAAATATATATCTGAGGACTAAATAGTGTAGTATTGACATTTTATGGGCTATGATGTTTACTTTAAGACAGCTTAAAAATCAGCAGGGTAAGAGAATAATTATGCAGCACAGTGATTAGGGTACTTGTTTGAGAGAATTAAATTCTAGTTTCTACTCCAGAAACTGTGCCAGTATTTTACTTAGTGATTACTGAGAATGCTTTTATACTATTTTTTTTCTTTTTTTATTCTAAATATTTTGCAATATTGTTCCTTTTATGTAGAATGTATTTTATTATTTATAATTTTATTCATTTTTTACATCAGTGTCTCCCACACCACCTGCAGTTTCAGTCCCACTCCTGGCTCTCGGCCCCACTTCTCTTGGTCTTGCAATGCCTAATACTAGCATAATTAATTGCATGTCTGTGGATCTCACAAACCTACTCATAACTACTGTGACATATGAAAAATGTACCTATAATAAAGACTTTCTAAGTTCCATCATTCTATCCCCAGGCAACAAAAAATGAAAGATTTTTTTATAATTTTCAAAAAAAAGGCAAGTAGGAAAAAATTAGCAACTTCAACATAAAAAACTTCCAAAGGGCAAGCATGCACCAGGTGATAATTATTTGCTAATAAAATGATAAAACCCAAAATATACAGAGGTTTTGCAGAACATTCATTGAAACATCTGCTAGTAAGAGCTCTAAGCAAACTGCCATCTGTCAAACTATTCATCTTGTCAAAGTTCATTTCCTCATTCATGAGTACTGTAGTATCAGCTTCCAAAAAATACTTGTCATCATAGATTAAACATTTAATATTACTTAATATAACTGTCAAATGTGGCCAGGTGAACCTTATGAAATACAGTCCCAGAGTCACGATGTAAGGTGACTTGAACCATAGAGGAAGGCTGACCTGGTAAGCTAAGTCTTAAAAAATCTGTTAAAGCTCTTCATTTTTTGTCAATATTCCAAAATTTGACTTAATATTATACCAGGATTTCCTTGGAGATTATGGACAATACAGACAATTGGTAGTTAGTACCAGAAAGCCCTTGGCAGGGAAGAATAAGGTACAGCTGAATTCTGTCAAAACTCTTCCACGTAGGACCTTTGAACTGCAGCAGTTAGAACAGATCCTCAAGTGGTCGATGTCTGTCAGAGAGTCACTGGCTTCAGTGAACCCAATACCAATGTCAGTCAGCTGCAGATCTCCCTCACTGTCTATATATTTAGCCTTCAGGCTAAAAACGTAATTTATGTACCCAAAGTAGACCAGAAAACAAAAAGGCTGTAATCATCCAGACGCTCCCTTGTGTCCCATTCCTCAGTATCTATTTGATATCATTTTATATTTCCCAGTGTCATTCTTCATACACACAGAAACATATTCAAACAGCTTTTGACTGAGGTTGCAGATATGCAAAAGCAGTCAGTTCGACATTAGGATTCCTATGGCAACAGAAATTTCATTCTCTTATGAACACTATATGTAACATATTCTGTCAGCCCACATGCCAGCTTTCTTTAATAACTCTGTAATATGGCTGAATGATTGAAATAATACAAATACTTTTAAATGTATTGTTTTATGCATCTACGATACCAGCTACTTTGACTGAATAGCTTTCCACATTTACCATATTAAAAGTAATTAAAACAGCAAGTGGTGGCACACTGAAATGAGCAAGTGAGTGTGTCTCTGGTTTCTTGCTCCAGTAATAAGTTTCTTGTAAAGACACCCCTGCATGGTGGCTCACTGACTTTAATGGAGCAATGAATGTATGGGCATAGTGGTCTTCCTGTGGGGAGGATGCGGTCTAAATCAATAAGGTGGTGCTATACTAGTGTTACAGGAACACAAGTCATGTTTTATGTCTTAAACACCCACTTTCAAAATCAGTAAAGCAAACAATTCTCACTTACGTTTAGGCTTCTGCTAGTTTTGAATTCTGGAAAAGAACTGTTTCAAGTTATCTCATTACAACTAAGGTCCAGGATATGAAATTAAAAGAAAAAAGAAAAATTACATACAAATATATTTAAAATTTTTGCATTGTACAGAGGTGTGCATACACACTTATACCTGTATAGATGGACCCAGAACAGTGCGTAGGTCCTGAATTTATATGCATGTAGATAGGTCACAGGGATGTGCAGCACAAGCTGTGGAAGTATAGGCAGAGCCTTGATACAGCTCTAGCTGTGGAGAAGCACACAGTTCCTGGCTGCAGCTCAGTATTTCTCTGCTATTTTGGAGGTGATGGAGAGAAAGTACTGGGGAAGAGAAACTCTACTGCTAATTGATGAGCATGTGCTTGTCACATTTCAAAGGCCTTCTAATTTCAATGGAACCTCATGTACTAAGAAAATCAATTCTGTGGACTGAAAAATTTGAGCGTGTTTTACTCTTGCAATGTTATAATCTTGATATTCCATGAGTGGTTAAGATAAAGAGACATCTTTCAAATCTGAGGCCTTTACTGAGACTTTTCAGATTTTGAGGGTTTTTTCTTTGTCTTTTACTGAACCAAGTGACATTTTACATTTTTATCATATCTATTGTCTGTCAGCTTTTGTGGAAAGTCTCCACAGCTTTAGTGGAAAGTGTTTTTTCAGGAAAACTGCAGAGCCTATTAAAACTATTGGGAAGTYTTTGTGTTTTCCTGATCATCAGGACTTCTGAGTGTAACTTTTTGTATTATGAAAGACCCAGAAAATTCTCAGCTCTTGTTCTTCCGAAGTATCTCAAAGAAAAATAGATTGTACAAAAGTTAAGCTCAGTTGTCAGAAATTTCTTTCGCATTACTGTTTTCTCATTACTGGTCTTTGTAGGATTAGAACAGAAGTGCATGTTCATTTCTGTGACCTGACTCTGTCATCCTATTTACTAACCTCTACCAGCCAGATCAAAGCTATTTGACATGTGGAACTACATATTGATATTTTCCTTGACAATTATTTTTATTTGCACATTCTTTAATCGATACTTTAAGAAGTTTTCTAGATGTCTTAGGGAAATTCTTTTTGAGAGGCATCAGCATGCCAGAGGCAGGAAGGGGAGTCACAAGTTGAAGGTATATGAAGGGATTAATAATAGCAATAAAATACTCTAGTGTTTCTTAGCTAAACTTAAATTGCAGGTAGTTAATACCATTTAATCAATACTTTGCAAATGAGATGAAATTTTACTGGGCTACAGAACTCTGAACAATGTGAGATTGATTATGAACCTCTTTTTGAGATGACAATCTAAACATACCAGTAGTTGAATAATTCATATCATCCAGTTAATGACATTCATAACAACTACCTTTGGGACTAAAATAATGACTTAATAATAAGAAGAAACAGACCAAGCAAGTTTTTAGTCTGTCTAATTATGTAAGCTCTCTGAGGCATAAAGTGAAAGTTCTCAACAAAAGCCAGATCAAGTGAATGCTTTTTGTTATTACCCGTAGCATATGCTACTCTGTGTTAATGTTATAATTTGGTCTAAAAAATCCCTGTATTTAGGTTTTCCATGTAAGTGGCTTTTAACATATATGCTGATCTTTTCACAGAGGGCAAATGAAATTAATGGGGCAGTTTGTGGCTTTGATCCAACATGCCTAACCTGAAGCATAGAAATGTTCCAACTGAAGATAGCAAAGATGATGAGATGCTTCCAACTAGACAAGGTCTTCTAGATGTTTGGGTGGGAATAAGCCATAAGTGAGTGTAGAAAAGAACTGAGAGTTGTTTGTTGTTACTGAAAGGTATGATAGTCAAGTGAGACACTAGAAACAACAGTGGCAGGACGATGAGTTTGGAAAGAAGTTAGTAGCAAAGTTGTGAAGAGGCTTTGATAGCTCTGCATCCATGTAAGCAGGACAAAAGTGGTTAGGGTTTGTACAGCAGATCAGAAATAACCAAATACTTAATTGATTCATCTKCAGGGTAGGATACAATCTCACAGTTGAGTTAGGAATTATCACTTCTGAAGTGACTTGTAGCAAATGACTGTATGAGTTCTCCTAGACTATCACAAATGTAAGATAAAAAGTGTTGGCTTTTCTCCTTATAATAATCCTCCTTCAAGAATGGCAGCAACAGCTGGAGTACCACTGTGGATAAATCACTATATTACCTAATCTGGATGCTAATTAAAGCACATATCACTGCTGCTATCCTGACTACATTAATGCCCTCAGTTAAATCCGGGGAAGTTCTGCTGACAGCGCTGGTTAGAGGAGTGACAAAATGACGCAGAGGGGCAAGATGTACGAGCCCCTAACATCACAGATGCAGCAATAGTGTGCAACAAAGAACAGAATAAGAGCTGACCTGCCCTGACTTTTCTGAACCTCATTGCACACTGAGTCCCCCTTTGCAACCCATTGCTTTTGACATGATTTCAGAGTGAAACAGCAATGCTCAGCATTCAGGGCCTCTAGTGCTTGAGGAGGGAAAGGGAAACATGGGAGGGAGCTTCCACATTTGTTAAATTTTCCAGGATTGCAGGAATCATGTCAGGGTACTCTTTTCCCAAGTTCTTCAAGCTCCTCCAGCTCAAGACCAGTCGCTCTTCTTGTCCTTGTCCTTTTTTATTAGAGGCTGTTTCAGAACCTTACTTTGCTGAGGTACAGATTTTTGTTCCAATGTTCAGTCAAAAGTTACTCTTGGCCAGTTTGCACCCATTTAGTATTAGACTAACTTTATCTTTATACTTTAATAGCTGTTCTCCCTTTCTGGATTTATCCTTTCTGTTTGTGAGTGATACTTCACACCTTTTAAGGGTGGAAACTAAATTTATTAAGATTTTGTTAGAAACATCCTTTGGCAAGCGTCCCTATTTCTCATCAGAAGATGTTTCTGTGGGCACTTTCTGTCTAGCTTTATCAGAATTATGACTTTAAAAAGAAGAAAAATATAAACTTTCTTAACCTGGTGAAATCATCGGAGAAGGGTTGCTCTAAGGAATCTTCACATGCCAGTATAACATCAATCGCTTGTTCAACCCTGATTTTGTATGAGTAATTATGAGGATTAGTAAAAGAAATATATTTTGTGCCAGAAAAGATGGAGAATTATTTATAGCAATGCTATTGCATCTCATAACTGAAACACATAAACAACATAGTTCATCATAAACTGAATTTCTCTTACAAAGGAAAGATCATGAAAACATACATATTTACAGTCTCAAAGGACAACATTTTGTGAGGTATTTAACCTGAGCATTTTTTTGGAAGTTTGCTCTTAGCATATAGTTCAGGAAAACTTGTACTGTCAATGTTAATGGTGTTATTGCTAATTATGCAATAACAAATGAGGGGAATATAGTTATTTATTCTGGCCAGGAGCATCACATATGGTATCTTCCTAAAGTCACTGCACCTTCTCATCCCTCTTCTCTACTCTTGTATTTAATAATGCAGAAAACACAGATGCAACTGATCTTTTTAAATATTTTTTTTGTCAGGTACATAGCTTCTGCATGTTGAGTATACTCTAATATTTGATCCCAGATTTCAAAGTACATGAACTTCTTTTATTCAGGCCACATAGTTGGGGACTACAGAGCATCAGCTTCAGAAATCTACCAGAGAGAATCTGACCAATCAAAACAGGTTTAGAAAAAACAAGCATGAATTGAAATACGTTAGAAGACCATCGGAAAAAACATATCTTTCCAGATTATTGAGCTTAGTGTCTTACGAAAGAGGAAAAGTTACTCATATTTTCTTCTACTAATGTTGTTCATAGTAGAAAAAACAGGCTGAAAATAATTTTAAAAAAATGGATTGTACCCTGAAGATGTGGTATGTGTAGTGAATTCCAAAATTTTACAGATCAGCTGATTGTCCTAACAAATTTTTCAGTACTCCAACATGAGTATGTTGGTTCCCAAATTCTAAGACCCAAATTATAAGTCGGGTCCTTAATGACATTTGGCAACTAATCTTGTCTTCAAAATGAAGTTTTTCAGTTTTATTCAATAGTCTTATTGTTACCTTAAAGTACAAAAACATTTAAAAATAAATCCTTCATGTATACTTTTTGAATCTAAGGAACAAATTATACAAACAGAGAAAGCAACAAAATGTTACTGAAATATATGTATATACACACACATATATATTTGTTCATAGATAGAGACATACAAACCTATTCTTCACAGCCAACAAGAATGTCTTAAATGGCAAATGAACAACTTGAAGTCTAATGATTTCTGTTTCATTCCATTCATCTTTCAGCCTTCATGTATTAGGTCTCCCAAATATTATCAAAAAAAACTTCTTAAAAAGATAGTATATAGGTCAGAAGTTAAAACCGCATATGCACATATGTGGAAACCTCACTTACTGCTGGAAGTCTGTACTGGTGTCCCAGTGTCCTTCGTCTCTCCTGTTTTGTTGCATTGACATATTATGACTGCAGTTTTTTGTCTTTCTTCTAAAGGTCTAAAGTTTGTTAAGTATGTCGGGAAGTGATTTTTGGTCTCTGTTTTGTGGACTGTTTATTGAACAACTTTTCATGATCATGGGAAACAAGCATCAAGTGGTTCCATCCAGTCCTGTACTCCTACATTTACTCATACCTGAAAGTGAAGCTATTAATGCATCATGCAGATTTGCAGGACTGGTTCTGAATTGTCTCTAAAAATATTGTATCATTTTTATTCTGTGCAATCTGTAACAGCTTGTAAATTTACCTTGTTCATGTGGCTCTTGGGAAAATACTTTCCATTTCTTTTGTTGGCTTTCTGATGTGTTTTCTTTTAAGTTAAATTCCAGTTAAATGATTAGTTTTGATTGGCTACATCTTCAACATAGACATCTGAGTGATTTAGCATCCCCAAACAGATTTCTTTATGAACCAATAAACTATATGATACAGTACAGAAGGCACCCGGTGATTGGCAGTACATAAGTTCAAACTCRGACATTTTATACAGCATTGAACCTGAGGTACCATATTTTGTCACTTGGCACTGTTTATTAGCTTGAGTTATCTCCCATGTTTGTTAGTTGGTGAGCTCTTATCTGACTCGTAATATCAGCATAATGATTTTGTATAGTCCACTGTATATCATGTAGACATAATCTATTTCTTGTAGAATCAGATTTAGATTAATTGAGTCAATGTGATTACACCACCATGAAACAAGTGTGAATCAGGATAATTTATTTTCACTGGAGACAAGATCCCCAGGCAGGTGCATGGTATCTACTTTCTTCCTTCACTGCCAGTTCGTCTTCCTGACCACGGAATAGGGAAGGAGCATGGTAACTGTACCATTTTCAGAGAAACCCAGTAGATTTCATGTTAATTGCCACACCAAAAATTAAATTTCCTCTGTTTGGAGACCCTGGGGGAAGAAAGATCTGTTGARCTGTAATGAGTTCTACTGTAGGACTAAATCTAACATAATCATGCACACTTTTGTTGATTTATCTTGAGATCTAACCCAAATCAAGAGGCTAAATTTAGTTTTTAATTCCACAGATTACTGACTATTCTGTAATTACACTGAAATAAAAAAATACTTGGGGATACCAAGTGCTGCTTAATAATAGGAAGTAAAGCAATGGGCATCCTTTACTTTGTGTGCTTGTGAATGTTCCCTGAAGTGTGTTGGGTGAATTAGGTTGCGTCTAAATTGCTGGACCCAGGAGCGCCCTCAGAGCTGGAGCTGGATGCAGAGCTGTGCACGGTGGCCAAGTGCCTACTCTGAATCTGTTGCTCTCAAAGTAACTTTAAATGTAAGTAAGGGTAGTAGAACTGATCGGTCTTTTTTTTTTTTTTTTTTGCTTTTTTTTTTGCTCTTTCCTCAAATTTCTATGCAACTTCTTCTTCCAAGGTCTTTACCCTCCATTAATACTTTGAGATTATTGGGTTTTTTTAATCTTTCAAAGTACTATTGGCCTTCTGTCATTCTTGATTTGTCTGGTTAGTCTAGGTAATAATATATTTATACTTAAACAAGCTATTGTCTTTTTAAAATGATACATTAAACTCTTGTTCTTATCTTGGTTACTTTCACCTCTTTATTTGTTTTAAAACTAGGACACCCATGTAATTAGAATATATAACATTCTATCCTAAATACATATTTCTCCTGTATCCACAAAGCAGAGCATCTTAAGGTTTGGGTTTTTTTTTTGTTTCCCCCACACAATTGTCAGAGAACAATGCATTTAAAAATGCTTTTAATGCTAAGAGAGTTAGTGCACATTTCACATTGGGAACTCTGTTTCCTACTGAAATACATTAACTAAGAAAGATTTCAGCAGCTGCTTCATTATAGTCATTGCACAGTTGTAATATTTTGTGTTTTGCTAAGCTCTGGCTTGAAAAATTTAAAGCACATAAAAGAAGCCAGACACAATGAACCAATTAATTTCTGGTGTATCCATATGCGCTAACTGGAGCTACCCCAAGCATGAAGTCAGCCCCATGAGAATTTTGTACATACTAAAGCTGCAGGGATTTCTGAGTGGTTTTTTCCCCCCTTCATTGAGGTTTTCCTGCAAACATTGACAGATTATATAGACCTAATTGCAAAACAGTGTGTCCCATTTTTATTTCCTAACTTATTTGAACCTCAATACCATTTAAAGCCAAAGCTCAGCTGATCCAGAAAAATCCTAAAAAGAAAGATTCTGTCTGTTAAAACACAGATGTAAATAAAACTGTATAGCTTGTACATACAGATATCCAGATATGAAGTAAGGGAGTGGGTTTATAGCTGAAAAAAAGGCAGGCTTTTTGATTCCTGAAGCTTAAAGAACACAGGTTAAACATTATGCATAGTTAAGTGAGTATTTAAAAATTAAATTATTTTTATTTACTTTTGATAATTATATAACCAAATCCTCCCTTCATTCAGTAGGACTATTTTTTTCTCAGTTTGAATTTCTAACACAGTATCARCCTCTTTGCCAGATTAATTTTGGGTGCTTTTTTGTGTCATTGTTTCACTTCTTAAATTGCAGTGATTGTTTTGTTGTGCATTACAGATGGAGGCTGGGGCATGGAAAGGAGCCAGTCTGCAAATATAGTATCAAGTGATTAAAGCCATGGTTTCACTAGAAGCTACTCTTTCTTCCATAAAAGAAAAAACATTTTCTCCATAAATCATCATCCAAAAAACCTTCCCTAGATTATTGTCTGTGTTCAGGGCTGATAATAGTCTCTGGAGTTGTCCTCTTATAATAACATTTCTTTTTTTACCAGGGGAACATAGGGCTGGGACTTGTGTGTGTGTGTGTGTGTGTGTGTGTGTTTGTGTGTGTGTGTTTGTATTTTGGGGGGAGGGTGGTGATTTTTTTGAAAGAATGTGGGGAAAAAAGAAGTTTCCCAAGACTGTAAATGGATTAGGCGTGAGTCTCTTCTTATTTATACCTCTCTAAATTCCTGATTCCATTCACTACATTGYAATTGCAGAAGTTCCTGAATTTTCCTGGCATAGATAAGATCTTGTAAAAATTCTGAACTTTCATGGGGCTGCTTCTCTTCTCTCTCGCAACAATCCAAATCAGGTCTAAATCTCTAGCAGAAAAACATTGTTATTCTAAAGGTGTATGAATGTTTACTCTTTACTTATACAGGGCAAATGGGGTAAAACTACAGTGGTGTTTCGTCCCTGCCTGGGGGCTGCCATCCCAGAGAGGAGGGAGCACCATGGTCGCCCCAGCAGCCGGGCAACACGGACAAGGTTCTTTTGGAGGAAGCAAGGGCTAAAGTAGCCTAATGTGTCATTTACATTTTTCCAGTTCATTACTCTTTATTATTCCCACTCGCCTCCTTTCTTCACACATCTACCTGTACCTTTATGCAAGCCTCACAGTGTGACATCACTTTATTAAGCTTCATTTGGTATAGAAGTTAGAGATTTCAACTGTCTGTCAGTATGGGGTGGGAGCACAATTGTCACAGATTACTTCTTGATAGTCTTCATTGCAGGGATGAGGTTGATGATGCTAATATTATTTAATTTATGAATACAAGAGTCTGAAATTTATAAGAATATAGTTAGCTTTCACATATCATAGATACATAAGCAAGGGAAAATTAAGGCTGTGACTTGTAATTTGAACTCTACATACATCTTCATTTTTTACTTTGTGGTGTTGAGGCTAGGCCAGACAAATACATTGGGAATGTTCATATCCCTTAATAGCCATTGGTATTTTGCCATTGACTTCTTTGGAACTGGCATTTCGCTCATGATCTTTAAATCTGTGAATTTTCAATGAGCATCAAGGAAAAGTCTGATTTCTTTATAGTGCATCTGTGTATTTTTACTTAGGCTTTGACAAAAAAAAATATTAACCTGAAGTTAGCTTGGACTCTTTCAGATGGAATTCTAAATTGCCTTCTAATAGAATGGAAGGTCCAGCCTGTGGTAAATTAAGTGTATTAAAGTGTTGTTGCATTTCCTTTTTAGATATATACAAGCGCTGTGTTTGTGTGTGTGTCTGTGTGTGTACACATACACACAAAGACAGCAACATAGTACATGCTTCTTGTTCAAAATCTTTTATTTATTTATTTGTTTATATATATATGACATGAATGAAAAATAAGCAGAGTTAATGCAAAAATAGAGATAGTCATTTAAATGCTACAGTTCTCTTTTTTTCCCTTGGAGTTAGAAAGAAATCTAATAACAGAATTGTGTCCCTCAGATGTTTAATGATGATATGTATTGTTATTTCAGATAAACCTGCAGAGGAAGATGAGAGTCACCGGAGTAATAACCCAAGGTGCCAAGAGGATTGGAAGTCCAGAATATATAAAATCTTACAAAATTGCATATAGTAATGATGGGAAGTCATGGTCAATGTACAAAGTAAAAGGCTCAAATGAAGATATGGTAAGATTAAGTCATCTGTATATGCATAAGTCTCATGGTTTAGCTGCCTTCAGAAGTATAAGATATCTTTAGTAGATAAGCATAATTGCCTGACAGAGAAACAGAGAAAGCAGTCTGATATGTTGCCTTGTTATTATTTTTCTCTGAAAAAAACCCACAGCAAAAAATTGCACTTTCTGTCTACTAAAAATTTCTTATACTTTAATTGATGGTTGTAAAAATATTGTGTCCCAAGGCTAGAATAATCCTGTTTATTACACTTAACTGATTTTCATTTTAATTAGTTTACCAGTAATTACTCATTACTCTGTTTTCAATTTAGTTTTATTACATTGGCAGATTAATGTTAACCCTTAAAAACATAGAACCCATTCATCAATGCTAATTTCTGCATTGCACAAACAGTATCATCCAGTAAGAAGTGTATGTTTACGATTTATAGTTACAATTTATTTTTATAGAGAATTCTGCATGCAAAGCAGCAAGAATCGCTTTACTGTGAAAGTTAAAATAGAACTAAGACACTTAGCAGCATTCAACATAGTTCCTCTTATGCAGGCAGGAAGTTGAAATGCTGTGTGAAAAGGTGTATAATGAGGGAAGAAAACAAAATATAAGCATATCTAGTTAGAGTGAGGAGAGAATAGAAAAATGCTTTTAGGTTTAATTCAGCTCCCACTGAGATCAATGGAAAGGTTCCAGTAGACTTTGGTGGAGCAGTTTCTTGAAGTAGACAGAAAAAATAAATGTCAATCAATGTAAATAATTGCAGGCTAGATTGAACAGGGACTATTTAATACACTAATTTGAAAAGAAGATGTAATTTAGTGCATTAGAAGCTCCAGCTTCTAGGAGTGACAAGTCAAAGGCCCTGATTTATCAGAGGCAGCAAACACATGCCTGTRTAAGGCAATGGCAGTTAGGCCTTCCTTAAAATCCTGAGTGTTGGGCACGAG
Source organism: Apteryx rowi (assembly GCF_003343035.1). Lineage (NCBI taxonomy): Eukaryota > Metazoa > Chordata > Aves > Apterygiformes > Apterygidae > Apteryx > Apteryx rowi. The sequence continues at coordinate 25,973 of NW_020450955.1, read as the reverse complement.
AAGTGAAAGAACAGCTTCTATTTGTGAAAAAGTCACAGAGAACCAAGGAGGAAGGTTAGAAGGACAAAGGGGATATGTTTGAGGCATGGAAATGAAATGAACATCTCGTAATTCTCTTAGCATGTTTTTAGGAATATGTCATTTTTTCATAGGTGTTCCATGGAAATGTAGACAACAACACTCCGTACGCCAACTCCTTCACACCACCAATAAAGTCACAGTACATACGGCTGTATCCTCAGGTTTGCAGAAGACACTGTACTTTGAGAATGGAACTTCTTGGCTGTGAATTATCAGGTAGGTTTTGCAGCAATTGCCATATCTCAGAAATGAACAAACAAGCAACACATTTTTGTGCCAGTGATCTAAAACAGATCCAATTTATTCTTGTTGAAATGCAGACGGCATCCCTGAGTTTATCCAGATACTTACTTGTCTCTTTTTATGTAAATGATATAAGCAACAATAGTCGCTTATGGTGGGGTGGTGGTGGTAGCAGTAGTAGTAGGGTAACATAGCACCAATGTAATAATTCTTAGTAAATCTTTTGTGCACATTGGCCTCCAGTTATGTGTGACCTAGAAAAGGTCAGTTGTAGCAGCTTTAATAAGTACCAAGAGATATCAGGAGCTATTGTGGCACATATTGCACAGGCGTTGAGATGGTCTCTAAGTCGCAGTTACGCTCAGTACAGCCAAAACAAAATATAGGAAGAGAAACAGTTGCTGAGAACTGAAGCTGTTGCCCCAGAGTCTGCTGTGCAACTCTGAACAGAACCAGGAACCACAGTCAATCTGAGTCATTTCTCATGACTGCTGGATGATCACACTTGCTGATCAAGATATGCTGCATGGCATCATTGGAAGTACAAGAGTGCTTCATTTGGACTGGAATAAGGTATATTTTGCTGGGCTGCTTTAGAAAAGATTTGAGTTTAGATTTGCTTTGTGGCTTTCCAGTGGAAGCAGTGATTGTGTCTTGCAGGAAAAGTAAGTGAAAAAGTAGAGCCAATATAAACCGTCTTAAGTTTTAGAGTAGCAGATGTTATAGTTCATAAATGTAAAGCCTGACCTGTAGCCACTCTCTGTGAGAACCATGCTCCTTTACAAATTCAGTAAAGCATGTAAATTTTTTTATGTTTTTCAAGGGATCAACCTTTTCCAGTGGGAGTGCTCCACAAATTCATTTAAAAATGATTTTTATGTGACTACCTGCTTACTGTACAAACAATAGTCATCCTGTTCACGAATGATATATCAAAACAGTAGGAGTTAAATAATCTTCAGTCCCCTAGTGGCATCAAAACCAGATTCAGAAATGAAAAGTTAATGCATTAATCTCAGTGTAGCCCTTTTCCAATAAAGATAGATTTGAGAGTAAATAGAAAATTCTGTCTAGCTGCTTTAGTCTATTAGGGTTTTTTTGTTTTTTTTTTTATGTCTTCCATTTCTGGAACCACAATTTAGCGTAAGTCCTTGCCAGAATGACCAGGAATTGTTTTGCTCAAAGAACTGCGAAAGCTACTAAAGTGAATTCATTTCAGTGGTCTCCTAACAGTTTCAAGGTCATCATTTCTTAGAACTGCAGGCATCCAAGGCTCAGCAAAACAATTTCAGTCTTTACTGAAAGGAGAGTATAATTATACGTAAAGACAGTCCAATGCTCTCTTATTCCAGGTGGTCTGTCTTAGACAGAAGAGTATGTTGAGAGATCTGGCTTCTCTAACAAGTAATGGAGCTAGAGAAGAGAAACACTACTGAAGGGAAGGAGACTATGTTCGGGATGATCATCCTAAAAATGAACCCTTTCTTAGGTCATACTTCAGCCATATCTTCAGCATATGGTCACCTGTAGACTCATTAATAGTTTAACTGACCAGGACCATAATCAGATTTTCTGAAAAGCATTTTCAATGCTTATGTAATCAGCCATCAGTACAATACACATTTATTAATTCTCATGGCCTTGTCTTCCTGCCTTACTTGTGTTTTGCACATCTCTGCATTGTAAATTCCTTTCCCTCAGAGTGTACTTAGTTGGGGGAGACACAGATAACAACTAATATTTCTTATAATACCTTTTATTCATTAAGCTGTTATTAGTAGTATAATCAAACTGTTATTAACAACAGATAGCTGTTCACACAACACATTCACTTACTCACTCAAGCAGTTCACTCACACACTCAAATGCTCACTCATTATTACTCGTTATTCATTCATAGTTACCTGGCTGCAACAGCAGCTGGGAGGGAGGCCAAGCCCAGCTGTATCCTCAGAACCAGGGGGTCACCCCAGCGTGCCAGTGGACACTGGGTAGGTGTCTGGGAAGTGCTTCGCACGGTCCTTTGCTTCAGTCAAGTGTGTATATAATCATGTAGTCTTCGTCTGTATGGCAGATTCTCCCTTCTTGCGTATGCTCCAAGATATGTGTTGTTGTCATTAGTGTTTTTTAGTGGCCTTGCACAAATTCAGCAGATTCTTGGTGTTCTGAGTTTATCAGTTCTTGCGGAGGAATGCTAGTCCCCAGAGCATATCAGTCCTCAGGATACTTTCACATTTGTTTTCTGGAAACTGTTTCTCCATCCAAACTTATAGGTAACTATAGAATCCATTCACACAAACTCATATGCAAGGAGTCTTTATAACTTCTGCATTTAAAACTAGATTCCACTGCTCCTGTTCATCTTCAGCAATATCTAATCCTGAAAAGAATTCTATGTGTGTAAATGGGAGCATCTATTGGCTAAAATACTACTCACAGTTAGCAAAAGAAGTAGAAATTCTCTTCATATTTGTCTGTTAAAATGTTGTTAGATTTACAGCACTTTTCAAAGTTTCAGACAAGCTCGATGAAAAGGAAGATCCTGGACTTCAGGTGTATTTTCCTATCCAGTTGCCTATATTTTTCTACATAATTTTGAAAATCTCTTTATTTTCACAAGAGAAAAAGTATCACAGTATTGATCAAAACAAAATCACCTTTGGCCTAGCATAATTTGCCTACTCAATACTGCATAAATCCTGGTCTGAGACAAGACAAATGCAGACCTTTACATGCAAATCTGGGTGATGGAGCTTTTCTGAGTTCCACCAGCACTTGACATCTACATCATCTCTGGTTTTGCCTCCGCTGTATCAGAAATTTAATATTTCCTTGAGAGTTTGAACTTTGTTGAAAGAATGGTAGATGAGGGCACTGTATGGGACTCAAAGAGCAAAATGTTGTGTCCTTGGAAGAAACAACAGAGAACAGCCTCAGTGTGGATTCTTTCAATTCTCAGACCCTCATCTATGCTCTTACAAAGTGTAGATTCCTCATTATTTCAGTACAGTTTCATTGGGCTAGACCAAATAAGAAGCAACTATGAACTTAGATAAATTTAAACATACATAGTTATCATTTATCACTACTCAAAACATCTCAGATGTGTTGGCCTAAAATATTCCTCTGAGCTTAGCCATAAGTAACTCTGCATTAGCTCTCACTGATTTTAACAGGTTGTAAGAAAGGGAAGGGACATTTAGTCCTTTCACAGGGATATTATGAAACAAATGTAAAGAACGTACAGTATAGTGAAGAGGAGATGTTCCAGGGAGTCATGAGCATTCTTATAAATATACTTCTATAGTGGTGATTATTTACTGACACAAAGTTTTGTAAGAGTTTGATCATTCTGTCCTTTGTGCTCAGGGTGAGAGCTCACCTATCAAAAGGAGGAGCAGCAGGGTGGAATAGGGTCTGGGAAGTGACTATTTGTGATCTGTTATTGTTGTCTTTGGTACAGCMCTAAGATGTTGTTCTGTCACCCGAGTGCACAACAGCAGCCTTTTCTGGTTCTCATTGTTCTTTCTCACTTTCTCTGTTACTTTTAATAACTGTCTCCCTTCTGCTTTTGTTTTTCTTTAGTGCAGTGGAGAAAGAAGGCCAGTGTAAAATTCCATCACTGGGAGCACTACACATACACACACACAAAAGCACACACATTTGTTGTTTCATACATCAATAATCGTATTCAGAAGAGATAGAATGGGTTCATTCTCTTTGAGAGATTGGACCACTGCTGAAAAACAGTTTTGACAACCCATGTTTTTGTGGCAGAAACCTCCTTCAGGTTCTTCAGATGAAACATTCTTGCTGGCAGCCCTTGTGATCTAGGAGTGATAGTTTGGAATTGAATAATAATCAAAATCCTTTTCTAAAGCAGCAGATGACTCTCTCATTTGCACTGTCAGTTGCTCTCTCCTACTCTCAAGAAAAGTGTTTGGCTGCCGTTTTAAACTGGGTGGTTCTTTCTACAGGCAAGGCTATGCAAGCTTCCTTTCATGCATTAAGAATGAGTTCTGAAAATTTTTCAAAAATTAGCTCTGTTTTTTGTTTACATTTAAATTGAATATAAAACATTGCAGTATTTCAAAGTTTAAGTAAAATTGTTAATATACTAAAGAGCATATTGTTGTCACCTCTCTCTGGTAATATGCATTTACTCCTGCTATTGTTTCCTCACTTGAAGAGCCTGGTCTTATCTCCTCTGATTTGAATGCATAATAATTTCACTTAACTCTGTGGGTTAAACTGGCTGGAGAAACTGAAAGTAGAATCTGACCAGAAGATCTTTGCTAATAATATTTCCACATTTCCAAAGAAAATGAATAAAAATCAGGTCTTTAAATGGGGGTAAGCATACTATAGAGGAAACAAACTTTTAAGAAAAAGAGAACCAGCTTCTGTATCTTGCTCAAGTAAAGAAAAACAAAATAATGACTTCGGGTATTTTAAGTGATCACATTGTGCTCTGGTTCTATCAAGAGACACAAGCTGAGCAAGGTCATGTCACAGCAGTAAAGCCTTCATGACTTACATGACTTGCATGCTTTAAGAAACACAGCTGGTGACTTAGCAAATGACTATCTGTAAGGAATCAGCTCAGCAGCTCAGGATGTGAGTGTCAGGTGGWAAACCTCTGTCTTCCCAGTGATAGATAAGGTTCTGTGTATTTGCAGTCATGAGAGGATGACACACCTCTTGCAAAATGAGATGTATTAAATCCTGGGCACATTCTGACTCAGTGAATTAGAGTATACTAAAATATTATTTTCAGGTTGAATGATTCAAGTGAACTAATTAGGGTCACCAAATCTGTAAAATGTAAACTTTGACACAACTGCTCATATGCAGATTTTTGACATCTGAGGCAGATGGAAAGTGAGAAAACACTTATTTTTATATTCCCTCGCCATCTTTCACCTTTTCCTCAAACACCCATCAAGCATTATTCCATCCAGTCCTACATTCACCCTTTCTAACCTCTTAGCAGCCCTCTCATCCTCAGTCACTTGACTTGCCTTCCTTTTCTTAKTCTTTTTATCTTAAAAACTAAACAGCTCATCTATGTCTCCTGGCTTCCCGTACTGCTGTTACTGTGCTGCTGTTAAAGAGCGTTTCTCCTGCTGTCGGCTTGCTTCCTCTCTTTCTGGGTCCAAATGTGTCTTCTGTGTTCCCTCTGTCTCCTGATTTCCAGTATACAGTAGCAAGGTAGAGGACCATAGAATCAGTTATTAACTTTATATTGTTTCTATTTTTCTAAGGACACCTAGCAGAGAAAGGGAACACCCAAGGTCTGTCTTTAGCTACAGTCAAAATAACTCTATGTGGGACATCCATCTGGTTTAAACAAATAAACCTTTAACTCTTTAATTCTCCTAAGCAATTCTCCTATTATTTTCCCTCCTTCACAGTCATTATTTTGTAGTCTTCCATTCTGTCTGGGTTTTGGGTCTTTTTGATTTTCRGCTGGGTGTCAGGTAATTCAAAGGTGTAAAAGACCTCAGTGCTTGTTAACTTTTTACCTCATTAGTGGTGTGAACAAAAATTAATGTTTTTCCTCAATACATAAACACACATAGTTAATGTGACATGGCATAAAAGCATGATAAAATTGAACAGAATAAAGGCAACAATGGCAGGCTGCTGGGCAGGAAAAGAAGACAGAGATTAGAAGAAGAGACAAGAGTCATCTTTTCTGCTTGTTTCCCTTCATAAATTTATGCTAGGATAAAATACTTCAAATTCTTTATCGTATTTTCGATTCTTCCAAGGTAAGGTGGTGTTGAAATAAAGTGCTTCGAATTGGCTATTTTTCATTTGTTTGTTTGCAATTTCCCCCAACAATATCCTTGATTAAAGCCCATTCTTTGAGAATTGCTACATTTCTTTCCCATACAGGAAAACCTAAACCACTTACAAAGATAAGTAAGTAGTGTCACAGATGTTATTTTGCTCCTCTAGGTTGCTCGGAACCCCTGGGGATGAAATCAGGACATATACAGGACTATCAAATTACTGCCTCCAGTGTTTTCCGAACGCTCAACATGGACATGTTCACTTGGGAACCTAGGAAAGCCCGGCTCGACAAGCAAGGCAAAGTTAATGCCTGGACCTCTGGCCACAATGACCAGTCACAGTGGTTGCAGGTAAAGTTTTGTATAAATTTTCACAAATGTTTACCATATGTTTCTGGTATGGAAAAGGTTGACCAATTTAGGATTATATCTTGCTTCATATTCTGAGTATAACCAGCCTAAGTCTGTCACACTTAGATGGTGAAGCTAAGAAAACCTACACAGATCTCATGTCTTTGCTACCTCAGGTGCACTGCTCCATTACAATTCAGACTGTGTGGCACGCAGAAAAACCYGACTAGGGAAGCCTTCAACTCCGCTTGCCAAACCTTCAACTCAAGAGGTAGAGAGCAGCCATGAATATTCCTTTGCTAATGGATGCAAATAGAAGTCACAGACCTGTTTCACTGACTTCTTGATAGCTTCCTGAGAGATTTATTTTCTTCCTTTCTGTCCTTCCAAAGCTCCCTGGAAAAGCACATTTACTTGAGCTCTGTGCACATAGCAAATCTGGCCCCTAGAAATTAGCTTTGTCTAATTGAGACTGTTCAAAATTACTTTCCAACATCACTCTGAAACTGGTAAGATTGATTCAGTACATGAATTCATTATGAAGTTGTGCACAGGAATTGTTTTCAGTCTGAGAGTGATTTATACAAGTTGGTAGTAGGCTAATGTGAAAGATTGCGATAAATCACCATGTGGAAGCCTATTTGACCAGTCACTGACRTATTTACATTTTTTGAACTGTTGAAAATTGCAGTATTTTGAGTCAGCTGCCGGTTTGCAGCCAAGTTCTCAGCAGGAAGCCACAATAGCACTAGACGTGCTACTAACCCCCTGCAATCTTTTCACGTATAAATTATGACATATGAGCTTTTTTACCTATGGTTGCTAAGCAATTTAGCAATGTGATTACTATCTTTTCTCCAAGTTTACACACACACACAAAAGAAGTAGCAGTCACCTTGTCTATTTATCATTTGAATAATTGAAGATACAGGGATTTGGTGAAAGTTTTTTAGAACAGCTTGTTGATACAGCAGTTAGTAACTTTTGGGGAGGAAGATGTTAGTGTTGTGTTTTATGGTAGAGAAGCAGATGAAAATGGTTCTCCACATAGAAGAGAGGCAGTTGTATCAGAACCAGTTTTAGCTCCATCAGTGACTCCAAGAAACCAGAGACTCTACAGAAATATTCTGTGGTGTGTTATTCCTCCTGTGGATAACAATGGATTTTTAATTAACTACAGATGGCAAGGAGCTGTAAAGCTAATTCTTATATTCTAAAATCTTCAAACTCTTGCCGTRTTTGAACCTACCTGAACGTACAAATTGATTTTGGACCTGTGTGACCACTTGCAGGCTCTCTGCAAGTCCCTGAAATATCAGGCATAATTTTTTTGTCTTGTCAAGGGCAAGTTGTGAAAAAATATTTATATTTTAGTTATTTTACTGCTATGATATGATTTCGGAAGAATTCACAGGAACATGACCTTTTTACCCTCTCCTAAAAGTCATTATATTTATGGTATTTTTCCAAGACGGTATCATAACATTTCTTGTTTGAAAAAACAAGAAGCATTAAAAAAACACTTGTTTTTTCTGTGCTTAGACTGGTGGTTAATTTCTGCTATTGGCTGATTATTTTGAATTCAGTATCCAAGTAAATGTGGACTCAGATGCTTCATGTCTAGGTAACAATTCTGTAAGAAAGATATGCTTGTCATTTAAATTTGTCTGTTCATTATTGTTCTCTTTGCAGGCAGTTCTCTGTTTTTTCTTTAAAGCTCAGAATATTGTATTGTGACATTTTAACACTCTGGCTGTAATTTTATCATCTTTCTGCTTTCATAAAATTTAGTCAAAACATTTGTAAGAAAAAGTGTGTGAAAGCAAAGTTATATCTATACCCTTTTCACTCAGCAATCACATATTACAAAGAATGATCCCATCAGCAATTCCATGATACCCAAAACAGGGTTAACTTTATGTTAAAATGGCTGGCCTATCAATATGGGATTCCATGGTGTTAGCTTTCCATACCTTTTGAATTTTCCCTGCATGCTACCTTTTTAATTTTCATTAGCAACCCTATAAAATTGGGTAAAAACCTACTGAGTACCTTTAAAAAATATTGTCTTAATATTGTGGTATAAAGGAATATCTTGAGTAGATCTGTTGTGACTTGCAGTTATTTTAGAAAAACCTTGCCTAAATGTCAGTGTTCCTCTTTTTAAAAGCTTCTGTGCCAACATACATCTCAGAGTGCCTGCTGTGATAATGGTCACTGAGAGCCGATGTTTGTATCATGTGCATAAATGGTGTTTGGTTGTTATGGGCAGTTCTCGGCACTTTTGGATGAACCCTAAACATAAATTTTTCTCCATCATAAGCTGACATTGTTTTATTCTGTTTGTTTTGTCACCTTCAAAAAGGAAAATTTTGAAACTTCTGTCCACTTCTTTAAAAATATAGGCATTAGTAAGTTCTTTGTYGTGAGTGTGCTGGATTGCTGCATCTATAATTTAGCTCCAGAGGCAGGAATTTGAAGTGTTATGTGGCTTGGCACACCGACTGTGTATTTCCCTAATTAAGAAGAGTATTCACCTTATCAGCTACGATGGTTGAAAATCCATTGTGATCTAAAGGCTACTCAGTTAAGAACTCCAGGTTCCCCACACAACACACTGTTAGACCAAACACCATCATTAGTAATGGGAGAAAGTATTTTGTGATGTGGGGGAAAAGTTAATGAGTGTAGGTGACCAAAATGGTCCTTTTCCAGCTCTGAAATCTATCACTTCATCCTGAAATCCTCAAAAGTCAGTTCATGAGAACTTATTTTTTAATCAAAATTTAGGTCTGAATTCTCCCACGTGCTTGCTTCAGGAGGCACTCTTGCCAGTCCTTTATGGATGATGTTCCAAAAGCCATACTACAGTGACTTGGCCTAATTCATAGTGCAAGAGCTTCCACTGACTTAGGTAACCTGCCTCGTTATTGTCTCTGTACTCACTGTAGTCTAACTCTATGCAACTTACTGATATAGAACAATGTAGGTGTTTGATTTGGTGCCAAATGTACTGGGAGTCATCAGTTCCAGCCACTCTCTCTACTCCTGAACAAATTTCTTTAGGGATTCCCTTTCCTTTGCAGACACCTCTGTAAAATTATCTGAATAACAGTAAAAGTAAACATTTAATTAAAAAAAAAGGAAGTGAAATTAAAAAGAAATTATGGTTTTACTTCCCATCATTATGAATAGACTTAATGTAAACTAAGCTAGGTAAAGCATTTCAGGTTATTTACTGAGAGAAGAAAGAAAAGCAAAAAAACCTTCACCTTCCTTAAAGGCAGTCTCCATTCTCTCATTGCTATGATTTGCTTGTCAGCGTCGTTTGCTACCTTGAACCAGTTCTTGGTCTTTTACAGGGATCCCTTTCCAAGCTTCTGTGACCAGGCTGCTTTGCCTGGTATTGCTTAGGAATGCTTCTGCTCCTCATGGATACAATTAAAATATTTTTTTATTTCTGCTAAATAGGCAGATGCCATATCCATCATTGTTCTGCTTTCCCTCTCTGTCTCATTGTCTAAGGACAGCAACACCTTGTACTTTAATGCCATGGTCTGCCTGTTTGACCTTTGCCTTGTGCTTCAGCACGTAATTTCTGTGATGCTGTGTCTCTGATCTGCTGTCCTCTGCAGTACTCCTTGGAGCTGAGGCATCTCAGTTCATTTGGTGTCTCCAAACAGCTGGAGCTTCCTTCTCATGGCCCTCTTGGCTCTCCCCATTGCAAAAATTGTTTTGTCTGATTACCTTAATTCTAACTTTGCATCTGATTACATAGCCTGTGGTAGTATTTTATGTTAAAGTCAGTGATAGCCTGGTTTTTCTGAAGGTCTGTGTCTCTACATCGCACAGCTGGATTAAAGGATGCCCATCTTGGAAACCTGAGGAGGTTCCTTTGTATCTCCGTGTTATCTTAAGGTCACCAGCAGCACTGCAGTAGCTTTATGTTTCTAATTGTGCTTGGAACTTAAAACAATTTATTCACTGCAGATGTGACTCTCTCTCATCCCAGTTGCTTGGCTTGTGTTTTGTGGCAAAGCTAGTGGAAAGCTTCTGCAGCTTGATGTGCATGAGTGATAAGCCAGATACACTTTATTCATGGTTGTTTTATATTGTTACCACTGAGCTCAGGTGATTTAAGAAAATCACCCTTCCCTTAAATAATAGACTGGAGCAACAAATCATGTCTTATTCTAAAGTGTCCCTTGCTGATTGCATGTGATGGAATCAACTAAGCGCTCTTAGGAAAAAAAATTGATGTGATAAAGATAGCAGATGGCTTTGAAGAGTGACAAATGCAACCTCTGCAGCTAATCGTCCTTATATATACCTACACTTTTTTCAGATCTGATGATTGTCAGCAGTACAATGCATTTGATGTGTGTTTTTTTTTTCTGCCAACCTAATCTCCAGTATTAGATAAAATTCTGGAGATTTTTCATTGATACCTTTAGAAGTCAGTTGTCTCAGTGATGCAGTTGACTTATACTTTCAGTTTAATACAGAACCGTTTTTTCCTATCTCACAAAGCCTGTTGTTTGAAAACAAAGGCAAAATTGTATTCAGAATAATTCTTCACTTTTTGTCATTATTTGTGCAGAAAACATCTCTATCTACAAAGTCTCATACTATCTTGAAATCTGCTTATCTTCACTGTCTAGCATTGATTTACAATATTCAAGCTTTTAAATGATCAAATGAAAGAATTATAGTTATTGAAAGGTTAAAACAGACTAGGTACCTACTCAGTTTTTCTTATAGAATACTCTTAAAGAAGGTAGACTTTTTATGCTATGTTTCTCCACTATTTGCAAAACTTGACATGTTGTACTTCGCACCACCAACATAAGTGGTGTGAAATGATCAGCTGTAATGGAAGATTAAGAGGAGACATAGAGGAGCTATGCATAATCCCAGATCAGTTTTAGAAGCCTTGGGCAGAGCACACCTAACATGAGCCTAAAGAGACTGTGTAGCCCTTTTTTTGTATGTTACTAAGTTATTGGCTAAATAACCTGATTTTTAAATTTACGGATTTTATATATAAAATTGACATACACATTTAGTAGCTATCTTAAAATATCTATTTCAAATCAGATACTTAAACTCCTTCTATTGTCAATGGAAAAGGACAGCACTGTCAGGGAATAATTCACCCTACCTGCAAGTAGGTGCCTAAGTTTCCTGTTATGAATCACCCTGGATAAGTGCCTTTTACTCTCAGTTGGTCATAGAGAGTGCTAGACAATTCCCTTAAACTAGAAGATGAATTTTTACATGGTTAAAGTTATGTGAGGTTAATTCTTTCCTTTTACAATATTAGGAAGAAAGTATTGTTTTTCATCTCATATTGATTAGCATTGCTTATTTTAATGCTGGTGATCTTTCACTCTAGCACAAAATAAGGAATGTATTTTTCTACATCTTTCATGCAGTATTTGCTACTCCTTTGTTGTACCTGCCTCTTTCCTCTTTTTGTTGTGTTTACCAGTTTACTTGTGATGAATTCTACAAAGAAGCTTGCTAGATAGGGAATCACTAAACTGTAGCATTTCATAAATGCTGAAAACAACACATCAGCCAAAAATTAGGTGGATTGTTTAATCATCTTTGAGTCGTGCCATTAACAAAGCAGGCATTTCTACCAACACTGATTAAAGTAGACAAATAAGTGATTTCTGTCTAGCCACCAACTTAAACATTTAATTTGCACACCCACACCCCGGAAAGAAACAAAATGCTTGACAACATCTTAATTAAATAAGGACTCAAAATACCCAAAATTGGAATAGGGTGAAATGTTGGTTTAATACCAATCTGCTAATTAACAGAATGAGGAAATTACATGACTTTTTGAGGGCTTGGAGTGCCTAAACAGTGTGTTGTGAGTGATTTTTAAAAGATATAGAAGTATTCTGTGGGAATTGCAAGCTTAATTATAACACATTATAAAAGAAGTGGATGAATTTTTCTCTACAGCTCCAATAAACCACAGCCATCATCAACAGATCAGGAAAGAAATCAACATCCTTTCAATGTAAAGCAACAAAAGGTCTCTCTCTCGTTCTTCAGAAGCAAAGCTAGTATTGATTTTTAATTATAATTTCCCTCAAGCAGAAAAATAAGATCCCTCAAATTTCAGATAGTAGAAGGCGAATTGTGCAGACAGACAAACCTTTTTTTGTGCCACACTTTTTACTGGGGTACTGAAAGAGAGTCAATATTGTTTATTTTATCTTTTCAACTCATTCAAAGTCATCTTTTTGTTTTCATGTGGTTCTTGGAAAGGTAGCTTTCATTTTCAGTTTGAAGGATTTGACTTGGACACTCAGTTTTGGCATCTCATTGGTCTTATACTTACTGGGATGAGCAGTTCCTCAGACTAAGATCCTGGTCAGAGRGTGTGTTAGTTCACAGGATGCAGCAACATAGCAAGGTGGGTTGTGATTAAATGCAGATTTAAATACAGATTTAAATGTCAAGGAATTGGTTAGGTAAATTAGACTATAAAAAGTGGACACTGGTGGAATAAGGGTAGCATATGGACAAATAGGTCCTAGTGGTATCAGTCAGGGCAGGTAAAAAGGCAGGTAAAGAGAGGTACCCATTTATAAATTGCACACCATTAAATTTACCTACTTCACACTGCCTAGCCTGGAATGCCAAACGGATCACTTTACTGGTTTTCTCATTTGCCAGTAAACCATAGACTTCGTTTTCAAACTAGCAGGTCATGATTTCTTTTTAGGACACTGTGTACTAAAAAATGTGGCCTGAGGTGAACAGCAAGAATTTTTTTTTGCTCTGGTATCTTCTTTTGTTGCCAAAACCTTTTTAACTCTTCAGTAATAAATATATAGTAATAAATAAACACAAGGTGTTAAGAGGTATGCCTTGATTTCCAAGTTGCAGTTACCTGTCAGCAAGTATTTGATGGCCATTCYAGAGGTCACTCTCTAACCCAGTTTCTCCCTCAAATCATTTCAACTTAAATGTGTTATTCACATTAATAATGTTACTAAATTGTGCATTTCAGCATTGCCCTTCCTAAATTGCTTATGACTTTGCAAAGCTTTCTTCTGCAATTCATTTTATGGAAATGTTTATAGTGGTAATTGAATTTAAGCCTCAAAATTAAATAAGGCAGCATAAAGTCTTGGTTTATTTTGGCTTTTCAGTGCTGTATTTAGGCTATATTTTATCAGTTAGGTAGCAAAGTTGGTAAAAAAAAAAATCTTTGATTTTACTTTGACTGGCCAAATACAAGGAGATTATTAGGAGGACAGGCTAGGTACAGAAGCTCTTTGTTGCAAGGTATCCATGAAATAGGCAACAGCTGGATATAGCTTTTTAATTATTTCCTGGGGTTCGAGTTTGTATAATAACACCTTCATAAACAGGTACAAAGGACAGTGTTCATCTGAACAGTGAAGTTGCTATAGTTAAGATTTTATAGGAAAAACAAGTTTCACTGCAGTGTCCTACTCTGTTCAGTGAATTTTATTTCCTATTCCCCCACTAAGTCTGCTGTAGAGAATTATAAGAGGTTAACTCTGTGTTCCAGACCCTGTCTTTGAAATCTAATTCATTGTCACTAACAAAAATTGTGAAAAGTTTCCCTAAGCAGCTGAAGCATGTCTAGCTTTAAAGGATTGCAAGAAAGTACTGTCAATTCCCTTACTGACTTGTAGCTTTTCTCTGTGTATCACTCTCCTGCAGATGAAAGTTAAACTGAATAATGACCCATTTCCTGTTACAATAATGGGTTTTGGTCTTGCTTTAAAAAACCTGGGAGTGTAAACCAAAGCTCCTCAGTTGTTCTGCATTTTGATGTACATTGAATTTGAATCTGAAGTATTTTTTTGTTACTGTGTATTTGCAGTAGGAATTTTGCTGTTACTTGATTGCCACAGCAGCACTTTCTGAAAATGGCATGCATTAAATTTTAATGGAAAGGTGTTTGTTTTTCATTGTTTTAAATTCCTGTCTTTTTTACATAGCCATGCTTTCCACAGATTTGAAGAATGTTCTCTCTGTATTTGTGAAACAAAACCATATTTTTCTTTGCCTCTATTAAAAAGACAAAATGGCTACAAAATTGATTAGACAGGAATATAGAAAAAAAGAGTGCAAATATGTTACTTATTCTTGCCTTCTTCTTCAAAGGCAAAATTTTTAAAAGATGTCCATTTTTTCTTAGTAAAATTGTTCATTGTTTTCATAGCTATATCTCAATTAGTTTGGAGACCTGTGCAAAATTGGACACAGTTGTTTCCCCACAGTACTTTCAATCTAGACAAGAGAAAAGGATGATAAAGGAAACACAGATGAAGGGAGAAATGAAGTGACCTTGGCAAGGTCAAGTATCTTTAAGCAGCAAAAGCTACCTGACGTAGGAGCAGATGAGWCAAAAGCCAATGCAGGGTGAAAGCAGAAGAATGGAGTGAAACTAGGTCTAGTTCTGTTTTCTGATAGCTCGAAGCTTTATTGACTGGACTGTGCTATTTTTATTACCCCTAATGGTTTGTATAATGTTTCCCAAATGTTACTTCTTGACTAAGCAAGGCACTTGCATATTTTCTTTATATATCTGTCAAGATCTTATAAGCAAAATATACAAAAGGTCTGGGAAAGCTACTCTTCACTGAATTTCTCTTAAATTTGCATTCTTATGATTTCACTCTTTATGCCACATTAAATGCACAGTGAAGTTTTATTATGGAAATCTGGCTGGCTTCAGAACATCTTTATTCAAAATCTGCTTCTTTTTTTGTTCTATTCSCTACATAAAGTAGATAGAGACAATGTATTGTGCAAGACCCTCTTTCCTCTCTCTTTAGTAACATCCATACTGCTTTATCTTCAAGTAAAGCAAGAGCAGCTTGCCTGTCAGAAAATGTGACGTAAGAGAAAAATCTTAGCAGAAAAGGTGGGAAAGAAAGAAAGAGAAGTTAAAAGGGAAATGACAGTAGTCACAAAAATACAGCTTTTAAACATTTCTTCAGTTATCTGAGTCTTGTTCAAAAGCACCGTGAGACATGTAATATAAAGTGTCAGAATATACTCTTTTAAGAATTTGCTCACTGATTTTGGGGCTGTGTCTATGTGTACATTTACTTACAGGAGTTGAGAATTACTCAAAGTACATAAGGATAGAAACAAAGGCATATTTCTCAGAACTGGGCCATGTTTTTCATTTATGGTTAGTCTTTGACATCTGGACAGAGCTGAGAAGTACTCTGAGTTGACTCTGAGTTGRCAGTTCTTGTGGTTTGATAGTATTCTCTAAAATAAGCAGACGATAGAGTATTTTGAAGGAATGCGTGCTGTAAAAGTTAGTCCTTTGGATTACAAGGACCGCCTGCCTGATTATGTYCTATACGTAACCAAGTGTTAATTGCTTTTGTTGTTGGAGTGATCTTCTTAGAAGCTTCATGTTTAATTAACCACAAGATGTATTAATCCTATTTCAACCCAGCCTTTCTTTCTTGTATAATTAAGCAGAAAAGTATTTTCACAATTAGAAGTTAATTCTATATACAATTAGTAAAAGGAAAACACCTCTGTAAAAACCACAGAGCTGTTATTTCTAATGACAGAAGTAACAATTTTAGACGCATCTTAATGGGTCATCTTTAGTAAGATATAAAGAGGCTTATAACATACCAATACTGTTTTCACACCAGAAGTATTAAAAAGATATGTATTAGAATGTTTTTTAAAGTCTATACTGCAGATGGTTAATGATTCCTCTTTGGCAACATCAGAAAAACTACAGAGGCTTGATACAGTATTTATGAATAGAGCAACAGACCCTCATTACATTTTCCTTTATCTGAATTTATTTTTATTGACTTTACAGTGGGATGCTCTTCAGCTTGTCTAATTTATACTTTTTGTCATGTTGTAATGTTGTCATGTTGAGTGAAAAGTAACCCAACATCTAATTCAGTGATTTTAAAAAGTCTGTCATCTATTATGGAAGCTCACTCAGAAGGAAAATTGTAGCTGATCGATTTACCTTGGTGATAGAAGTCCTTCCGCACTGAATGAGCCTTTCCATATTATTTTGATTGAAACGAGAACTGAATTCTGGGAATTAGATTTTATTTCTTGCATTAAAAAATATAAGCAAGTTAAACTTTAATGCATGAGGAAATAAATGAAAACATTAGAATTAATTATTCAAATTTAATCTGTTCCTCAGTTTTACAGAGAACTGTAAATCTCATTTGAGCATTGCACTTCAGCCATTCAGGCAATGTGGTCTTAAAAACTGAAATATAGACTATGTATGAGATGCTTTCTAGACAATTTGATCATCAGTCACATTACATTGTATCACTGAACAGTGGGTCCCCATTACGGCCCAGATTAAAGAGAAAAGGTTAAAAAGACAAGTCAATGCCAAGGTTTTAACAAAGGTATTGTTTATAAAATACAGATCTTTTCAACAAACTGTATCTGATGTTAATCATCACATAGCACGGATAAAAACGGAGGCGGGAAGTTCTGTTATTTTGTTACATTAATTAGTTTATTACACCAGCTTTAGTACCACATTGCCCACAGAAGACTGTAGTAGCTATTTGGTAGGATTTTTACAGCTGTGGAACTGCCATTAACTAACCTATTACACTAAAATAAAATGGTTTTACAGAACAGTTAATATCCAAGATAAACAATGTCTACTTGAAGGTTTTTATATTGTAAAAGAAGCCAACTATTTTATCTTCAGATATGAGCAGCATGTTGATCTTCATTCTTTGAATGCGGTTTAAGAATCCATGCAGTGACATTTCAAAAAGAAATATCAGAAGCCTGATCCAGAATGTAGCAAAGTCAGTGTAAACCCTGGTATTTATTTCAATATATTTTTGCTGCAATACATAGGATAATGACTGGAGTAAAACAATGCCATTGTCTTCAACTCCTAGCCATACATCTCTCTCTTACCAAAGCAATTGCTCCAGGCAAGTGCAGGATTCTTTGTCCATACCATGCTATAAATGATTTCTAGCTCAGTTGCCTAAAGTAATTAACGGAGTTTTAATTTTTTTTTTCTCTCTTTTTTTTTTTTAACTTGGGACTGAATCTTACAAGTCCTCTGTATGTAACATCACAAAAAAACCTTAAGAACAGTACAGAGAAAGTGGATTGGGAGTGATTATGTAGCATTTTTCACAATGTAAGAATTAAGGGAGGCACTTGAGATTAGCAGGCAGTAGGTTTAGACAAATAAAAGGAAACATAGTTTCATATCTATTATGAAATATTGTTATGAAATATATTATGCTATGGGATTTTGTGGATATCCAAAGTATAAGTAAATTCATCACAGGTTCAGTAAATTCCTGGAGGATAAGTGGCTGTTAATATGATAGTCCAGATATAATTTCTGGTTCAGAAAGTCCCTAAAGCAGACACAGGAAAGGTTATCCTGCTGGGSGAAGGCTTGCTTTCAACATGCCCTATTTTTCTGACTTTTCCTAAGTATTAATGCTATCAGAGACAGATTCTGGGACCAGCTTTGTTCTGATTTATTACTTTTCATTGCTTTAGGTAGCACATGGTCTTTGTTTCCTGGCAGAAAAAAAAAAGAAATGTTTATTTCTCAGAGGTGTGAGCAGCAATGCTTGGCAGCCATGAGTAAGGAGGCAGCTAAAACTACATGCATTCAAAATTCCTCTCATGGGTACAAAATCCTGCTATTTACAACAATTAGCAAATACCACAGTCATTTGTCGTACCACACACACACACACACACACACGCCCCCCATCATCCTTTCAGTATGTCCTTTACAAATCTGCCTTTACTAAGATAATACCAGATGAAGCCTGGAGAGGTTTGTGCAATAGGAATTATGAACACGTTATGAACTAGAATTGATCCCACGAAAGTCAGTACCACTGACTAGCAGTAGACTTTTGCTGTTGTTGCCTGTAAGCTGGAAAGACCCTCTGGGCATCTGGTCAGTTCTGTTCTTTTTGTCTGATAGTGCATCTTTGCTGTGGGTAAATGATCTGGGAATGCAGATATGAGGCTTCGATTTTCTGTGAACTGAGGATTTAGGAATTTTAGGCTCTTTGCACCCCCTTTCTTCTCTGTGTTGCCCATAAGTGGAAATAATTGCAGAAGAGGAAATAAGTATTCTGCACACTGACCCCTACAAGATCTCCAGCTTTGTTTTTTTGTATATGGAGAGGGGAAGCATGTATAACATTTGAGTCTTAAGTGTCAGTGTTTCATTAAATGAAAGGGGATTTGAGTAAGATAAATGGATAGAAAGATGGATAAAAATTGTTTCTCTCAGCCTTGCCCTTTTCTGTACTGTCTCCTTTAATGGTTGAATAGTTATGCATTTGTTTAATTCCCTTCTTGAGGTATATCTCAAAAAAAAGGAAAAGTTTTGGAGAAGGGTAACAAGGATGCTGAAGAATGGATACAAAATGCTAAAGTAGACTAGGAGCTTCAGCCTGGAAAAAAGTAACATTAGGAGAAATATGAGAGAGATCTACAAAATTAAGATATTCTGTTATAAGAGCTAGGGGGCATCAAAGATGGAAGTCAACTTAAGAAAAAAAAAAGAGGGGGAGAAAGAGAGAGAGAGAGAGAGGGGGTTTTTACACAGTGTGTGGTAGACCTGAGGAACTCTGGCAAATGATGTTGTGGCTGTAAGAAGTTTACCTGAATTCAAGGGGAGACTGGACAAGAACTTGTCCAGTCATAATGGGAAGAGATCCATTAGGGATTACTAAATACACAAAACACAACAGATTCCAGAAATTCCCTTATCTGAAAATAAATGGAAACTGCAGGTGTTTAGGCTGAAATATCACATATACTTTGCCTTTTGTGTTTGCTTTTGGCCACTTTTGGAAGCAGAATACTGGGCTAGCTAGACCCTTGGTTTGCAGCAGTACAGCTTGTATTTTTATGGGGGTCTTCAACACTTCCACAGACAGATCTACTATACATGTG
The DNA here is from genome assembly GCF_003343035.1 of Apteryx rowi. Classification (NCBI taxonomy): domain Eukaryota; kingdom Metazoa; phylum Chordata; class Aves; order Apterygiformes; family Apterygidae; genus Apteryx; species Apteryx rowi. Next base: position 6,516 of record NW_020450955.1, on the reverse strand, counting down.
AAGGTAGCTTTTACTAGGGCTTGAAATGAGCACAAGCTGAGGAAAAGGAAAAATAAACTGAACAAGAAGGTTGGGACAAGATAGTATCTCATTAACCAGGTATTCATTTTTTCATATTTCTATGTAATCCTATTGTTAGGAGAATGCTTTAAAAATTTTTTATTTCACATAGTTGGAACTAATTGCTGAGTGCTTCATGAGAAATAAGGGCATATGTTTCTTTACATTCTGTCAATCAAAATAATTTGCTTCATTGAGCTTGCATAATCCTGCTGACTCAGGAATAATGACAAAAAGGAATTTATCAGCTCTATGGATCCTGCTCTGATTTTATCAGACTTTTAGGTTTATTTGTGCAGAATCATATCCTGTAATTGTTGCTCCAGTTTACAATAGAACTTTCCTGGTTTTATAATCCTGTAAGAAGTTCGTTTCAGTATGACCCCTTACTATGCACAGGTGTCTATATTTTTTCCTACATCTATTTAGCCAAATCTAAGCAAGTCACTGAGACGCCACCTCTGTAGTCTCTCTTAGAGAGCATCACTTCCAAAGAGCAACTTGTGCTTTACCAAGATAAATATCTGAGAGACGGCATGAATAGCCTTCTGCAGGAGGCTGTTTTCCCCCATTGACATTTTACAGAATTTAGATGATGAGTCATTTTTATTTAATTATGCAATTGATTTTGTTTCAGTATTGTTAGATTACTAACTTGAATAATATTCCTACACAAGAATTTCAATTTTAAGAATGATACTGTGTCAGCATGTTCTCCACCCAAAATTACCACATAACATTACTAGTTACACCTTAGGAAATGGAGAAGATCTTGCAGGTTGGACAATTACCTGTATGAACAGATAGTACAGAGTATTCAAATTTATTTGAGCAAGTCTGCTRGTTGCATATATAAAACTGTACTGAAGAGGTTTTTAAGGCACTGTGAGGTGGAACAGGAAGGACTTCATTAGAAAAGGATGAGTGCTAAGTACCTGAGTTCTCCCAAAAGGACTTGCTTTTATCTTATACTTCCTGTATGTGAAAGGGAGAGTGTCTTCATCTTTTGATTCGTATAGATCTCATCTCAAGTACTGTGCTTTATTTTGCATTATATAACTGAAATATCTTCACCATGAAATGAATTACCTGTATGAGCAATTAGGTAACTAGCCATGAGAACAACTCACTTTATCTTATGACCTGATTGCTTCATTACTGATATTTCTAAACTCTTAAATTAACATGATGTGGGACAGCGTTAAGTGATCTTCACAATATTGTTTCTGATATTAAGCAAAATTGCACAAAGTTTACATCCCGTAAAGAAACAAATGAGCTATTGTATAAATGGATGAAAGAAAGTTTTCCACAGAAGAATTTTGACTTGTTACTGAAGGTCAGGAGAATTTTAAAGGTACTGACAATAGCTTCAATTTGTATAAAAGACAATATTTTTCTGCCTGGTTAAATGAATGACTAGAGAATAATAGGCTAGTTTGCTGATAGCAAGCTAGGTACCAGAAACTTAATTTACTTCAAAATCCAACCATGTTTGTGCCATTGATGTGTAAGTAATCAAGGCATAGGAGGAAATTGCCTATACCCACTATATAAAGGTTAGCGGGGAGAAAAAAGATTTATAATTTGATTACTCCAGTCTTTGATTACTCCTGTCTGCATGGCTATTTTAGTACCAAAACCACCGTTATTAAATACAGATGCTTTAATAGTAATTGTAAAATGTCACTGTCGGAACACAATAAACAAATAGAGATTATTTATGTAGAATTTAGTGTTGTATTACAAATATTACAGGGAATATAGTTCAGCTACTTTAGAAGCGTGAGCGCTGTAAACTGCACCAAAGAGTAACTTTATGCAACAAAAAGCTTCAATTTTTGTAAGAATATATAGGAATCCCTTGTTCTTACAACAGCTGAAATATTTTCTACTCTCCTTTGTTTCACTTTTATTGAGGTGAAAGCACTCGGTATTAGCTAGAGCTCACAATAACAACAAATTATGATTTAGRCTGAAGAGATTATGAGGAAACACAGAAAGCCTGACACTCACTGTAACAGCATAAGCTGCTTTAGTATTATAGAGGGGCCTTATAGTAAGCAGAGGAGGCACTAGGAAATTGCCATGTAAATAAAAGACTTGTCCACCTAAAAAAGAACAGCCAGGTGCCTATATACTGTCTGTTCTTCTCCCCACTTCCTGTGGCAGAGCATAGTGAGATAGAAAATGATGTCTGTCAGGAACAAGGAAAGAGGAGGAAGTGCTTTGTGCAAGACCTCAATATTTTTAGGTTTTTTTAAAAAAAAATTCCTGGCATGAAGGTGTTAATTTGTACAGTTGTGCAACAGATGTTGCGTGTATGGTGCAATTTCATGCTTAAAGACATATGTAGGTCCCTGATTTTAGGGTTTCATCTTTTCATCATGTCTATTTTATATCAATTTTTGTACAAATTTACAAATTAGTACATATATGTACAAATATACATTTTTTATAAATTTCTTCAAATATCAAAATATTTGTAAAGATATCTAACTTTTCAAAATAACATTTCAATGCATTTTCATTTTATTTTTACTGAGTTTTGTACAAACTTAATAATTAGTACATCTGCTTTGGCCATCCCCCATACTGAATAATATCTAACAGTAGCTGAGCTTTTTTTTTTTTTTTTTGGGGGGGGGGGGTTGCTTTTTTTATCTGCCCAGAGGTCTCACCATATTCCAAGCAGTATCCACAAAGAGGCTGCAAGTGCTCTTCAGGCTGTTATAGTTAGCTCTGCCTTTCTGAGAGCACCTAGTCTGAAGAGGCTGCTGACTAGAATTTTGATTCACGTGGAATAACCCAYTGAGAAGTTCAGAGCTCTCAGCAGAAGTTATGGGTTTTGGCAACTATGCAAACTGAAACCTTCCTTCRTTATGATCATGACTGGTCTACACGATAGGTGGCTTGCCCATTTTCATGGCTAGAGAATTGAGTTAACAGGGTCTGAATTTCCTTTCCAAAGTTCCCAGTGGCTGTGGCTGTTGCTGGCCATCCCTGGGTGCCAGACCTGATGAGCTATTCTTGATTAGGTGTATCACAAGGGAGAGAGTGGTGACTCTGTTGTTTTTGTAGAAAAAATATCTAAAGCTTTAGATGATGTTCAAGTTCATTGGTCTGATTGCATGATACATAGCAGTCATGCACTGGTCACATTGCAAGAATAGAAATTAAATCAGGTTTACCTATCTGAGGAAAAACAATGCTGTCACCGAAAGTGTACTTCTTGTCAAATTCCTGGAGAGGCTTTGCTCAGTAGCTGTAATCCACACCTTTGCACTTTTCTCTACCATGCCAAAATCTTGGGATTTAGAAGGGGGAGAAGGGTATCCTGAGGTGCATATTGATTCTATAATGCAAGTATGTCACTCCCAAAACAAAAAAGGCAGAATATTTTGAACATTTTACCAATCAAAAGCAACACAGGTGCCAGACTCATGTTAAATATGTCTGTTTTACTATGGAAAAATCCAATACAACCTCCCTACCTTGAAAAATTATTCACATTAATGTAAGTCTAGTCTGTCTTGAAATAACAGCAGCCTGAGTCATGTTGCCAACATCCTGTTACAATTTTCTTGTGTATATTACATTTCCTTAAAATAAACAAAGGACTGCATGTACCTGTCTTTGCCACCTGTGCTCTTGCCTGCTGTCCTTGCATTCATCTCAGTCACATGGATATTTAGTGCCGGCTCCTAATCACCGTGTTTGTCAAAGCATGCAAGAGCCACAGTGCTGGAGCCTGGGAAGGGACATTCACCATCTGTCTGCCCTTCACCATATGCCACTATGCACTGCCTGGCGAGCCCCGACTCTACTGCTACCCTATGCCTAGGCCACCGTCTTGCTGCTGGACATCTCTTTTTCCAGCTACGTAGCTGATGTTTCCGTGGCATGAATGTCCCTGTACAGCACTACTTTCCAACTCCTTCTGCTGCAATAATCTTCACCAATAATATGATTCCTGAACATTTTTACTGAAAGTAGGGTGCAGATACTTCATTTTAATAATAGGAGCTGCTGCATTACTTTTGGATTGCAAAATATATAGGGCCATATTAGTTTGGAAGCAGTGCCCAAGGCTTCTGTGACATTGGAGTCATTTTTTACTAATCAGTATTATCACTGCAGCTAGCCAAACAATCTGTAAGGTTTTGGTTCTTCTGTGCTTATACAATCACAGAGCAGCCAGATGCCAAGATTTTAAATCAGCCATGCTGCATACATTTTAAATATTCCACACTGATATGCATCTAATGCTTGTACATCAAAAGAGAAGCAAAATTATGAAGTGAGGGAAGTCTTAACATTCACTAGTACAACACAGGTAGCTTAGGGAAAAAGATTTGATTCTGAGACATCCAGTTTAATATCAGAGAAACCAATTTCAGCATGTTACATCGTAACTGACTTCTTTTTTACAGTGGTTCAGTTTGTTACCTTAACCATCAAATGCCATTTTATACATTTAATCTCTTTGGTTATGTCAACATATTTCTAATCTGTGCTTCAGTGCAAGTAGATGCTATAAAATTCAAATCTCTACAGGAAGCTTTATGGTGGTGAACTTGTTATGGGTAACACATTTTAAGCAGTAAGTAAAAAATTGAAAATATAATTTTTTAATACTTTCAAAAGTAAACTGCTAGTTTTACTCCTCTTTGGGAAAAAAACCACATTTTTATTTTATTGTAATTACGTTGATTTCAATTTGCAATGTGCAGATAAGACTAGATTTTTACATTTCTACTTTTCATTTGTAAAGTTATTTTGAAAACAAATTAGAAAGCAGACAGTACGATGAGTGTACTCCTAGTTCAGCAGGGAGCCAAAACTATTTTGTGGCTGCCACTGGAGCAGTAGCTGCTACAACAGCTCCCAGCTTTGTGTCAGACCATAGAGGTGGAATGAGAGACATGCAAGGCTAAGCAGTGCATTTTTGGAAACTGAGAGTAAAACGGGACGTATTCTCCTTTACAGAAGGAACCCCATGAAAACTACACTAATTTAAGATCACGCCTGCAAAAGGCAGAAGAAGAAGCCTAGTGTCTCCCTGTTCCTTGCATGAGCTTGCAGATAAGAGACAGTCTCAAGCATAATTGATATATGTACATAGTTTTGAAGTACTGCATATTTGTTCATAATATGTTATGGATAGAAGAATAGTTTCTTTTTAAGCAACTCAGCCCCCCATCACTATTATTCAATACATTGGCTATATTTTAGGCGAAACCAACCACCATAGTAAATATGTCAAAACTTTATCCAGAATTTTTTTACTCTTGATTTCCAATGTAAGGATAAAATAACATCAGATTACTGAAATTTGAGCCAACCAATGAGCATTAGATGACCAACCATAATAATTGTAAGATTAAAAAAACCCCAACTTTTCAGAAATCAAATTTTTAATCACTTTAGTAGTCCCAGAATTTAACTCATAGAGTTTTTATGACCATTGGAGAGGGTGATATTGCATGTTTGCAAAAAACACCTATCTATTCTGTCGGAAAAGTACTATATCATTATGCAGAATACTGTAGTGAGGAAATTATCACTCCTATAAGCATCAGACATAATAGTTGTATCTACAGTCTGATTTAGAGCAGTAAAAGTAAAGTTGTTATAACAGAGCAGAGCTATAGTGTGAACATATGATAGTAGGTCTGCTTCCCATTACATTTACAGATCTGTATGCAGCAGCAGAGGACTTATTCTGTGGGAATGTTCTTCATTGACTCTGTCTTGTGTAACTTTTCACCTTGAGGAATCCAGTTTCAAATCTTCTCTCCTTCAATTAATGAGAAATCCGTCAACTCAGAGAGGCTCARGTTGCTATTTTGGTGTTCTCTGGCCATTTCTGAGATTTTGATCAATATATTTAACCTAATAAAAAGGTTTTTCAAAGGAAATAGGGAACAAAAAATCTTCTTCTTCTTCTCTGTGCCGTGTGAAACGGTACATCATAACATCGTAGAAGAAGGCTGGAAACTGGTCACTGCTCGTGGGAGGAGAAAGRCTCCTACTCCTCCYVAAGACYTGMAGCTGAAGAACAGGTTTAGTGCCCTCCAGGATGAGGAGGAGATGGGCATAGCTGCAAGGGAAGTACCTGGGACAACAGACCCTGTGCCCTGCCGGAACGCCCGGAAAAAGCGGCGGGTGATTGTTGTGGGGGACTCCCTGCTGCAGGGGATGGAGACATCTATCTGTCGACCTGACCTCTTGTCTAGAGAGGTTTGTGGCCTGCCAGAGGCTCGTGTGAGAGATGTCATGCAAAGACTGCCAAGGCTYGTCCRYKCTTMGGACTATTACCCACTGCTGCTCTTCCATGTGGGCACCAATGACACCAAGGGCAAACTGGAGACCATCAAGCAGGATTTCAGAGCTCTGGGGATGGTGGTCAAGGGTCTGGGAGCCCAGGTCATCTTCTCCTCAATCCTGCCAGTG
>NW_020450954.1:338035-469868 GCF_003343035.1 Apteryx rowi | reverse complement strand
CACAATGCAGAGGAAGACTCCAGCCTTCATCCCCACGACCACCAGAGGGCTGAAGAAGACCCCCTAGCAACAGCCGGCGCAACCGCAGAAGTTACAGSAGGYRSCCYGTAYACCCGGAACTGGAATCGCATATAAGGAGACTGTGAGGGGGGGTTGCACGCGCCGTTGGTGGAGCAGGAGACTCCCCCCCGGCCGCCCAGCACTGTTTTGCTTACTTGTGACTTGCTCAATTATTAAATTGGAATTTATGCAACCCGGCCCGAGTGGTTGTCAATTTGTCACGTTTACCTATAACAAAGCTATAAAACACACACACACACACACACACACACGTGTGTGTGTGTGTGTGTGTATGTGTAGATATGTATACTATGGAAGACATGTAATATGCATAAAAAATATATCCTGCTAGATGATTTAAGAGGATATTTTTGTTGTTTTTCTCTGACACATACCCAGTTTTTTATTGATTTTTTTTTCCAAAGACTTTTGCAAAGCTTTCTATAACTTTCTGGACACGGACAAAATATATCTGTCCTTCTGACAAAATTTTTCCCCAATTTTTGTTCCTCTTGAACAAAATTCACCTCTTCATTCCTTCTTTTCCCCACCTAAAAAGGAGGAAATAATACTGCCCTTGTTTATAAAGCCTCTGTGTGTGTGTATGTGTGCAAGTGTTAGGGTAGAAAGCATTATTTGGTATTCACTAGGATAACCTCATTACTGACTCATAGCTTTCCCAGCTTTGGATAATACAGCCTTTCTGGTCTCACACTGGTGGAAGCTGCCACATTGTGCTAATGCATCTCTACACATGCACTCACATGCCCTGCACGAAAATACGTAGGAAGAGATTATTACAGTTGCATAGCTAAGCAGGCAATAGCCAGGAGAGACCAGAAAGAGCCTGTATGATGGAAATACATTCATTTGGGCAACAGAGCACAGGAAGTAATCTTGAGGATTTAAAGCTCCTTTTCAGTAGCTCCTGGCAGTACCGATCTTTAGACAGCTTGAGTGGATGTTAGAGCTGCCTCTTTCTGACTAGGAATTATAACAGCTGCAGCACATAGCAAATCCTCCACCTGGCTGAACACCACCTCCAGAGCAGAGGGCTGAGCCAGCTGTATAATCAGTGTTGGCAGCAGGTATGTCAGCAGGTGCGGTGTGTCCAAGAGCAATCTCTGCAGTTCAGGGCAGGATGGCAAATTATGACTGTCAGTGGGACAATTCTTTCTGCAGAGCCATGTGCTGGTTGCTTATTGGCCCTTGTTGTCTAGTGCAGCCTCTCTGCTGTGTTCCTCCTTGTGTTCATTGTGGCTCTTGGTGTGATATGTGATGCAGGTTGTTTCCTCACTTTATGGTCTTCTTGCCCTTTCTCTTCCATGAGCACTGGCATTGGGTCAGGCAGGTTTAACCTTTGCCTGAGTTTCCTGAATTTTTTAGGATAGTTTTCACTTCTGCACTTTCAGGACAAAAATGGGTCATTGTGGAAAGTGCCTGGCGGTGAGCAGGATTTCCTAGCACATTTTACCACTGCACAGTTCTGTCAGGAAATACGGGTCTGATTGTAAAAGCTGATGTGAGGGAAGGCTGAGGTGGAGGCTGAGTACAAACTAATTACAGTGGTAGACCAAATACTATTAATATATTTCATCCTTGGCTAAATCTTTCCTTTGAACTGAAACTTTGCATTTGAATTTCAAGCCACATAAAATTATTTTTGCACTGTATTCAAAAGCAAATAAGTAAAGAAACAAACTCCAGAGGTCAGACTGGCACAAGGAAGGCAGGAAGAAACAGTCTTTTTGCACTTCAAACTCTTATCACTGAAAATGGCTTGTTTCCTGTTCCATAGACTCCAGGTTTTAGAGCTTAAAGTTTTTGCAAAATAAAATGCTGTCTCTTAAAAAAATATATTCCACAACTGAGCAAACACAGCAATGATAAAAGTGAATGAGAAATGTCTGCCAGCATAATACAGGCCAAAGTCAACTACTCACATATTAGAAGCTGAGCAAAGTTTCTTCTGGGCACACTGTGGATACGTTTGTGGTTATCCTCATCATTGCAATCATACCTTCTTCTTTAACCTCATGTACCCACCCCACTGATCGGTCAGTGTTGATAAGGTATGTGATATAGATAAACTAGAACTATGCAAACCAATGTTATGTTCATGGGAGATTTTGAATCTATGTCTGCAGAGACTCAAAGCTCTCCCTGTAAGCTACTGCCCTTCTCTCTACCATAAGAAGTCATTAAAGATTTTTTTATGTTACATTTCATACACATTTTTTATAAAAATATATGTTTTTGTATTCTTTATGTTTCATATTAGTATTATTGTGTATCAAGCTTCCTACTGCAGCATACTCAAGTTCAGAAGTGGTTGGGAAGATGTCAGTGCTACCAGGCCTGGAATGGGCACTGGAATGGTAATACCAGGATGCTCAATCAGTCCTATCTGGATGTCCTCCTGTTAATCAGAAAAAACACCCCACTCCTCTGAATCCTCCTTTGACCCATGTGGTATGGTCAGAACAATAGGTTTTGCTTGTTGTCCTTCTCTGTATTGATCAAGCACAGAGCTGCCTGACAGGTACCCCCAGACAGCCCCAGTCACACGGTTTGCACATCTCATTATCTTTTTTCCAAATTCTCAACTATCCTTTTCTCTATCCTTCTACCTGCCTTTCTCCAACCCAGTCTCCTTCCAAATAAACAACCTGCTCCAATTACTTTTTACCCAATAGTCCCTGTTTTGCTACATCTATACCCAAACTGGTTATTTCTGACACCATTACCTAGATAATCTTGCCTTATATGATCAGTCTAACCAATGTGGTTTCTGTTGGCCTAACAAGATTCTACTCTGCAAAAGGTCCCCAGTACTGCTCTTCAGGTATCTGTGAAGTTTGACTGTTTCTCACATAATCCCCCTTAGCCACCTGTGAAATTCAGCCATCCCTTACAGCGCTGGCTATATCATTTGTCGACTTCTCACACTGTTATCTGTCACATCTGGCAATTTCTCATGCCATGTCTAGTAGTTTCTCATGTCTTGCTCACTGAGCTCAACCTCAGGCTGGGGCCTAGTCAGCGATTTACTCATTTGCCTGCACCCCCCTCACACCATCTCCATTGCCTTACTGTGTCACCGCTACTGTAATAGCCCCTAGTCATTTGGTTTGCCAGCTGTGAAATAATCTCTGTGCTCCTTGATCAGCTGAGAGACTCAGATGATTATTGGCTGGTCAGTCAAATTGGTTTTCTACAGTTATCCCTTCTGCACTTGGCTTTGGAAAACAGACTCTTGCACCCAAGTTTACAGAGATGCAGAAGGAGGAGGGGAGGGAGGGATAAACGTTACACTAAACTTTCTCTCTTGCTATTTACTGTTTATACTTCTTTTCTGCTTAACCCAGTACCTCTGCTTTTTATTCAGAAGTAAGGAAATGTTAGTATCTTCTGTCTTGTCTCATCAGTCTTGAACTCATTTCAAGTTACTCAGCTATTAACACTGGTTCACCTTAAATGAGGTACTTCTCTGAAGACCAAAATGGGTTGCCCTGAGCCCTGGGGACCTTTTCCTTCAAAACCTACACTCTCAGCAAGATGTTAAAACAACTAGTTTTAAAAGAGGATATCACAAAAAAATTATGTTTTTTCTGTGTGCTTCTTATTCCCCTTTTAATATTTTTCTCTAAGATGATCCTGTATTATGTCTTTACTAATTCTGTTTCTAAGGCTTTATTTTGTCTAATGAGCAATCACAAAGTTGCAAATTCTCAAAGCTACTTTTCAGAAACCTCTGCTCTTTAGCCTTCTTCAGCCTTTCCTTTTGTTTATGGTTTCCGGTTTTATTCACACTTTTATACATATTCAAAACAATGGATCCCATGCCACACTAAAAATTGAGGCAGCCTTAGTGAATTTCACATTGATACAGCATTTTTTTTACCTCTTAAAATCTGAGTTTCCCTCTGGAAAAAAATGAAACATCCACCCTTTGATGGGGTTGCCAAAGATTTACCAAAACCAAACAGTTACTGGACAAATAATTCCTTCCTCTTTCCTATATAATCTGAGGGATCATTTGCAAAATCACTGTATACCTCCAAGGTAGTCTTTACTAGATGGGGCAATCTATTGTTTTAGGGTCTTAACACTCTATTCTTTGATATATCAATGGCATTTAGGCTTAGTTCATACACGTGATATGCAGAGACTGTAATTTAGAAAATTATCTGATATTCTAGAGGCAAATGTAGCATTTTCCCTCATTTCCTCATATAGGAGAATGAAGCGCTCAGCTCTTTCTAAAACAGAAAATCACAGAATCACAGAATCACAGAATCACAGAGTGGTTGAGGTTGGAAGGGACCTCCAGAGATCATCTAGTCCAAGTTCCCCTGCTCAAGCAGGGTCACCTACAGCACGTTGCACAGGATCGCGTCCAGGTGGGTTTTGAATATCTCCAGAGAAGGAGACTCCACAGCCTCTCTGGGCAACCTGTTCCAGTGCACTGTCACCCTCACAGTGAAGAAGTTTTTTCTCATGTTCAGATGGAAGCGTCTGTGTTTCAGTTTGTGCCCACTGCCTCGCGTCCTGTCGCTGGGCACCACTGAAAAGAGTCTGGCCCCATCCTCTCGACACCCTCCCTTCAGATACTTGTACACATTAACAAGATCCCCTCTCAGCCTTCTCTTCTCCAGGCTAAACAGGCCCAGCTCTCTCAGCCTTTCCTCATAAGAGAGATGCTCCAGTCCCCTAATCATCTTAGTAGCCCTTCACTGGACTTGCTTCAGGAGCTACATGTCTCTTGTACTGGGGAGCCCAGCACTGGACACAGTCGCCCAGATGTGGCCTCACCAGGGCTGAGTAGAGGGGGAGGATCACCTTCCTTTACCTGCTGGCAACACTCTTCCTGATGCACCCCAGGATACCATTGGCCTTCTTGGCCACAAAGGCACATTGCTGTCTTATGGTCAACTTGTTGTCCACCAGGACCCCCAGGTCCTTCTCCGCAGAGCTGCTTTCCAGCAGGTCAGCCCCCAACCTGTACTGGTGCATGGAGTTATTCCTCCCTAGGTGCAGGACTCTGCAAAATCTTTCTCCCTCCATCCCCCCAAATGCTTAGAAATATCCCACCTGAAGACTTTCATGGCTGTGTTGGCCAGAAAAGCAAAGGGGTGCTTAAGATTAACATTTCCTTATGTGTCTGTGAAATAAATAGTAGAAATAAAGCATCTTATGTGCCAATGGAGCAAGTATTACTACAAGTACAAATACAGATTTCCTTGATGTGACTTTACCATGTATATCCAATCCTTTGAAGTATTTTGGGAGAGCTCCAACCATAATCTCATTTCTGTGTGCCATAGGAGCACAAAAGGTCTCAGCATTTTTGGAAAAAATTGCTTCTTCTCTTTGCTAGTTTCTTCATCAGCCAAGACAGAAAGGTAAGAACTACAACACAGTAGTGCTCTTAGATAGTGACCTACCTTGACAAGAATGCACTGACATTGCAACTGTCTGTAAAATCATCAGCTCTATATAAATATTCCTGGGACTTCTGATTCTTTATCACTGAGCTGTAGCTGAGTCCTGGGCTTTGGACAGTCAAACCAATTTATCTGATCTACCTGTTTGTGCAGAGGAATGGAAGTCCCAAATCTCTGTGCTTCTGCCTGTTTGCCTTCCTTAATGAGACTAAGCTTCTTAAAGTGAGAATCACTTCACTTTCCATTTTTCCTTGAAGAATCTAGTGTATTTTGGGATGCTATAAAGGCTTTGGATGCTATAACATACCAGCCATTTAGAGATATTATTCTCTCTTTATTTTATTACAAATCCTGTAGAGCAATCACGCCTCTAAAGATGAACGTCTCAAACTCAATTTTTTCTCAGTACTTTTAATCTGGAAATGTCCTGGTGTTATTAGCCTCTCCTGTTGCAAGTTTCTAGCTTATCACCTCTTCAGGATGTATCCAATCACTCTGTTTGTTTAACCTGTTTTAAGAAGGGGCATTCACACTGACTTCAGGGTGGAAACAAAATGTTCTATAAAGGCAATTTCATATTTTCTTTTAGCCTTCTGCCTCTTCCTTTCTGTTTCTCAGCTATGCCTTTTCAAAAAAGAACTGTTTACAGGCTCCCCAGTGGTCCTCGAATGAAGTCACAAACCTGTGTTTTTGCTAGTAATCTGCTGCTGAGGCACAAGTTAAATACTGCCTTTTGCTGCATTGATTAAAGACAGGAATATGAACTTGAAAACAGACAGTTCAAAGACAATACAAATACCACTGATCTTTATAAAAGGTATGGGAAATGAAAGACAAAAATAAACACCTAGTAAAACAATAAGGATATGTTATGGATTTAAACTTGACACATCCTTTAAAGACAGAAGTTTCTGCAAATCACATCAAGACCCTAAGGCTTTATTTTTTGCTCATCCAGTGAAGAAATATCTAACTAAAAGAGGGAATAAATTAGCTCCTCCAGTCATAGCCAAGTGTCCCTTTTAATTTGGCAGGATAGGTGTTGAACCAGTGGGGTTCAGGAGTCTGGGCATTACTGTTGTGTTCCTAACAGCCTATTAGAAACCTCTGCCTCTCTGTCTTATAGGTCCCCTTCTCTGTGTAATCAGGGTCCTGTGTGGATAAATAGTACAGAATAAAGAAAGGGCATGTTTACTGCCTGATAAAAATTTATAGGACATAGAAGAGCATATAAAATGTATTGATCTTTATAGTCTTTTGATCTTTATGTATTTATAATTTAGAGTTATATATATTTGTTCTTTATGGTATTTTGGTCTTTATAGTCTTTTGAAGATGGAAGACTGGCTACTGTTCAATTGCTGGTCAGTCTAAACATCAGACTAGAGAAAAGCTGGCATTTGTTGAACATTAACAGGAGTTATATCTGGTATTTAGGTTTTCAAGTCTGAAATGTGTTCATGTCAATTCAGACTGACTTCATAGATTCTTTCTTTTTCTCAGTAGGTCCATTATTACTACATTTCCTTATTCCAATTAGAGAAAACTCATTTCTATTCCTATTGAGTTGAACAGCAATTTTCCAATCAGATTTAATGGTTCAGTACAGGAATGTAGTTCCTCATCAGAATTAAGTCCCATGATTCTATAGCTTTTATAAGTTTATGTGGGTGAAGTATAGTAGGCAGAACATATACAAGTGGTTGGAGTCACTTTTTTTTATAATGATGCTGCATTTTTCCTATTATGGCATGATTACTTGGTTTGGGTTGGGTTGGGTTGGGTTGGGTTGGGTTGAGTTGGGTTGGTTTAATTGACAAAGTTTATAGATACCATATAAAAATTTACCTAATACCTAAAAGACATCTATCCAAGATGCAAATGGCACTCTTGAAAGAGAACTAATTTCATATCATGTACCTTCTTAATTTTCTTTCTGTTAAAGTATTTGTTTTTAAAAGTTTGTTTCTAAAAGCTGTGAAAGAACTGCTTTAAGCATCTTGGGCAAAATATCAGAAATACCAGTCTTTATTCATAACATTTCTCTGTGACTATTTTGTGACATCTTTTCAGGACATGAGCTATTAAGAAGGAAAGGAAGGAAGGGGAAGGGGAAGGGGAAGGGGAAGGGGAAGGGGAAGGGAAGGGAAGGGAAGGGAATCATCACATTTACGGATATTTTTTCACCAAAATCTCCACTATGTGAATTTTAGTACTCAACATATAGATAAGCATCAAATTTGCTGGACGAAAATTAACTTGTTTTACTTTAAATGTGTTTAATGTTAAATATATATTACTTCAAGCATACAGCTACCTTAGTGTTTGGGCCTGCTATACAACACTGTGTCAAATAAAGTCTGCCACTTGCATTATGTTACTCTGCTGATCACACCATTGATTTTCATAGTATCTCTGTATTGAAATTAAAGCTCAGTCCAAACAACCATTGTTTTGTTCCAGAAAAACAAACAAGAGATAGAAAGTTGATACTATCAGCTATCAAATCATATTTAACAGTCAGTGGCTGCTGGGTATTCCCTATGAAAACTCTTATATTTATATTTATATTTATATTTATTTATATATAATTATATCTTGATATTGTTGGTGACTGTTAATGATGAGAAGCTCTTGTATACCTATGGAGCATTCATAAAGTCTCCTTTATAATCAGAGAGGTAAAGTTGTCACATGTCTATTTGAGCATTCTTAGTATTTTCTTCATGAATTTGATCCTCTGACTTAGCAGTAGGCAGGGGAAGAGCAGATGAAAAGGCATGCATCATACATAAAACATGCATATGCCTAAAGGTATATGAGAGACACAATGGATCAAGCTTGCTTCAGGAATTCTGCATTTGGTAGCTAAAGAGTTGCAAGCCTTATTTTGCTAAAACCAAAAGGCAATTGATCAGAAGAACACTAAAAACTTGAATAATGTTCCTTGAGGGAGAAAGCAGCTGTACAGAGAGAACAAAGCTACCCATATTAAAGAAATATTAACAGAAAAGGTTATGAGAACTCCTGATATTTCATGCTGAAATCAATGATTAGTCACTGATATTGCTATCAATCTGGAATTGTCAGAGGTTAGGATAAAACCTTGTGGAGAACAAATTTTTCAACAGGGAGAAGGCATATAATATCTTTTGTCTTCCAGCACAGCAGGCGCTGGCAATCTTCAGTAAAAATTGAAGGCCTATTTGGACAAGCCTGATCCAATATGGTAATTCCCAATTCCTGATCTGACTTGGTCTCTGATAATGCAGTTGCACAAAAATTGTGTAACTTTATTGCTTCAGCAGCTTAGGAACATCCTGACCTTCCCCTCCTTCTCCCAGGCTTTGGCCTCTTGTCCTCACCCCATTTGCCATTCTATCAGTTGTGCTGCCACCACCAATTTACATGTTGCACTGTCAACCTTATAATTGAAATGAAAACTAAAAAAAAGTGCCATTTTATCACTGAGTTCATTTTTATTTCACATTTCCTTTCCTAACCTCTCAACTATATTCATGAATATTTTTAGAAGAGCAGTCCATTCAGTGAAGATCATATTTTTATCTGCTTTTGTACAAGACTGGACAAAATGGATCTATGAATCTAGTAGGACCCTTTCAGCATTACTGTAACACAGATATATCACGAAGTCATAGAATAATTTATGTTGGAAGGGACCTCTGGAGTTCATCTGGTCCAATTCTCTACTCTCATAAGTTATTCTGGCAGAAAGCACACAGGTGCTCATTATCTTGAGAGGTATTACTGAGAGCTTCTATTTCTTTGAGCCATTTTCCCTGTCAAATTCATGCTGTGGGTCACTGTTTTTTGAAGAGAACATGCAGAAAGAACATGGATCCAATGTGGTTAGAGTATTTTCCTCCACCTTCAAACTCAGAAACTCTTTGAGCAAAGTTCCTTCAGACAAATCAGAGTTCCTTTGCAGCTCTGGGCAGAGTGCAGTAAATGGAGGATAAGACTCATTTCATCCATATGTCTCCTGAGTACCAGCTTGGCAGCTAACCACAAACAGGCTTTTTATTCTCACATCTTCTTTCTCTTCTTAGCTAATTAGTCTGTGCTTGCCCCCTATATATCTGAAGGGCTCTCTGCAGGTTTGTGCATGTTAGTGAGGTTGCTTTGATGTGACCTTGCTGGCAACCACTGCCCTTCTAAGTGCTAGCACTTGGAAACTGTGGCCATCAAAACAATGTATAACCAATATTTCTCCACTGTCCTATACCTCTCAAGCATCAGAGTAAGGCAAGTGCATAATGGAATCAAGTACTATCACTGGTTTTATCACCTTAAGCTGTTGGGAATATGTTCCTTTGCTTTCATCTTGCTATACCTCTTCTTGATTTATGCAGAATGTAATACCATAGGGGTTTGACTGAAGATGTGCCTGCTGGGGAAATTAATGTCCCAAAGCCGGCGCAATTCTCATCCTGTTTTTATACATAGATATCCAAAATGATTATATGAATGTAAGCAAGGCCAAAATATCTCTTGGCCTCCCTTTCTTCAGTATATTTAATTTTAAAACTTCTTTATAAAATGTAATATAAGGAACACTCTATTGTGTTTTTTATTCAGTGTCTTTTCCAGGCACAATATAATTGCTCTGAATTTAACAACAACACTTTTTTTTTTCCTTTTGATTGGATTTTCCAAATATTTGTGTGTTTCTTCAGATAAGGAGGTATACAGTTAGCTGTCTGCTACTGGACTTTTCACATCAGACTACATGGAAAACCCGTACTCCCAAACAAAGAAACACATTGAGTGATGCATACGCAAATGTAAATGAGAATTAAAAATATGACGCACAGAATAATATCCACAGTTTATTTTTTGCTCACATTAACTTGTGCAATATGCCTTACTAGAAGAACATCAGTAAGTAAATATGCCTTTAGACTTAAGGATAAACAACCACAGTGTTTTAGTGCCTTCTTGTGTTGATGCCTAGAAGTGCAGCTAAACAGAGCCTTTGAAGATGAATTTCATTCTGCTCAGACATAATAAAGGAACAAATTCCTGCAGCATTTTTCAGCGCTTTTCTAATAATGTCCAAAAATAATATGAAAAGGAATAGGGAGAAAGATTTTTTCTTCAGCAGTTTAACTCAGTCAGCAGTCACTTTAATATTTGTCACTGAAAAACTTCTTCTTTTATGTTAAGATTTCTGTGCTGGGGAGAGGCACTGCCTGCATAACTGMAGTACTAGGGGAACCACTGCTGATCCTTTAGGCCCCACAGAGATTCCCCAGACAAAACCAATTACTTGGAAAAGTCTGTCCTTGTTTCTTTGTACTGTGCCCTGGATATTCACATTACTCTGCCAAGCCAGCCAGTTTTCAAGTAGGTGCAGTAGCCCATTTCATGAAGGAGGAAGGCAGGATTTGTGCCTACTGCCCCCTAGACACATACTCTTCTCGGCCTCCACCCCTGCCAGCGTGGTGACAGTTTTATTGCAAAAGACAGAGGACAGGAAAAAACAGCATAAGAAGTCTGGAGGGGAAAAGCAAGGTTCATTAATAAACATTAACTAAATCTTAAGTCCAAATAATCCTGTAAGAGGGAAAAGTAGGAAGTGAACTAAAGGGATTAAGCAAAGCAGAGCAGTACTGACTATATAAAATCAACACATTGCTGCTAAAAGCAGAGGCAAGCACCACTTTTCTTGCTGGCCCAGGGTGCAGTGCTTCATCCTCTCCTTTGGGCATAGCCAGGACAACGCCCGGCCTGGCTCTCAGATCCTGGAGCAAGAGCATTAGTGGACAGAACGGCAAAGCACCTCTATCTCTGTCTTCTTTTAACCTGCCCAGATAGTTGGGAAATGCAGGGACGTTAGAATTTTGCTGACTTGTGTTTTCATTGCAATATTACAATAGTTGCCCATTTCCTTGAATGTCTAGCTTTTAGGTCTCAATATACAGTCAGGTTTCACTCCTGGCTGCATAGAAAGGCTTAAATATATGGTCAAAAGGCTTAAGAAACAGAAGGCAAGTAAGATTACCAAGCTTATTATTTTACTAAATCATTTGGAAACTTTTAAGCAATTCACATTGACTGTTACTGTTTGAGTATTACTTATAATCTGCAGAAGTACTTTTCTGCCTCTCTTTCTTATTATGAGTTTGTCCATTTTCTCCTGAAATAGGTTGCAGGGCGAAATGGTAATAGCTAGCAGTAATGTTAAGATAACATACCTTTCTGGAGTATAAGGCTATCTTGTGTGGTATAAATTATAATGAAAAATATAATGAACTGAAATTATAGAAAAGAAAATGTTCAATGGACCTGGAAATGTAGATGAAATGTATGGTCTGTTGGGCTATGAAACATTCTCTCAAAGGAAATAACAGAGGAAACCCCAGTTCCTGAATCATTTTGAGTATAGTGGCATTTTGAAAAGTGGCCTGGTAACATTGATATGTTGAAGATTGATGTGACTCAATTATTTTCACATCACAGGCCTAAATTCTCAAGTAAGATGTTCTCTGTAGCTGTCAGCCCTGAACATTCAGCCTGAGAGCTGAGATTCAGGCTAAATTATTTCTACTTTACACATTATCACCAACAATAAAGATGATCTCACATGAATTATGTCCACAATGATACCTATGTGCACTATGTGGCTTTGCACAGGTGTAGCTGAAGGAGGCTTTGGAAATATTTCTTTTGCTGATCCATGAGGCTGAATGGATCCTTCAACCCTGCATCTGGTCCTCCAAGACTCAGAGCAGTAAAAAACAGGAAACATAATTTTTTTGTTATTGCAGTTAGTCAAGAAAACATTTAACTTACCCTTAAAATCAGCAAAGATGATGGACTGCTGTTCTGTGTGGTAAAACAATGCTATTTTTACAGAGCCACCAAAAACGCCTCTAAGTTAAATATCCTGAAGTATAGCATAGGAAACTATCATCTGTTCATAGAGAATAGACAAAATGTCTTAGTAAGCATTTCCTGATCTAATTTCTATTACTCTGTGAAGTCCACCAGCAGTTTAGGATGCATTTCAGATGATGTTGTTGAAGAAACTATTTTTAAAGGCTGCATATATTTTATTGAGAGTATTCTGTCACTAGTCTTCCATCAGGCCTCCAGCAAGCTAATCAATCAAGGACTCTTTAGAATGACAACAAAAAAAGAATCCATTTGGGTGCCTGTGTGAAATAAAAATGTCATTACTGTGGGAATGCCTTTGTCAAAACACAGAAATACACTTCAGCCCAGAGCCAGCTTTCTGTAGGTCAAGACATCAGCTGATGTTGTTTTGGAACCATTTTATTTTGCAGTTAAATGAACAGAGAAGTCAGTTCTCTTAACAGAACACTTCTGACTCCACGTAAAGGTATAAGGCTAACTACTAGTGATGCACTTTATAACAATTACTATTAATATCCTTAGCATTTTCTACAGTACTGATTTGCTCTAGGATAACAACTGGTTTCAAAAACTGGCCCCAGTCAATCACTGAATTAAGCAGCTTCAGTGGAAGAAGTTAATCTATAGTTTCTTCTCTCAACACATATTTAGACTACTTTCAGGTAAAAGCAACAAGCTAAATTAAGTACATATAACATCAAATGTATCTGTGTGCAAAATTATAGAATAGTTCAGAAGATAAATTAACCCAGGCATTTTGTTGCCCCATATTGATCAAGATCAGTCTTAGGAATGTTTGTAGTAGCATGCATATATATTGGCCTAGCTATTAGCTGGATCTAGGTATGAATGTTCTCTTAAATCTCACATTCCCACCCAGTAGAGGGCAATAGAGGTATATGATCAAAAGCCAATGTATTATATAATGCCACAGATTTCCCACAGCATCATCTGAGTTACTAATTACTTAGAAAGAACAATTCCCTACTAAGTGATAAAACGGCAGGTTTCAGAGAGGAAGGGAATGTACTATTCTTCCTGTTCACTTCAGTTAGAGTAATAAACAATGGGTATAAATTACAGCAAAATAAATCATTCTTTGGCATTAGAGAAGGCCTTCTAATTGTAAGGACAGTTCAACATCAAAATAGATTTCCCTTCTGTGGGATCTCCATCACTGGAGGTCTCTAAGAACAGGTTAGGAAGACATCTCTGAGAAATAACTTAGGGATCCTGCTTGGGGAGAGGGTGGTTTAAGTGAACTCTTGAGATCCCTTCCAGCCTTATTTTCTATGACTGATTCTTCTGCCTTCAGAGCTGAAATACCTCAGTCATTACTACTTTATACAAACCAATTCCAGCTGCAAACATAATGCTATGTATCAGAGTTCCATCCTCAAAATAATGTCCCAAATCTCATTAAATGTCTAGATAAACCAGGATGTATATGAATTAAGTAATAATAAACTGGAAAGAAGAGGGAAATAATAGAATAGAATAATTCACAATAACCCTAAGTAGCAGTGTAACTTGATATTAAAGATTTATGGCAGCTTCACCATTGAACACCCCAAGGCAAAAACCTAGCAATGTGGCATGGAAATCAAAAGGCATACAAAACTGTATATGCTATACTTTCATCATAAAGTGAGCCTACCTACCTGCAACAAAATAGAATTAAAAGGATGTAATGTAATATATATGTCTGGATAAAGTATTTTCTCTTATTTTGTGTTCTTTTCCATTGTTGTCGATATTCACAGGCCACAAATGCAGGTAGAGCYGCAAAAAAAGGAAGGGAGTTATGGGGTCAGGAGTAAGAGAAGCTGAGAGAGCAGGTAGGAAAAAGCAAAGGGAAAACAAAGAAAGAGGAAACAGCAGGAAATGTAGAGGATAGCACAGTATTTGGTCTCCCTTTAATTCACAGCTTTTCAGTAGGTGTTCAAGTCCCTGAGGGAAATAGTAAAACAGATTCATTATGACAGGTATAGCTTATTAATCCACTCTTGGAAGATAAATTGATTTTTTTTTAAGGAGGAAGGAAAAAAGTAGTTTACAGAAACATCTCTTCGTGGAATACTATTAATTCATGGAAATTACTGCTGCAGGCTATTCTCTTGGCAAACTGTGCAGGATGGAAAACAATGTTCTGTAAAAAAGATTAGCTTTGTAGTTTAGTTTGGTGTAGATAACACTGCAATGGTTATTTTTACCAGTCTTCATAATGCAAAGTATAAAGTAGTCATTGGATGAATATTGGAAGACATTTCCTTCTGTGACATATTATAACACAATTAAATACAAAATCAATGTGTTACGCTTACCTGGAGCATTCCTCCATCAAAAGAACAGAATACCAGGCTTCTGGGACAGGAAGAGAGATGTCTTTGGGTTTTTTTTCTTTGTATATGGGTGTGGGTGTTGCAGAAAATGTTGTTCTTTGCATATGGAAAGCTTAATTTTTGGGGGTGCCAAGCATTTTCTCTGAGTTCATCTGCCCTAATTTTAGCCATATAAAAGTAGACACCTAGTCTAAATTAGTTTTGGATCTCACAATAATCAATAGAAAGAAATAGGCAGAGATACTCCTTCAACCCCAAAAAAGGTGTCTAAAACACAAGCAAAGTGTTTCAGGAGACACTAGAGCTTCTCCATTGTCTACAAGGGGAACTAGCGGTATATTAGATCAGATATTTAACTTTAGGCAATTAAATTCTAAAGGAGATGATCACATTCCCCTCAGTCACTAAATCGTATTCCCTTTGAGGCATTATAAAATGGCAGAACCTTCATTTCAAAAACATTCTTATAATATGTCCTACTATTGGAAAACTGCTTTTGAGCTTCACTGCTTTTAGAATTAGAAAACTTCTGATTTCCAGCTTAACTGCATTTGAGGCCAGTCAATATCTATATGTTCCTGTACATTCTAAAAATTATTTGAATGCACAAAGTTTCAAGTAAACATCCAGCTGGATTTTCTAGGCATACATGATTTTTCCACTGAGGATAATGAGAGTTATATCCATCGTTCCTCAGATACCACTTGGAAAGTCCGGGTTTTCTTTTATTTATTTTTTATTCAAGAACACACTGGACTATTAGTAATAAAGTGGATATACTGATATAGAAGCATATTACTGTTTGCATTTTAAGTCCAAACTGCAAGTTGGATGTCATTGCACTGATTATTGTCCAAACACATAATAAGAAACAGATCTACCCCCAAAAACTTAAAGTTTGGATAGAGAAGTCAAAGAAAGGGCAGGATAAGCAACGCAGACAACAGGGCCCAGGTGAGAGGTGATTTGTAAGGGGCTGTGCAGCAGACTTGTTGCAGAGCCAGAATTACATATGAGGTCTTGTGAGTCACAGGCGGGGTTCCACAGACCTCTGACTATACTTGCTTCAATGTATACTAGTCACATATTTTATTTTACACTTATCATACTCTTACTGTACTTCTGTTCATCTTATTAATTCTGTATACCATTACTTTAGGAGATTAGGCATAGGAAAAACATATGCCTTTACAAAACAGTCTGTAGGTTTTGTGATGAAGTATCTGAGGTGTACAACAATCACTTCCTCTAAGAAGGAGCACTGGTGCTAGCACAGTAACATTTCACCCATTGCATACAAGTTGGTGCAGAGAGATTCAGGAGTATGAGATCCAAGAAGCTAGCTGACAGATGTGTGTGTGTGTCTGTGTGTCTGTGTGTGTCTGTGTCTGTGTGTCTGTCTGTGCATGCATGCATGTGTGCATGAAGACCTGCCTGTTCAAGTTCTATGCATAAAACAAGGTAAGATTTAATCGTGCGTAGCTGTGTTCAGACCACTCTGGTTGCAACAGGAACTTGAATTTACTATTTTCCTTGCAATGATGCTTATTCTCGGATGTTTGTTCCTTGATTTTCAGTATGACTGTAATGGTGTGGTAATCCCAATTAATATGGAGAAAGGTAAATGAATATTTGTCCCTGTGACAGTTAAAATTCCTACACTATAATGGTTTCCAGAACCACTACTCTAGGTACAGTATTTATTCAATAAATATGTATTAAATAAATATTTATGTATATACAATATTTCCTGGATATTTATTCAACAGAAAAATAGATTTAAAATATCTGAGCATAAATAGAGATCAGCTATGGCAAAAACAGTATGGAAATTAAGAGGAATAGACAACTACACACGACCAGGCAATGATAATTAATTAGTCTCTCTCTCAACAACAATAATTTTCTGCCTGTGATAATAAAGACTTAACCTCTGTCATTCAAGCTGAAAGAAAAAGAATGTACAACCCCAAAGTCTTACATAGTCTGTGTGCAAAAAGACCCCATATAGTAAAGCTCTTTAGGATTAACTAGGTATCTATATTTTCAGTTATTATTCAAATAAATACCATAAACCTGAACACTGCTCAGTTGTCTGACATTGCTGGTATTCATGTTAGGCCCCATGTCATTTACATGTGTCAACCTTATGATCTAAACAAGTCTTTTGTACACAGACTTCCTTTATGCTAGAGTTAGATCATTTTCTGGATAGCTTTGTCATTTCACAGCTAATGATAGCCAAATGCTCTAACTCATGTTGTCACAGTATCATTTTAAAGGATTTTTTTTATTGCTTGAGCTCTAAGTCCTCTGGTATAGGGGAGTATAAATAACTGATCCGGCCCCTATTCCCAGGAATTCTGGAGCCCATAGGCAGCATAGGCAGCTGCCTGCAGCTGCAACATTCAAAGTGAGGCGAAAATGGGAGCAGTAAACAACTAAATATAAAGGACAACACAATCCAAGCAATGGCAGCTGTCAAGGAGAGCAGAAATATTTAAGCTGTTGTGGAGTAGACAGGAAACATCTCACTCGTGCACACAGGATGTGGTGGGGTTCTTTGTTGTACTCATTTTTCTTGAGATTCCAGTTACGGTGTTGTCTCCCTGCTGACTTCCCCAAGTCCTCCTGTCAGAGGAAGGGAAGTGTGAGAGTTCTGAAGTACCTGGCTCCTCGATGTATTTGCTGCCTTTTCATTGAACAAACTCCTTTTTAATAATATAGTCTGTTAATTAGACTTGTGAAAGAAAGAGTGTCCATGAAATGAATGGGTTTCTATAGCTACCCATTTTTAACACTGTTTATTTTGGCTGCGATCACCACATGTCTGGCCCAGAAAAAATGAAGATCAAATTGCATATCATCTCTGAACATAGCTCAAGTGGGATAAAGGTCATGTTTTGAAACAGTTAAAGCAATGTATGCTATGCTCCAAACCTTCAGTTTCAAAACTGAACCAGCTGCTGAAGCCAGATCTTTAAAGGTCAAAATAATTGTGAAAGGTACATGCAATAGTGAACTTTTTAGATAATGTAGCTCTAAATGGGTAGTGAGGAATGATGAACAAATGGATGATTTGTCAGTGCTGCTCTGTCCTAATGCAGGTAGTAGCAGAGGCACTCAATAGATGAAGTACTTTCAGAAGTGGTCTCTACTTCTGCCTGATCCTAAATGCCTAAATGGTATCATGGTGCCATTTTGTTACATCTATGAGTACAGCTGTCTGAAGATGAAGGTAATTAATCCTATTGCCTGTTCCAAAAACCAAGTCAGATTTGTCAAAGCACTAAACTTGTCCACTGAAGATATAGTCAATTAATGCTTCTGAAAAGTGAACCTCCGGTATTCTAGGGGCTTCAAGGGGCCTTTATTCCATCAACCTTTCARCACAAAATGTCCATCTGTTTATTTCATTGGAAAAGAGAGGGGGAAGATCTTGAACTTCAGCTCCTTCACAAAATGAAAATACTGGAAAAACTTACTAAGCAGAATAACCATTTTAACCATGTCTCTTTCCCTTAGGAGAATGAGAAATGCTGAGTGAAATATTTCACTCTATCTCAAGGATATCATGGACAGGAATCTTAATTGCTTTTCAGTTGAGTTATCCAAGTCCACCAGGGACCACAAACCAATACAACTTCCTGTGAAATGTTGTACGAATTTGATGTTGCTGTATGAAATGCAACAAAGCAAGATGAGGATACCAGTACCTAGGAGTGCATTTCAGTGACACAAAAGGGGTTAATGCATGCACAAAAGACATGAGATGTGAAGTGGCTTCAGCTGAGCTTACCTATCACTCCACTAAAAAGAAGACTGTCTTTTAATGCTCTTTGGAGATAATTTTTGCTCAGCTCTAGCTGTAGCTCCGCTGAGCTTTATAAGACAATTAAGTAATTAGAGCTAAATTTTATATGGGATTTGCCTGCCTTTCTTAGAAATATGCTGCTATTGGTATTCACAAGAACCTCTATGCACTTAATGCCCCATTTTCTTGAAAATTCCAGTGGCTACTTATCTGCATGTTTTCATATTTAAATTATTATGTGAACCTGTATCTTAGCTGAATTTTCTTAGGCTGAAGAAACTTGCTTTTAGGCAGACTATGAGCCTCAGGTGCTCAGCTTGAATTATTGATCATTTTTATTAGTTTATTCAGATGAAATATGTTATCCTCCTTTATCCTTTTCTATCTTCTAGCCTAAGACAAAAATTCCTAAGGGACTGCTGTTGCTTTAGAAGGAATCAGGCTAGCACGTTACTCATGAACAAGAAGATTTCACTCTGAATTACAAGGAAAGCTTTGATGTTATTTGTATACATTTATATATATGATAGTTATACAAATGTAACTAGTAAGTCCCTACAATAGTTTTGCATTGGCTGAAAAGAGGATCTTTACAAGTTCTAATAGTTACAGATACTGATTCAAGAGCCTAGTAGGTGTTATGCATTTGTTGAATTAAGCTAATGTTATTCTGGTCATAGCCTCTAAGAGGATCTTCTGTTTGACCCAACAAAAACCTTTCTAATACATAAGAGGAACACAATGAGACTGAGTAAAGAGCAGTTAGCAATCTCTGTGGGCCATTATAAGGTAACCTGTGTTTTATGCCAAGATCGTCTTCATTGTGTTTATGGTTCTGTAGTTAACTAGCTTGCTGAGATCTTCGGAGCATTACAAACTCCATGAAATAGCTTGTAATTGATGCATCCTGGTTAGAAGATGGGTGAACATGACACCATTTGCATTGGATATTTTCTAACAGGCCTACTGTTTTCCTCATTGTTAAAAATGCAATATACATTTGATCCTCTATATCTGCCTCAAATTTGTCTACAGAAATTTTAACTTTAGTGTTAAATACTTTGGATGTAGATAATGCCAAACTAGGCAGCTTAATGGTACTGCTTCAGCTGTCAGTGCGTGGTAATATGTTGTGTTATACAGCTCAGGGTTAAATTCTGCATGTGTTTTGTTAAATATTTGAGTCAATTTCCTAGTTTTGATTTTAATTTCCACATAAAATCTAATGCCTTTGCTTTTTAACAGATAAATTTCTGCTCAGTTTTGTGATTAAATGTTTCAGTTAGGGAAATGTGTTCTCATTTTCATAAATTTTGGTGATATTAACCTCACTTCTTGTGAGAATTGATTTTAGAAAGCAACTTGCTATTTTTACTGATTTTTCTAATTAGGTAGCTTTATGTATCTGTTTAGGGTGTTTTTTTCCCCTTCTAGGAAATGGAAAGAGATGACTTTCCTCTTAACAATGATTTTGCCAACATTCCAAAATAAGCTTATCATAAGAATTTCATTGGTAGTCTGCTGACAGCAATTATGTCAGTATGAGTCACATTCACATAAGAAAAATAGTTCCTAATTGTCTAGGATAATGCCCTAAAATTCTGGAGTAAGACTATTTCCCGCTTAGGAATGTATTTACATTTATAATATTTTTGTATTGGTAGGCCTAAAAATTTTTTAAAAATCTGACCCAGGACCTTGCTGATTGTTAATGCTGATTTTTCAGTAAGCTGTTGAAGACAAGCAAAGTTTCAGAGATTTGGAAGAAAGACAACGTTGTGCGAGTATTTAAAAAGTGTAAATAGAAATAATTTTCTTAATGCTAGGTCTGTCAGTCTGATTTTGTGCCCAAGAAAAATAATGGAATGAACAGTTCAAGCTGGACTCAATTCATGAAAAATTAAAGGTCATCAGCTTAATGATAATCAATGGGGTTCATTTAAAAAAATTAAAAGGAAAGGAAAATTACAAGTTTTGATATACTGGTATATCAGTATATGCTTATAGTGCTGGTGGCAATTTAACATACTTCAGTTTTGGGGAGACATTTTATTAGAGTAAATTAGAATACTACAAAATCAACACAGAAAACATTAAATCAATTAAAATTGACTGACATACTGTTATATTTTTGAGATATGTCTATGGGCAATCATTGCTGGAAAGATGTATTTCTAACTGTCTTATGCAGGAACTGGATCTTGGTTTTAAAATTAACATATATCTATGAATTGGTATAAAGCATGTAATCATTACTAATAAATTGTGCAAGTGAAATTAATGGTGTAGTGAATCGCCAACTATGAGTGAGCTAGACTCTATCTGAAAACTGCTTGCAAACTTAAAATATTTATTTAATGTGGTCAAAAGAAATTTCATCTATCTGAGAATAAAGCATATAACCCATACTTACAGACATGGCAATTCTAAGAAATGATTTGGGGTTTATAGAGGATAATCAGCTAAATATGAACTTTCAGAACAACACTGTCACCAGCAGGGCTGACACACTGTGTTAGAATAATTAAGGACTATAAGTTTACCCTTATTGTGAGCTCCGCTGTGAGAAATACATGAAAGCTCAGCTAATACGAGGATAACCTGTAAAAATAAATAATCAGAAAAGAGGTAAAGAAAGGAGAGGGGTGGCCTGGACTTCTCCAAACAAAAAAAGCTGTTTGTGCTAGTCAAGAGTTTCAGTGGATAAACTGGATCAGACCGGCAATGCTGAAAACTAGCCCTAGTTGGGGAAGAAGTTGTGATGTGGGTACAGTTCTTTCTTTGCCCATCTTCGTGAAGCTCTAAAAGTACTTGGTGATGGGCATGGTGAAAGAGAAAGCCAAGGTTTCTCTAGGCGGAGCTCAAAGGCCCCTGCTTTACTCCAAGGAGTCTGTCCCCTATTCCTGACCATCCTTGGTCCACGTGCCACGGTAGTGCCCCAGCAAGGCCGCTCGCCCTCACCCATGGGTCAGCAAAGATCCCAACCACAAAACATGTGGGACTTCTTGGCCACCTCCTCTCCCTCTTGGCATGTGGGTGCATCCCACTGCCCCTCCTGGCACCAGTGGGCTCCTTTGGGAAGCTGTGCCCAGCCTGGCAGTGGCTCATGCAGGCAGGAGCCCAATGGAGCCAGCCAACGGCTTGCCAGCCTGTAAAGTGAGCCAAGGCCAGAAGAACAGCTGTCGTGGCCACCTGCCAGCGCCTGGCTGGCCTCTGGCATCATGTCGACAGAAGGCACATGGCCTTCTCCTTGCTGCAGCTTCTCCTTTTTCACTTGTGGATTTGTTTAATTCAAAGAAAAGTCAATGGTGTTTTCTGAACTATGTTTTACTGAACTATTTCTGAAACTATTTCAGTCGTACTTTGCTTATGAGTTCATCATTTCATCAAAAATTGACCCAGAAGCCTCTTTAAGGTATTTCCAAAAGAATGGGATAGAACTAAAAAGGTTATATTATATCTGTATTTAGCAATGATGTGACTACAATACAGTTGCTGTGCCCAGCTTCTAGTAGTCACAGTTCAAGAAGAGAACTAGTGACTCAATGCTTCATTGGTGAAAAGTTGGAGAAGATACATGAGGATGATTAAAGCACTATAAAACAAGCCTTTTCATGAAGGCTTAAGAAGACATGGAATTAAGACATATAAGGTTATCACAGAACAAATTTACCTAAAGGCATTTGGTAGTAATACTTCATAAATAGTTTTGACAATAGTTTCTGACAGCAGACCAAGATATAACAAAATTCAGTGACTGGGTGAAGGAGAAGCTAGGCAAATTCAGAAACATGCAACATGTTTCATCTTACGGAAGGTAACTTTAGACTGTGGCTTTCTCAACTATGTATATATGAAACTCTAAACAAGACTTTCAATATATTTAACTTACTTTTGTTTGGTATCCATTTAGAAAGTATACTGTGTGATAGAATGAAGGATGGAACCAAACAAAAAGTGTTTCAACTTTTAATTTATGTCCTGCATACTTGTAGCCTAAATTGTCTTCATACCTACAGTCGTGTGATAATACCTTGTGCTTACATAGTGCTTCACAGTGAAAGCATTGATTTATGCCCCATTTAGACCCATCCACTTGAACAATAGTCATCATTATTCTGAAGTCATACAGACTAATTCAGTAATTTATCTTCATTTTTAATATACTTGGGAATTGTTCTTATCATTGCAGGTCACACCAATTGCTAAATTCCCTTTTCAATAGTTCTTTAAACTCTAATCCTCAAAAGAATTTAAGCATCTAACAGTCATTAATATGACAGGGATGTAATGTGGTAATTATTGACCAGTTAGTAAATGAATTACATATCGTACATCACTGCTGAAAATGGGACTTAGTCATCTAAATCACTTAGGCAATACCAAGTGATACAAATCTTGATCTTAAATTCTGTTCTGTTGCAGGTTGAATCCAGTGGTTTGCCCTGGGTGTAAAACCGTACAGAATTGGATTCATTTGTGAATATGTGAATATTAGTGGGTTGAAGGTTCTTCACTTAATCATCAGTGCAACACCACCCACTTCTTTCCTTTCTACCTTAGGAGAATGTTGACCTTCTCAGACTGAGCCATTCTTCACTTTCTTACTCAGGCATGACATTACAGAGTACTCTGTAAAATGGCTATTTCCACTAAATTTTTTTTTTTGTTCCAAAGATAGGTATACAACCTCTCTTTGCAAAGGAGTTAATATTTCCTGATCAAATCTTGCTTAGCTTGAACACTGATAAATATAAATGGAAGACTAAGCTGAATAAAATATTCAGGACTGATTTATTTAGTATTAATAATTCATATTTTACTTTTAATCCTTAGGTTAGATTATGATTGGCTTATTTTGTCAAAATCACCGCAAAATACACAAACATACTATAAGGAAGATATAATTAATCACAACAGAAAATATCACATCTCTTGAGAGGAGCAAACATCCAACCTTGCATTCTAATGGAACATTTACTTCCATTCCTGTTCATTGGTGGGGGAAAAAAAAGCAAAATGGCATGCAAGAGAAAAGGAAATACATTTGGTAATATTATTTTTCAATAATATTTGGCTAAGCAGAAAAGCTTGTAGGTGTCTATGTCAGGAACAATCTATAACCCAAATAACTGGATAATCTCAGTCTGAATTTCCTTTGCTTTGAAAATCCCATGCCAGAAATACTAAGTAAAGATGAGTGACATTTTTCCTTTTTTTTTCAACAACAAAAAAAATCAGATTCACAACAACTGCAGCACTTCTGTGCATTAGTTAGTTTTCGAGATTATATTTTTAGGGTAAAAATATAGCAGAAAATTTAGGAAGGTTAATAATGTGCGTATTTTCTAAGCAAACCATTCTAAATTTGTTATTTGAAGGATGCCTTGTTTGTAATTTACTTATTTTTAACAGATGTTTGCTAAAATTTGAAATTATAGTAATGAAACATTTTCCACTGCTTTTTTTCATCTATCAAACTATATAATAAATCATTTGCGATTGCTCTGATTTTTTTTCCATTGTTCGGATCTAAATTTGAGTGAGAAGTATTTTCTGTTTTTCTTTTTTCTCTTTTTAATATCTTCTAATTTACAATTTTTTTTAAGGAAAAAGCTTTTTGCCTAAAAAAGACTGGGAATTTTTCTATTCTCTTTTTTCAAAAGCCAAGCGCTTTCTTTTTTATGGAAGACAAAGAAGAGTTTAATTCCTCTACGTTTAAATCCAGATAGATGAATCAATTTAGAATCTAGTTACTGGTAGTTATTCCTGCATCTCTAACTAGTGTTTCCTAATTGCATTCATTTTATTATTTTTCATCATGAACCCAATAGCAAGTACATTTTTTAACATAATAACAATTTTTTACATACGTATTAGCTATTTCTACAGTAACAGTAGCTTGTCAGTAGTCTGTCTGTCAAACTGTAGAAAAGTTTAGAACTCTATAAAGCTTGTGAGCTTTATTTACTGAAACTTTAAGACATGTTTCAGGTCACTATTGCATAAAAAATGGCTTTGTCTGATCTACATAGAACAATATTTTATACTTACCTGTAAGAAAACAATGTTTATAATTTTAAGTGGACTCAAATCTTTCATAGGACACAAGTAAAATGCAATTTTCCTAATTCTTATATCTAGGAATTAAAACTACTTGTAAGTAACTTCTTGGTCTTCTCAGCCCTGCTTCTGAATAACAAAACAGCAAAGGCCAAACTCTGAAGACCTTATTCATTAGATTTGCATTTTTGAGTATACAGGATAGCATTGCCAAAAAAAAAAACAAAAAAAAAACATAGCAGATATGTACACTGATACTTGCTATAAATACTGTCACTGATATCCGCATTAGATTCAGCATTAAAAGATGTATTAACTGTCAGGATAATAAATGAAAGAAATGAATAAGAAAGTGCTAGCACCATGGATTAGGTTGCTAGAGTTATTAGAAATATTTTCAGAGAGAGAATAGCATTGCCAAAAGAGAAAGAATTTCATCAGTTATCTTAAATCTTCAGATTTTATATTGTCACTTTGAAAATGGTATTATAGGCCTATTTCACAGATAGCCCTTCACCAGAGGGCTCTCTGATAAGGCAATTATTCAGACAACAGAAAGAGTAAATTGTTATTCATGTAAAGCTGCACATACTTACACTGCATCCAGAAACTTGCCATGTTAAGGTAACCTGACAATATCTCTCTCCTTGATTCTCTGAGTTTCAAATAGGCTTTAGGAATCAGAATTTATAGGGAGGCCCTTCAACTCAATAATCTTGTTCTGGCATATGTGATATGATCAATGATTAAAAGTGGCCTGAGACTGACAGCTCCCTTACTGCATAATTTTTGAGGCTTCAGAATTTTCTTGCATTCTACACCAGCATGAAACTAAAGTTTTTAAAAAGGAATATTAGTGATGATTCAATTTATGATCAAAAAGTGTTCTTGTTTCCTTCCAAGTCTTCTTTCTCTTGTGAATAGATACTGTATGCTGAATTGCAAAGAGCTGTTCCCTTCAAAATGTTACTGAAACCAGCATCTCCAAAGACATTTCAGTTTCAGTGAAACAGTATTTTATGATAAAATACTTTTTATTGAAAGTGTTTTGACCTACTCACTTGAATTAGACAATAATTCAGGGCCTGTACAGTGTTTTGATAGCACAGAGTTCTACATATGTCAGGACTATAATTACTGAAAACATAGTAATGTTTGTGAAATTTGCCTCCAATGTTATTATTTGTAAGGAATTCACGGTAAAATTGTATGAAATACATCTCCCTTCTTAGACTACAGGCTGTATACAGCTCATTTTCAGAATGCCCAGAAGGAAAAGCCTCAAATGGGAGCCCTCAAACGCCCAATTTGGAGATGTTCTTAATCACATGAAGAGACTTTGCTACAGTCATTAGATTTACTATGTCTTTCTTTTTCCTCATTTCCTTTCTCATTACAAATAACCTGCTTTGACTGGAAGTTGCTGACAAATATTCATGAATTGGATTTGTAGTGTGGAGAGTCCCATTGCTTCTAGGAGAACACCTATGAACAAAGCAACATTTTCAGAGTTCTGTATACTTCTTGCTTCAGTTTATACTATTGCAATTCACTCTCCAAATTGATTTTATATGAGAGTGAAAGCTGGTGAATATTTCAGCAGGCCAGTTTTCAGTAGCGTGGCACATTAATCCATGCTTTAGGATCTTCATTGTTTGCTCTTTGTTTTGGGAATTGATTTTTGTATTTTCATTTAACGAATAAGCCACAGGGTTTACTTGTGTAAAATATTTCTTTCTGGCACTCATTTACCTTTGATATTGTCACAGCTGAGAACAGAAAAGACTTGGCTCTTTCAAATTAGTAAGAGGAGGCTGCTGGTAGATGCTCTCTGACAAGGTTCAGCTTTGGAACCTGCTGCCCATTAGGTGCCTCAAAGACTGTACGCATTAAGTCTCAAAGCATGTTGCTGGGTCCGCCTTTTCTCCCTTGCCCAAAGCACATTAGGATGAAGTCAGTAACGTCGATGGGATTTACTGTTACATTTTTGTTATACTCATTTTATTGCTGGGGTATTGCCTTCAGCAAGTCAGCTGTTGAGTTGATGATACACAAATTATAAAACTTGTTCAGAGATGCCCAAGTGCTGGGATATGGTCTTTTATAAATGTTTTTTACAAATAAAACCTTTTCACATGGTAACTTTTTGGGGGAGTGAGGGGAGAGCTTTATCTAATAAATATCTTTTGAGTTTAGTAGGAGTATATAGGAGTAGAACAAGAATGTCATCTGAATGAAGGCTTTGGGGTTTGACCCTTTATAGTTCCTATAGCCCTACTACCATGCACAAATTGTTTTGAAAGTTATTTAAAAGTGAAATGGTGGACTGGGAATGTGAATTAATAATATCTTAAAAGCTTAATGCTCAGTAAGAAACCAGACTCTATGATGAAGCAGAGAAAGCTAACAGTGCAGAGATTGTAAGTATGACATAAAGTTTCCAAAAGCAAAACAGCTGCCAAACCTTCATAATCTATACCTCATTTATCCATATCACTAATATTTTTAAGAAATTTGAGACATTACCAAGCTTAGACTGCATACACATTCAAACTGAATTGTACCAGCTTAACATATATTCTTAGATAGTCTTATATACCTGACAATATACAATATTAATTTGCAAGAATAATCTGGTAAATTGATAAATTTCAATTTAAATGGAAGAAATTTTCAAATGTATTTAGATTGCTTATGTCAGAACCTGTCAATTTACAGAAAAGATTGATCCTTCAGCAGTGAAAAACAACTTCTGAAATGTTTGCTTTTACAGAAACAAAATTTATTCTGTTGACTAGAAATTATGTTAGAGGTAAACTTATATTTATCTTTCCTATCCTAGTTGTTATCTGTATGCAATGTCATTAGCACAGCGATTTCTATTGCATTTGTAAAATCTTAATAATAAATTGGATAATTTTTCCATGCTATTCTGAATAACCATAAAAGAATGTGTAATCAACCTTTGTACTTAATTGATCAGAAATTCATAATATGAATAATTAGATTTTAATTGGTTCTTTCAGTAGTCTATTTCTGAAATTTGTTACAGATAATCAGCAGCTATACTAATGTAGCCCAGTAATAATTAACATTCAGATTTCTGGCACTAATCACCGGAACCATGGCTCACTTCCTAGCATTTAGGGCAGCCCTTGGAAATAATATGATAAAGCACTCAAGAGCATTCAACCAATTAGCGTGCTTGTAAGAGTGAGCTTTCCAAGCCATCTGATTTTAAAAGAGGGTGCCTCACACTGTGGAATATTGTCTCTGCAGAATTTCCTGAAAGACTGTTCTATTAAATGTTGGGGACGGAGAAGAAAACTGCAATCAGAATGTATTATTCTGAAAGGAAATTCTGCTGGTCAGTTAAAGAAAACAGATGTTATATTGGAAAAAAAAAAGAAAAAGAAAAATAGAAAAGGATATAGAAATGCATGGGAGGGAGGGTGTAGTTTTAGTTGTGCATTTTTGTTTCCATTCTAATTGTCTGTTTTGCTTAATGATAACAAGCATGTAATGAGTAGATACTATGATCAGGTTGCCATCACTAAGAGAGTTTTGTAGAATTAATGCATTTTTTATTCTTAATTTTTACGCTAAGATAGCATTAGCTTTGTGCAGTGGATAGACTGAGGCTTACATCTCATTTTACTTAAGCTTTAAAGAGAAGGGAGAATTTTCTGAATTTCACATTCTTCAGAAAATGTGTTATGAAAGATTCACATTTCATTGAAAAAAAAAAGTATTAGGAAAAATTATCAACATGTTCACAAGCTATAAACATGGCTGAAAATTCCTGTTAGTTAACACATTTCATAAAATAAATAAATAAATGCACTGGCTTTTTTTAGTGTGCCAGTTAAATTTGTTTACTGCATTTTTTTTCAAAATTCTGTTATTTAGAAGTCTTGCTGTTAAGTAGAACCTGAAAATACTGACTTGTTTATTTGTGGAAAGATTTTTCCAAATGTGACTAGATAAGTGTCTATACTGATTTATAAATTTGCTCGTTTTTAAGCACTGACTGTGCTGGCACAGGAGTCAGACAGTAAGATATTTCATTGTTTCACCTGACTTATAATCTAGTAATCAAACAGAACTCACTGGAAACTCTACAGAAAAATTATTATTTTAGATTTTTATTTTATTTTATGTACTTGAAAATCATTAACCTGCACTTGAGTAGAGGAAAATTATACCTACAGTACACTAGCAGTGACTGAACTCTTTTAATCTAGATGACAAAACACATTTATTTATGTCTATGCTTTCTGCTTTTACTTAAAAAGAATAATTTGTATGCAATTGTGAACAGTTCATTTTTGTTTTTATCATAAAAATACAAAAATGCTTTTTAATGGAAATATTTTGTGTGTGCAAAAAATAATGACTTCCTAACTTGTTCTGATACTTCCTAGTTCTTCCTGATAATGTATAAGATTTATGAGACTCTATTCATTAGTTCCTTTAAGGGATTTGGAGATCTTAGGATGAAAAGGAGTAGAAAAGTGCAAAAGTAGGTGTGATTTTTGCTTTACATTTACATAGTCCTGTGCTTCTAAACTACATCCCAGCTATATCATGAATTTCTAGATCTGTATGGCCACATTCATCTTACTGCATCCAGAATTGTTTCCCATTTCCCAGATCCAGATATATTTCTTGGCTTCATCCAGTGCTGGAGCAAGATCTGGGTGTCATCAAGTCCCACCCTCACTCACAACCATTGTTTCCATACAAAGGAAACACGAGTACAAACTAGAGAGGGGAGCCACTGCAGCACATATTGAAAACTAAGTCTAAACATAGCCTAAATGCTTACCTATGGAGAGTTTGTTGTTCCTCTGTGTTGGGAAGAAATATAATTCTGGGGAGGGAGAAGAAAAAAGTCTGGGTTATCTCAACACATGTCGAGTGAAAAAATGTTGTCATGAGCTTTGTAATACTGCAGTTGTTAGAAAGCTTCAATATGCTCCATTTTCAAGAATCAGTATGTGTGGGGTTTTTTTTATCTTCTAATTCTCGGGGATCGTAGCCACTCTGACCAACAGTGTCCCTCTCAGTCTTCGTGTTCCTTGTGTGTCCCCTTATTTCTGTCTGAATGTCAGAGATGCTCTGTGGGTTGCACAAGTACTGTCTGCAGTTGTCAGACTGCCCACTCCTTATGGGAATGAGACACACAATGAGGTGTGATTTCTTACAGAGTGTCGATATTCAATTTAAAAAGTCATACATTATGAAAGGCAAATAAATCATTTATGTTAAGAGTTTAAAAATTAGAATTTTGAGAGTTAACTCGTAAAGAACTTAAGCCCAAAATGTCTCTTTTGTATTCCCAAATTGCAGGCACAAATCTGCGTACTGGTAGCTTTCACTGTGATTATTTTGCTCACAATTAAATTGAATTAAATTCACATTCTTCTGTAAAAAAAAGGGTATGAGAAGACAGATTTGTAGGAAATGATTGTAAGGAGCTATGATGTGAGTTGCCTACATGTTGTATTATGTGGTTATTTCAACAGATCCTGTCCTTTCAAAGTTAAACTTAGTGATAAGGAAGGCTACTTTCAGCTACTAAAAAAATGCAGCCTTTGCTAACTGCTATGAAGCAGAGTAGAGATCAGAACTGTCAAGGAGTTCACTGAAATGTAGAAGTTTAAGGCAAATTTGAAGAAAAATGCTTCTATCTTGATACCAAATCTCTAAAGAAGATATCATACAAGAAAAATTAGGTAGCAATGGGGAGAAAAAGATTTAAAAAATAATCTTCTTTCAAGAATTATATAGAAAATGCATTAGGAGATGCATAAAGCTAAATTTTTCTTCAGTAATTCTAGCTTCCTGAAAGACACTGTGACTGATCACAAATCTCCTCATCAACTACTCTTTTTGGTAGGCAACAAAGAAATACTAACCTGATCCTGTTGCCTTGATTATGAGCCATGTGACCAAATCTTTTTCTGTGGCTGATAAGAAAATCGAATGGTCTAAGGCATGTGTTCACTTTCCTGAGCCTGACCATATTCTTTCTACGCTCATAGTCAGTCCTTCAGACCAAAGCAGTTTGTATGAGGTTATATGAGGCTTCCTCAGCTTCTAACAGTGTTTTGATTAATTTCTGTCCCTGGTGTGTGCTTGTGCAAAAGAGAAATGCATGGATCTGCTTTCCTACTTTAATCATCCCAATCAATGCATCTCTTTGATCAACATCACAAATCACAGTAAATTGCATATTCTACACCAAATAAGTGCAGGGGGTGCAGTAGATCGATATCCAAATGACACATAAGAGATCTAGAGCAAAGATCAAAGGGGAGAATGTTGCTTCTGACTTGTCAATAGTCTTGTGTTATGCTGTTCTACTCTTTTATGTCTTTGACTAATGAGGCTTCTGAAAATAGGCTAGCTCAGTGAGCTCCTACAAGAAAATTCACATCTTTTTGCTCTTCATCAGTTTCATCTGCTAGCTATTCAGAAAGCCATTTTGCAAACCTTTTATTGCTTCTGTTTTCTAATTCAGTCACAAAATAGCAAAATATGTATCTGCATAGGAAGCATCTGAAAACATTACCATCACCGTGCTTTGGACCATAGAACCTCCTTTCTCCTCCCATTAGGTGCTTACACAGCTTCCTTTATCGCAGTGCTGAAGGACTCGGTATAGACATCCTCCCAGCCTAACACCAGCCCCTGTAGTAAGGCAGGGAAGTTCTGCTATCCCCTTCATAGATGGGAAACTGAGTATATAAAGCTTAAGATCAGCACTGACCTGCTTTTTGCTCTTCCTCTCTCCAAGGAATGCTGTGCCATGCAGGGATCCCACATCAGCATTCTAACCGCTCGCATATCAGGGAGTCTGTTCCCACCACATGGTTGTTGAATAGCAAGTAGCCCTTTTGTGACTATTTTGAAAATTAAATGCAAGGCCTTCCTCTTCAGTTCATTTCCTTCCAAAACATTGGAAGCTTCTTTTTATGCTGATGAGTTTTTATTATTATTATTCCATGATTTTTTTTAGCTTTAGCATTCTGTTTTTTTCCATGATAATATTGTGCCTTCTTTCTCTTTTGCCCATTTTAAACTTTACAGTCACAGATGGTCCACTCATGCATGTAAAGTTAAGCATATGAAACGGCCTACTTATATAAAATAAAGCATATGCATAACTGTTTGCAGAATCATGCCTTCAGGTACCTTGAAGTATGTACATCATAAATCCAGAGAGGGTTTGGCCATGGCTTCTGCTGGGCAGCCATACAAGTCAGCCCATAAGAGTCACTGGTTGCTCCTTTCTTCCCTTTTATGAGGGCTCCACATCCTCTTTGGATGGCATATACCTCTTTGGTAAAAGAGAAAAGCAGGCATTTCTTCCCCTGTGTTTCTGAAATTGAGACTGGGGAGTGGATACTCTGGG
The DNA here is from genome assembly GCF_003343035.1 of Apteryx rowi. NCBI lineage: Eukaryota > Metazoa > Chordata > Aves > Apterygiformes > Apterygidae > Apteryx > Apteryx rowi. Next base: position 437,822 of record NW_020450954.1, on the reverse strand, counting down.
AGAAGTAATCCATGACAGACTCCAACTGGTCATTTTCATTGTAGTCATCAAGGTGCAAAGCAGGATTGGGTGGTGACTCTCAGAATTAAATACTCTCCTTTTCTCAGGGTACTCAGCTGAGAATGAATGGTCAAATAGTAGCTTGGCTTGGTGTTGTATGGTTYGTGTGACCATTTGTCATTTCATGAACTTGGAAGGAAGTAAGCCAAAATAAAGTGTGTGTCGGGGGAAGCCCAATGTGTTTTTTCCCATTTCTATCCCTTGAGCTCAGGCCTTACATGGGGCCTGCTGGCACATCAGAGTGACTTTGCCTGGTTAGCACTGGTAGATGGGGGCACCCTTGTACTAGGGTTTGCAGAGACATCTCATGCTGGCAGCCCAGTGGGTCCTACTGGGCTTTATATTTGCTAATGACTGAGCAGTAAATACTTGTGAAGATGAAATAAAAGCATGCTCATCACCTTTACTGAGTCTATTTCCATGTTTCAACAAGCGCTTCATAAGCACTTGGTACAGAAACAGCTCTGTTTGTTGGAGGTGCTTGTTCCCCAAGCTCCTGGGACTGTGCCCAGTTGCAATCACAGCAATGTTATTGCAGTTCCTTCCTGTCCCTTTGATGTAGCATTTGCTTTTTAAATTCCTGCTGCTTTCACTCATTTTTCTCAGTCTGCTTTTTGGATTGCTTTCTGAATGTATTGGGGCTCTTTCCGGCCCCAGGAGGGGAGCATGTTTCTCCCACCTCACTGTTTCACTAATTCATAGTGTTAAAGCCTGATAGATTTATTACCATCAACAACCCCTAGATGCACAGCAAAGACCATATCAAATGGGGCATAGCCTATATAATGCTTAGAAGAAGTCAGCTTTAATAACTGAGAAAGTGAACACTTTATTTCCCAGCTGCTCTCCTTACTACTCAAATTGCTGTAGGAGTTGAAGGAATTCAGCACCCTGGAGGAGGGACTTGGTGCCTGGCAGGACCAAGCCATTAAATGTCTAATACCTTGCAGCAAATAGTCAAGAAACATAACTATTAGCAAAACTGAAGGGACTATAATATATTCAGTTTCATGGTCCAAGAAGATCAAGATGCAGGTGGTAAACCTGACATCAATGCTGAACTTAAATAGGTTATTTAAAGTATTTTGGGTTAGAGTATCTGAAGAGCTCTATGTAGTCACAAAGACTTGTTTTTTACTTTTTTTTACTGTAAAGTTGGCAGAGTCCCTACAGCTCTGTGCAGAGTTATTAATAGCACTAACATGTCAGAAAGGAATTGACATTTCTCACTCTATATATGGAGGGAGGAGGGTAGAAAAAAGTCTTCCACAAGAAGTTATTGAATTTACTATTTTTCTCCTAAAGTTAGTGTGGCTAAAATGTAGCAAAAGATGTACTCTCAGCATGCCTGGAGGGTTTATTCTGCACATTTTAGGATCTTTTTTTTTGCCTTATCCATATTTTTTTGCCTTACTCATAATTTTTTTAGACCTTCCTAATTTTTTCATAATACAACATAGGAGACCTCAGGATTTCACAATCAAATAGAAATTCTTTGCAAAATGATAGTGGGATTCAAGGAAAACTGTAGATGTTGTGGATTAATGGACTGAGCACAATTCTTGATCTTGATCTTACTACATTCTTGGTTGAGTAACTTACCTTTCCTATTTGTAGCATGGAAACAGCAATCTTTTCCTTACATCACATCCTAGGAAGGATTAAGATCACAAGCCTACTCCAATGAAGTCTAGTAGGAGGAAGATCGAAGTTCATTTTAGGAAAGATTGGACAAATTTTGCCCTCAGTTATACCCTATGGACTTCTGTGGGAGTGTGAGGGCGTCACAAGAAGCAGAATTACTCTGTTGTCCCTTTCTATTCATGCTGTGCCAATCATCACAGCATCTGAGCACTTTTCCAAATTAAAACTAAACAAAGAAGAGTAACATCTGTCATGTGAAAGTTCCTCTCTATTCCTCCCCCACAGAGAAAAGTTATGTGAATGCTCTGGGAGAGGGTTGTTGTGATATTCACATGAACAATAAAGGTAAACGCATATTAAAAAAAAATCAGACATGCTTATTTACTGCCTGTTGGGAAAGAAAAGGTCGAAGAAATGTGCTTTATCATTGGACTGGAAAGGCTTCTGCTTTATTGACATTCTGTTCTTTGTGACAGATTTTCAAACCCCAGCTCCAGTTTTTATTTACTGTAAACTTTCAGGAATGAACATTGGGGTCTAGATGAGGCAAGGCTAACAATGTGGACTTGTAAGTGGAAGGTATCATTACTATGCATCGAAGAGAAAAAATTAAGGAAAAGGACATCTTCTAACAATTTGAATTGTTTACTAAAATTTACAATGAAATTTTCTATATTGTTTTTGGTAAAAGACAAACAGTAAACAATAATCCATGGGACGGGAGCACTCTGGAGCAACAATTCATTTTTTGGGCCATCCACAACAATGCAGATACAAATACAGATGGTTGCATTTCTAACCGTCCATACCGTCCACTCCAATATTCAGACTTGCACATCCTCAGTTCCAGACCTTCTGCTGATGTAAAATACCATAGCTCACTCTAATTCATTAGCTGGCACATGGCACTTTGGGCATGCGTAGACAGTTCGGTTTGCAGACTGGCAGAAATTTTGTGGGTGCAAATGCTGACATCACACAGTAAGGAGAAGAAACCAGAGAGAACTAGTCCTGGAAAATGCCCATTGCCACATCAGACATACGTGGTCTGCCTGCTACACTAACTAACAAATCTCTGCCAGGAATACTGGAATATTCAAATGGGATCTAGGCTATCATCTCATTATACTGAAATGGCTCATCTTTACTATTCAGAAAGCAGGGATGCTGCAGAAGCAAAATGCTTCCTGAAGCAAAATGAAACAGCCCTTTCTCCAGTTATATACTCTGTGGCCTGTCTGGTTTCAGTAAACATACTAACCACAGACCTGGTAAGTGGTGGGTACCAGACTTCAGTAATTGCAGCTCTTTCTCAGTAAGCCAGGTATAAATGTGCACAGCTGTCTGCCCTGGTTGTTCCTCTACATGGAATTTTCAAGCTTTCTGCCAGCAGCAAAGCTGGGTTCCAGCCTCATGTCCCTTTCTGCTGGAGTGAGAAAAAAAAGAAAAAAAAATCAAAATGTTCAAGTAACAGAATGCATTTATTTGGAAATGTGATCAAGAAATCTCTCAGGTTGATATAATTTAAGCCCTTTTATACATTTCCCTCTCATTTTTCCCTCTCATCAGCAAAATTCTCTCACTCCTACAATTGTATTTGTTGTATGTAGATCATGTTGTTGTTCTCTTAAATTCGATTTTCCCAGTCCTTTCCTTCTTATTTACTTTGAAGCACAAACTCCAGTTCTGATTCCAACATGATAATTCTATAGCAAAGCCCAGGGGAGCTTTGAGTGGATAAGGAATGAAATACGGGACCCACTTAATAGTAAAATTAGTTGGAGCCACAGTTTTACTTTCTATACATATTTTATAAAGGAATCACATCCAATAGCGTTTGGCTTCACTACCAGTATTTTCCAATATTCTCCACATTTGGACTTACCTTTGGCTCACAGCAAATTGATAGATGGGGCCAGGGCTTAAGAGCTTGGTAATTAAAAGTTTCCCTGCCATTTTCTGTGCATACAAGCAGAGTATCCAGTGCTGCAGAGACTCTTACAGATGACATTCTAGCTGCCAGCACCACTGGAAAAGTCAGACACATTTACTTGTATTAAGTTCCAAAACAGCAGCAGTCTAACAACCTCTAAAAGATGCTGTCGAGGAGGACAGTCACTGACAAGGTCAACCTTGGTCATAACCGGGGACAGGGAGTTTATCAATAAACAGAAACGGTCTAAAATGAAGCACAACTTCTAACATGCACAGACCTCACTGTGCTTTCAGACACAGAAGTATATTGATCAAGTGGCTTGCCCAGTCCCAAAGAACTAAATTTCGTCTTTATTACCCTGTTGAAAAGCAGAACTGAATTTGGTGAGTGACTTCCAGATTGAATTTGTGTAACAACTTAATCCAAGATCCTTATTTACCAAAGGCTATTAAAAGAAATGGTCTGGCCAGTTGCTTGAGTCATTTTTTCCTCAAGATATTTTCTCGGAAAGTCCACAGCACCGAAGGCATTGCATATCCATGCGTGCACAGTATCATTTGTATTATTTTCTCCTACAGCCAATGATTATGTGTGCCTCTCAGAGGCTGCTTCTTTGTGTAATACTATGACAAACAGAGCAGAAATTATTTTTAAAATACTCAGGTAATGCACGTAGTCCTATTTTCTTCCTATTGAAAATATTACAAATCCAGTGCTAACAGAAAGAAGAGTTTATTGTTTGTTTTTTCTTAAAAGCTTATACTCCAGAAGACCCTTTATTGGGTCATGTCATTCTCCACTGGGGGATTTATATAAAAAAGTAATGTTTTCATACTTCTGCCTTTAGGTTCTAAAATGTCCTGTGAATCCTATCCTAATCTAAATTATCATAGTGTAACTGCTGGGTTAATTCTATTAAACTTTCTTTTTTTTAATTTATAGTATTATAATTTAGATCAAACTGTGTCTAGGATTTTTTTAAGAAATGGTAAGCAATATAGAGTGACCAACTTAAGATATTTCTAAAAGGTCTACTTTCAGAAAGTCATGAGCAGGTCATTTTTTTCCCCTGCCTTTTCTCTAAAAATCAGAGGCTTTGGAGTGTCTCAGGTTGTTGAGCCAAAACAATGAGTCATTTCTGAAAAGTGATTTTTTTTATGTTGGCAACCTTGTCTACCTGTCTCTGACAACACACAGGTCATGAGAACAGCCTGAATCTTGTAAACAGCAGTTGGTCAGTGTAAAAGAGGCCCTACAGTGTAAGATGCTTTGATGTTATTTCATTTTATGCCCTTTGATTTGATTCATAGAGTAATGCTTAGGAATTCTTTGTAGTGTTCCTTAGCATGATTAAATTTCCAGATGCTTTTCCTCCAGTATAGCTCTGATTATATCTAGGGAACAGACCTTTTTGGTTAGAGGGTGCCATTTTTAAACATTCAGTTTTCAGACTAAGTTTGCTGTTCAAGTTCTGGTCTGTTTCCTTCCGGATTGTGACAGGCATTGAAATGCTCTTCAAAAACAATGCTATCATTCTTCTCAAAAAGATTCAGTTACCTCTTCTTTATTGTGTCTAAAGTATTTTGTAGGACAATATTGGCTACATAACATTTATTGAATTTTAGGCTTCAGACAGGTTTAGCAAATAAGCGGTTGGTCTCAAAAAGCTGGGTTTTTATATGTGCAAACAGTGGTGTTGTCAACCGCTTGTTTGCTGTGCCGTCTCTCTTACTTTTGAGACAAACTATAGTTGACTAGACGTTGTGATTTATGGAGGGGAAGAAGCAGCAGCTGTTGGTCAGATTTTGATTTCATATAGATATGAATTTCCTAGTGATTAACAATTATCTTTTACTATATAAGATGTGTCCACACCTAAATTACCACACTGTGATTCCGGATTGCATTAAATTAAATTGAATTTCTCAGGATTTACACTAGTATGCCTGAGATTAGATTCTAGTCAATAATTTCAAAAGAGACAGAGAATTTTGGCTGATTACATTTTAGGTCCTCGTAGTGATTCTTCAAAGAGTGTGTGTGTTCACAATTCTCTATATAATATTACTGTAGTATCAATAGTAGTAGCAACTGAAGTATTGTGTTGTATCTATCAGACAGTACAATATTAGACAACTGGCACAATGGCAAGCTCTTTGCTATTTTTATATAGTGCTGTAGACGTATGTTGTGCTTTAGAAGATAAAGACGGAGTCTTGCTTAAAAGGAATGATGAGTTAATTTAAAACAAGAGTAACAGAAGAAGATACAGGAAGATTTTGGAGGGGAGGGAGACTAAAAATGAAATAATGAGCTTATGTGGCTGCCTGGTTATAACTTCAGAATTGCTCTATCTTGTTTAAATAAATATATGCTAGTCTAAAAGTCTTTAAAAAAATAAAAACTAGTCCAGAAGTCTATTCAGGGAAGTGGGTTTTGAGAGGTACATAAGAACCGTACATGAACAGTAATTACATGAAGCCTACTAGCTCCCAGTTGTATGCTCAGCCAATTAAATCATGGTGCCTAGTTGAGTGACAAATTTACAGGTCTTCTTATAATTTGAATTGATGGCATAATCATGATATACTCAAATGTATATGTTATCAGTGTACAAATAAGGGAACTATGTTCTTTTTTCCCCTCTAAATGAACTATAAATTTAGGATATGAAACAGTCCTAAAGAAATGAAGAAGGAAGACTAAAAGCATCGGAGCCAGATGCCATGCTGCTCTGCTTAGCACTGTTGTTACAGCTGTCACTGCTTGGCAGCAGTCCTTGAACATGGCTGCTGTTACACTCTCACTTCAGGAATCTGGTAGCATTTAAAAATGACAGGTAGCTGAAGTAAAGAACCACCACTTTCTCTTGTTAGCTAAGCAGAGTGCAGTTTCCAGTCTTTCCAAAGGAGTCATTAAGTTCGAGGTCATTAAGATCAGAAGAGGCAAGAACACAAACAAAAGGCTAAGCAAGTCCAAATGGAGCCATATAAAAGCCATACTGTGCACAAAACAGTATATTTTCAAACTAGTGTTTGTAAATTACCCGACCTACACCTATTGCCCTGGTTTTGCCCTGCTGCAACCTCCCAAAGCAGCAGTGATGCTGTTGGACTAGAGTGCGGCATATGCCTCTGCTTCTCAGCTTGGCATTGCCCCACAAAATGGCTGGGGAAAAATAAAAGGAAACAGAGCACATCCTGCACACCCCAACACCAGCATTTAAGAAAACAAATTAAATTGGGAAAATGCAAGTTATATAAGAGCAGTCAGAATTTATGCTAATTTTAAACTGGGTGTAGTAACACCGCACAGAGTCATGGGGTTGTTTTCAAAAAATTTTAGATGGTTCCTCTAATAAGAAAAGTTTAGAAGCACTGTTATCTGATCAGCTGCATATATCACTGATAAGTCAACATATGCTACTGTTTCGTGAGAAAAAAGCAGAGGTCACAGATGTCCTGATCTCTAAGTATTTGGATCAGACAATTTTTTTGAAGACTAAAGGCTAAACCGATATAGTGGAAAATCTGCCAGGGAAACTGTCTCTTGATTTTCAAGAGAATATTTTAGAAATCAGGAAATTGCCACTAAATTTCCATTTTCCTACAGAAAACTTAAATTGAAGCAAAATGGTAATTTTAGTGGAGCTTTGACAAAAGCTTGCTTCATATTAGTTTCCCTGGTAATTATTCTCAGTCAAAGCAAAAAGCAAAAAAAAAAAAAAAAAAGTTCTCATAGGTAAAGAGGAATGAATACCAAAAACCACTGGCCCAAGATTATTTGGAGGATGACTGCCATTAAAGCATATGCTATACATATGATAATGTATAGCATGGCATATCTTTCCACCTTCCTTCTTGATCCATTTCTGTGAGGTTGCAGGAGATTAAATTTGCTGAAGATATTATCTTTCAAGTAGCTGGATAATAAATTTCTGCTGTACATGTGAGCTTCTCACAAGGCCAGATCTGTCCCCATTTACAGAATTTATTGTTGACTGGCCAACCTGGGAACTGGGAGGTTGTTAAAGACCTTGATCTGGAAGGACTGATGGATTTTGTTTTCATAATTTTTATCAGAAGGATATTTTCAAATAGAAAGCATTACTTCTAAATTATGCAAATTTAAGGTTTTCCAACCAGGACAGTAACCAGCTCAGTGTTCTTACATCATATACAAATGCTGATATGACATCTTTTTTCARCTATTCAGGTAAGTTCATCACATACTGCCAAAAGCAATCGGTTAAGAAAATGACCCAGGAAATGCCTTAAAAGTCCTTATGGAACAGACTAATCAATCCCCTGTTATCCTTTTCTAGACCATTTGTTGTGATTTTATGAAAAGTTCCAATCACTTTGTCAGATTTTATTAGCAAGCAGTTTAAACACATTAAGTTATTTCAAAGTATTTCTAGAAAGTTTACCAAAGAATGAAGTTCAGATTACTATTTACTATTGGTTTGAAAAGGGATACCACAAAAGGATGTGTTACAGAATACTTGAGGCATCATTCACAAGGACAGTTAGCCACATTTGAACATTTCTGAACTCTATTAACTATTCTCTTTGTTACATTTGCTATGTTATTACTTACCTAACTCACCCTGTGCTGCCTCTCCTCTGTGGCTGTACACCACCTCTACCTCAAAAAGTTTCAGTTTACAAACAGCAAAGAGGAAAAAGCTAGTACCAAGCAGAGAATGGTGTTGCCTATGTACAAATACAAGCATCGGTAGACAGATGTCCTCCCAGCATTTATGTTTGTAAGCAATGAGTAATCAAGTGTTGAACCAAATCATCAGATTATTTGTTCTCAGTCTGATCTGTTCCAAGTGGTCCCAGTACAGCTCAGTGGCCTCACACTCTAGAGAGGGAGTGCTCTGCTTCCATCTCTTGGTGAACAGGAGGAAGGACAGCCAGCTGAGATTTTTCCATCTGGATACTTTGCTTACCCAAATGCCAGGTGAATGGATGCTTCAAAGGGGGAGGATAGCTGTGCTATAATAAACAGGGGAGTCTGGATACAGAGATTCATTCGTCCAAGCTTTTTCTCCCAGACTGTTCCCACTGCTGCTCTGAGACTCACCATAACCACAGGTACATGTGAAGTGGGGAGGTTGTGGAGCCAATCCAAAAAAGGAGGAAAAAGGCATCTAGTCTGTGAAAAGGATTCTGTTCAAAGTTACTATCAGATACTGATTTCTAGCTATTAAAAGACATATGACTTTGGGAGGATTCTTCAACATGAAATGACAAAGAGGGAACAAGGATATAGAAGTGCCTTTGCCAGGAGACATGACATTGTCTGCTGGAGTCAACAAGGGTGGCAGCAGAAAAAGGACCAGAGCTGAATCACTGCTGTTGGGCTGAGAGGTGCAGCTTCAGGTGACAACTACACGGCATTTCGCTGCTGTCTGGAAATGAGATCAGACGCTATATCTCAGGATTGTGGGAATATACTAACTATTTACACCAGCCTGTGACTGTTGCCTATCAGATGTTCAAACTGGTAGGTTATGAGCTGAATTAATAAATCCCTGCCAAATGTAGTGGGGATGGAGGAGAGGTTCACATGCCATCCACAGCACAAGAAGCAATTTACCCAGCTCCTTGAGTTGTATAATAAAATCTCTGAGGCTGAGACCTGCCAAACCTGTATTATGTAACATAGAGCAATGAGGATAAGGAGGGTATGAGGAACAGATCAGAGGAAGCAAATGTCAGCAGCTCCTGCTGGGTCCAGGTATTCCACTGTCCCATGAGGCTGATACAAGTATGGGACTGGTTCATTGGATGATCTGGCAATGTTAGCCTCAGCATGCCTTTCTTTCTCCCTCAAGTAGATATTAAAATTTCTTATGAGTTCCCACACCTTCACCACCTTGCTGCCATTTAGATACCATAAACCTGACATAACAAACATGTACCGCATTAAAGCCACATGAGTTTCAAAAGCTACAAATTAAGCAACTTTGTAAAATATATTGTTACTCTTTATTTCCCTTTATTTCCAGATATCATTGCTATAGTGTTCCATGTTTTTTTCCCTTGAAAAAGTTCTCTTGGTTTTCTCAGAAACTTTAGGTGGACGCTCATGTGAGTTTCTGACCCCAGTTCTGGTTGCTGCTAACAGCTCTAGCATAAGAAGTATCTATATTATAAAAATAACAATAAAACCAAATGGACTAAATTTAATTACTGAACACAAAATTAATTTCTTCACATTATACTGGACACATTGCCTGTAATAGAGAACAGATATTACCCAAACACTTCCACGAAATAGAACACCCAGTTTTATTCCAGCACTTCTGCCTTGTTCTATAAATGTGCAACAGATCTCCACCTGAAATATTTACTGTTTTAAGAAGTGGGTTAGACACTTGTATTCACCCATATTCTCTGGTTTCAAATGCCTGGAGGTTTTAAATCTAACCATAACTGAATTTTCTGAGTTGCTACAAGATAAACTTATCTAATTACTGTTGTGTTCTGAGTTTGGAGGGGATTTTTACCTATTATTATTTGCACTCTCATCTCTGGCTTCAGCTTAATTTTTTTTTTTTTAATGGAAGCATGAAGTAGATAAATTAAGTAGAGACAAAATATATAAAGCATAAGTCTTTGTGCTTTCATTTTACCTATAAGAAATAATGTGAGATCGTAAATGATGTAAAGCACAATAGATAATACAGGCTTGCATTCAAGAACACAGACAAGTATGTGGTGTCCTTATTCAAGTTCAGGTATGGAGTTACCTTTACATCTATATCTAAATCCCATTTACTGAGAGAAAATACGTGTTTAAAGACTTACATGGCTAAGGAGCAAACTTTAAAAGTTTCACTCAATTTTATTCAGACAAAACAATGAGTTCAGCTCTGAAAAAATTACATTAGGGATGGCATAATTATAAAGGGGTATAAAATTGATTAAGCCTCAATGACCAAACTCCAGAGGACTTCTAGAGAGCAGGCAAAGGCAATTTAAAAGTTTTAAAATGTGAAGTAAACCATCTCTTTCTCAGAGACCTTTTTACCAGACAAATTAAAACTCACAGCCCTGCCAGTCTTTTTTACCCCATACCTTTCAATCAACTCACAACTGAAAAAAACCCACAATGTAACTAAAACCTAAAATCACACACACACAAAATGCTCCTTGAAACAGATTTTGGAGCATGACCTGGGAGAAGTGCAGAGATGCCACAAAGCCCAGAGGGCATAGAACTCATATTTCTATCCTGTGATTAATGAGAGCAGTTTGAAATCGAAAGACAGAAAAAATATTTACGTTTCCTGAAAACTTTCTTGAAAAGCCAGATACTGTAGTAAGGTAGAGTGATTTCAGCTAAATTTCCTTGTCCAAAGTCACTAACATAGGAGCATTAAAGAGTTTATGGATGAGGAAGCTAAGCAAAAATCAGTATTTCATGAGTTGCACCTAAACTTGAACTTGACTATCTGTTAACTTATTAACGTTCTTAACCTCATGACTATCACTCAGTACAAGCAGACAAATTCAAAATACTACATATTTCCTACCATCCAAATGGCATTTCTTAGGAGATATAAGTGGCTTTTATGCCTATTAGCCTTAAAAAATTACTGACTGCTCTGCTGGCCCTTTCTGTTCACCGTTACTTAAAGCCCAGAAGTGTTTCAGTGCAGAATGCTCAGACCACTAGGTTACTGGGACAAACCTCCATCTCACATTGCTGTGCAATGAAATCTTTTAAAATCTCGCCAGTCTACCTGTTAAGGTAGGGGGAAAGTCTGCAATAACATGATAAAATATATTTAGCTCTAGGAATAGTGCTAGCAGTCTTTGTCTAGCTTGTGACAGAATATACTTGGTGAAAGGGTAAAATGAAAATACCAGTTTACTACTGAGGGATCAAGGGACCTGCAGGATAACTCAAGCCAACAGGAAGCTATCTCAAACACCAGAGCTGTGGTTCAGAGTCTGGTCCCTCTAGTTTAGTGCTAGTGACATTTTTCTTCCCATTTGAGTAGACTTTTGTTTTTTGGTGGCTGTGGCACATAATACCAGCCTTTGAAATGCTGATTGCTCAGCCAAAGTTAACAGAAACAGCTGCAAAACAAGATGTCATTATCTCTGGGTCTTGCTCTGAGTGAGCTACAAGTGCGCTGCCATCTGCAAAGAGCAGTTCTTTAATAAGGGGACTTCTGAAGCCTTTGTTTCTGCACATAAACAAGCCAAATCACAAATGTTGCCTGGGGAAATCTGAAACTGGACTCTCAGAGATAGACTGTGAGTTTGTTTGACCTATTGCTACAGCAGAGATAAATCTCTGTAATACTGAGATGCTGTGGCTCTACTCACCTTTTGCAAGCCCAAAAGATGGGCCACCTTTCCATCCAAATAGCCAGCTCAAGATGATCACTTCTTCAACTTATTCACTTTGCACCAAAAAGGATTAGTTTCTTAATTTTCTAGGTCTTCTAGATAGCAGCATAGACAGGTCTATTTCATTCTTTAAACTCTTCCTAATAGTGTCAAATAGCATTAGACCCCATTATAGTTAAAAGCACTGTCATGATTTTAAAAGAACCGCAGTGTTGCACAGACATAGTCAAGAAAAACTCAAACCAGTGTTTTCGTGAAGCACACATAAATATACAGTCACCTCTGTAATCACAGCAGACTTTTGTAACCCATTGCCTAGTTGATGGTACAAATGTAAGCATCTTTGAGCTGTTGCTACACTGCTGCTTGCAGAGAAAAAAGAATTATATAATCAATGGTTCAGTCTCATTTTAAATAATTAAATTTGTAGTACATTGAAGCAATGTTGTGGAAATAGAAGATCATGACTTTCCGATCAATTTCAAGACTTTGACTATTGCTTTGTTATAACGATAGCCTTTTTTTAAGATAAAGATGGGCAGAGACTACTATTAACAGAATGTAATCTGAAAGGCTTAATGACAATGAAAAATTCTAAATGTCTTATCTTCTACAGGTAAAATAGGAAAATGGTTATCCAGTCAACTTCAATCCAATCATTTAGACTAAATACTGAAAAATAAGGAACCTAGTTTAATGTTCACTAAAGTCAATAGGAATCCTGACATCAAGAGAATTAAATTGTAGGTAAAATAATTTTGTTAGATTTATATAGAATCTCTATATCAGAAAGCCTTCTCACTTTCACGGTGTTCTACATTTTTGCAAGCCCTTTCATAATACACTGCCCCATCCATTCCCCTTTTCTCCAAACTCAGTGACAATTCATTGGGAAAAAAAAAGATGAATTTAGGTTTTAATAAAAAAGCAAGGGATTCACGAGAAATTGTTGGGGATAAGATATGCAAAGAAGTATGGAACAAGAGACATGAACTAGGGAGAGAGGGTAGAAAGACCTGGAAGATTAAAAAAAAAGTCATTGAACACAATTGCAGGGGTCTAAAATAGGCACAAGGATTAGTCAGTGGTCTGAACAGAATGACTGAACAGCTATTGAAAGTAATGGGATTTATAAACAGGAGTTCAAAGAACAACAAGGAATGGTTTAAGTGCAGGAAACTGTGGTAAATATGAATGGCTGGGCTTGTTCAGAGTTGTGGGAAACATTAAGAGTCATAGAAAACTGAAGTCTTTTACTAATTTAAACATTTTACGCACAATATTTTCTAGCTTATAAAATTGTTAAACTGTGATTTTTTTTCTTCTGATACGTGGATAAAAAAAAAAAATCCTTTCATTCCTATCCATTATCCCTTTTAGTTAGAATGTTCACATATACTTTCTATGGACTTACTAAATCTTTAGGAGAGGAAACTTGCTTTGATGGGTTTCACAGCTTTTCTCAGAGCAAAACTCTCTTCCTAATATTAAGCACGTACTGAAGGCTTAATGCCCTCAGCATAAAGTCAATAAACTCAAAAGTATGAGCTTAATGTTAAACAGGGCTTAAGAATACTTCCTAAACGGGGGCTTTCATGAGTTGAGGCCTTAGAATAGAACTGATGCTCTTTAAAGCTGTAGGAAGGTATCTAAACAGATTTTAAGAATTACAATTAACAAATAACCTAAAGAATAATAAGGTATTTTCTTTATGAAAGCATCACCACTTTGCACAGCCTATTAAGAAACTCAGAATGGAACAAGCATGAAATTCTGAACAGTCATTCTTCCTGTTGTCCTTCATCACTCACTCCCAGTCATTCTGAAGCACAATGTCTAATTAAACTTATTTTTTCCCTTTAAAATCTGCAAAAATATATGCAAAGTTCAAAACCCTGGTTTGGCAGACTACAAAATTATCTTTCTCTAGTCAAGGAAATCTCCAGAAAGAGGAAAGAACAAACAGCATAAAGACATTATCTGATGTTCATTGTACTCTCCAGAACACAGCCTGTCGAATGGCCATCAGTATGGGAATAGCAGGAAACTAGCATATATTTACCCACTTTAGGCAACACATTCATCAATGAACCCTCTGATTGCTTTTGCTATTTCCTTTCATTGATATACATGTTCTTGGTTTGGACTTTTTTGATAGCAAAGCATGCCCTTTTCTGAGTGTTTCCTATGGGTCTGTATTCTTGGAGGATAAGAAAATCTAATATACACATTTGTCACATTCTTAAGAGAAGGGATATCCAGCTTCAATCCAGGGTATGGACTGCATAAAGGTAAGACAGTTTTAACGTCCCTTTAATTCTCTGTGAACAACGAAGCTGCATTTGAGGCACATTCAACACTGTTAACACTTCCACAAATATTTTTTATCATTTTTAATATTCTTTTGGGCTCTCCTTTTAAAGGAGAATGGGAGCCAAATTTTAATAAAGACTTCCAAGTTGCCATCTACTCAGACAGATGTGTAACTCTCAGTTACACTTACCTCTTTATCTGGGTATGTAACTAAAAATGGCCTGATTTTCTGAGGACAAAACTGTACATGTATGTAGCATTTTTTATTAGGACCCATGAGACATTTGGAATAAACAACTTTTCAGGCCCTCAAGCTTCTCAAGTCCTGAACAGAAGCTTAACCATCAAGCTAAACAGCAGTTGCTGTTAGTTTAATTATGTTAGTTGGACAATTCAAGAGAAGAGGGCTGTTGATACCCATAGAGCAGAGGGGGGTGTTTGCCAGGGAAGAGATATGAGCACCTGTAAGACAAAGAGGAGATCGACTTAAAGTTTATGTGTGTAAAATTGAAGGATTACCTTGGATAGGAATGTGATATAAAATAAGTGTCTTTGTTTAGCTTGTAACTTTTAGTATCAAGCAGAGTTATGAGTTTCAGTTCTCAGATTTCTCCACCATGAGGATTAAGACAGAAGAAAATAGGAGTGGCGGTTTTGTGAAGAGTGACTTTCAAGGAGGTTAACACTGACTTTGGTCCTTATGATTAGAAATTTGAAGCATTTCTCCCAGAAGTAAAAAAATAAGCTATACAACTTCTACCACCATACTGTTAAGTTAAGTATGCTTTGAAGATAGATTCTTGGGAGCTGAGGTGTTTTGGATTTGCCTATGCTCTTACAGGTGTCCTGTGGGGTAGCCCTTCTAGGCTGCTTTTAATCCCTTTAATTTCAACCCTACTAACATCTGTGCAGTTTCGGTGTCAGTTTTGTAGCACTTTGGGGGGTCTATATGTAATACAGACCCAATATATGTATACAGGAGCCTAGACCAATTTTGTGAACAGAATTAATATGGGTTTTTGGCAGGGCACAGCACCACCTTAATCCAGTCCTGTGTCTTTTTGTACCACCTTGCCAGATTGTTTTGGCTGAGTGGTAAATGCAGCAATGTGTTCTCTCTTGAGTTATTAACATTTCTGGATTTGTGGCATGATTTGACAGGATCCAGATGCCAAATATGTATTTTTCCAATGCTGTTGCCTTGAGGCATATCAGGCTCCAGACTTTTAAGGTACAGTAGGAAAGCTATATAATGTTTTCTCTTGAGCCAAAATTTGGAAACTGGAATTTGGAAAGCTGGGAAAAAATAACTGGCAAGATCTGACAGGATTCAGAATTCAAAGACAGATTTTCAGAACATCCTGGTCTTGATTTTTGAGACCGTGACTGGCAGATCCATGCCAGTTCTTTATTTGGGCATTGAGCTTCAGGTGCCTGCCATCAAAAAGTTACTCAGCCACTAAATCCCTGGATCTCTGTCATCTGCACTGAGGAAAATGAAGAATTGGGTGGTGTTTTATATACCTTTTTTTTTTTTTCCTGTTTGGACATACCAATGTGGGGAGAAAAAAAAAAAAAAAAAAAAAGGCAGGAACCCAGCACAGCTAGCGTTTCACTTTTCACCATCGAGGCGGTTTCCTCCCTGCCATAACACATTTCCAGGCCAAGCGCAGGGGCGCCCGCCGCCACAGCCCCGCGCGAAGGGGCCCCTCGGGGGGTCTCCCCAGCCCCCGGCCCGGCAGAGCCCGCCCGCTCCCCCCGCGGAGGAGGTCGTGGTGCCCGGGGACCTCCCCCGGGGCCGGCGGCTGAGCCCGGCGGAGCATCCCCGCCGCCGCTGCCGCTGCCTCTGCCTCTGCCGGGCGCTCCTCGGGCGGCCGCGCCGCGCCGTGACTCACCCGCCGGGGCCAAGCGGGGAAACTCCCGCTGCCGCCGGGCTCCGGCGCCGGTGGCAGAGCGCATGTGCGCTCGCTGCCTCTCCTCGCCTCTCCTCGCCTCTCCTCTCCTCGCATCCCTCCCTCCCTCCCTCTCTCTCCCTGCCGGCTGGGTGCTGAAGTTGGGCGGATGGCAGCAAACCAGCTCCGCTAGGGACGAGCTGCACAAGCCTTTCCCCGGGATCGCTCAGTGCCAAGTATACACAGCCAGGCGGGGGTGGGTAAGGCAGTCCGTTTTTATTTAAGCCTGAACCTTGTTAAATGGCATCAAAATGTCTGCTTTATACCGATGCATGGAGTGAAAAAAGGGGGGAGGGGGAGGAAGAGGAAGAGGAGGGAGGTGGGAGAGAGGATGGATGGAGGGCGGTGGAGAGTGCGACTGAAAATGCACTCACCGAAGGGACCGTCTGTGTGTCAGTGTGTGTGTGTGTGTGTGTGTGCAACAACGGGCGGCCGCGGCGGCTGCGGCGCCGAGGCTGCAAGGTGGAGTGTGTGTGTGTGTGTGTGTGTGCGCGCGCGCGCCCGCCCGCACTCGTCGCTCCGCGCCCGCGGTGCACAAAGGGGTGGGAGAGGGGCCCCGCCGCCCCGGCCCCGGGCGATACCGGCCCGGGCGATGCCGCCGCGCATCCGCCGYGCCGGGCGCCGCTGCCCAGGGCGGGAGGGCCGGGGGGAGGGACCGGGCCGCCCCCGGGGAAGCCGAGGTGCATGGGCTGGCGGTGTGACAGCCGCCGGCTTGCAGACGAGGCAGGGCTCCTCCTGCCTCTCGACCTTCCCCTCTTCCTCCTTACAACGCCGGGCCACTTGCGGGGGGGTTGTTATTATTATTGTTGTTATTATTATTATTAATTATTATTTTAATCCGAGGAGCCAGAGGAAGGTGAGGGCGAACAAGCGAGTCTTTGCTCTCAGATGAAGAGTTGCCTTCCCCTCTGTCTTTCCCCTCCTCAGCCCCCTTCCCCAGCTGCCCCCACCCGGGGCCGGGCCGGGAGCCCTCCGCCGGGCGGGCCGAGGGGAGGCGGCGGCGGGGCCGCTGCCCGGGGGCTGCCGCTTCCCCGGGGGCGGCGGGGAGCGGCCGCGCCCCTCCCCGGCCCCCCCCCCCCCCGCCCCTCTGCGGCACCGCTGGGGCGCTGGGACGAGGCAGCGTCCTCCCCCCCCGCCTCCTTCCCGCCCCTTCCCTGGAAATGTCGGCGGGATGCGGGCGGGGAGGCAGGGCGGCGGCGGGAGCAGGTGCCGGCGCGGACGGCGGGGCAGCGACTGCTCCCGGCCCGGCCCGGCCCGCTTCGCCACCGCCGGCCCCGGCCCCGGCCCCGGGCAGGACGGGCCACGCAGCCGGCACCGGCCGCAGCAGCCGGGGGCTTCCCCGCGCCCTGGGAAACACCAGCTGTTGCTGTGCCCGGGCTGCGGGGGGGAGCTGCAATCCTTCCCAGCCTCTGCCATCCACGATATGCTTTTCCAGAGGTTCCTTACCTCTCCTTGGGATAAAAACCACTGGCAATCGAGGAAGGCTGAGGCTGTCTAGCTTGCTTAACTGTCAACTTATTGTCAACCCTATATTGCACCGTTCTCTGCATACTGCACTACCTTTTCCTGTTTATTTATAAGGAAACCTTCACTGCACTGTTAGGCTTAGAACTGGCAGAGGTAAGATCTGAGATTTTTGGTATTTGGTTTCCTCATTTTCATATCTGGATTTTCACCAACGTGTGTCATAGGTTTGCGGCCAGATGCTTTTGCAAAATGGATGAAATCTCAAATAGCCTGCTAGGTAAATGTAAGTTACATGTCATCTTGCAATAGTATTATGGGTAACAGGTGATAAATAGCTTTCTACAAATGTAATATACATGCATCACAAATCTGCGGAGTTTTGTAAAGGAAGTTAATTCTTATTCACATCAGTGGATGTTAGTGTCATCATTCTTACATAAATCACTCAGGACTTTGCTGTGGCACAAGCCATTTAGGCAAGCAGATTATTTAACCTTTATAAAGAAATAGTGTTATACACTGTTATCCCTGTTACCAAGATCTTTTTTATTTAATTCCAAATTCAAAATAAGCAAAGGCCTCCTAAAAAGGTATACCTGCCCCACCCCAAAAAGTTTACAGCCTAAGAAGTGAAGGCCATGGTAAGCATAAATATTTAGCTCTCTAAAATCTGTGAGAGTTAGATATTTAAATGCCTTTCTCAATCAGGGCTTTAGATCCTTCTAAGTAGACAAAATAGGAACATAATTTGATTAAAAGCATAAGATCAAAAGAATTGCTATAGTGAGTTGGACATCTAGTTCAATATCCTGTCTCTGACCATAGTCATTAGCAGATGCTGAAGGGGAAAAAAAAAACATAAGAAGTGGAATTTGTATACAATGATCCTTTCCTGGTATATCCTTTCAAGTTCCAACAATCAGTAGTACAGGGATTTCTTAAACTGGGGATTGCCTCCAGAACATCGTATTTAGTAAGCTATTGTATTTCTCTACTCCCTTTTTTTCACCCATTTATACTTTGGTCTCAACATCATTCTGTGGCAGTGAGCGCCACAATTTAATTATGAGCTGTGTGAAAAAGTACTTCCTTTTGTTTGCTATGAACCTGCTGCCTCATAATTTCATTCAGTGCTCCTTAGCTCTTGTATGTGACAAGGAGTGCATACTGTGTTTGTACAAGGTGCTAGCCTGGCATCAGTGTCCTCTCACACGGGAGCAGGTACAGCACTGGAAGTTCAAGTCCCTTTATTATATCTAACACTGAGTTAGGAGGTCTGCCTAGGGGTGTAGAAGCCAATGCCCTTGGTCTATACGTTGAAAATTACAGATAAGAATAGTGTGTGGGAGAGTTGTTATGCAACATGGACATCTGTGCACAAAGAATTGCCCTGAACCCATGAACTCATTTCAAAAAGGCTACTGAAAAGCTGTCTGGTGAAAATTAACTCCCTGCACTATTGATTTGAATCAAAATCTGACTGACCACCTAGTGAAAAATTCCCTATCCTAATCCACTTCTCTACTACACTGAAAAGAAGATGAAAGGTCTTATTCTTGAACTGCAATTTTTCATTTTCAGGAAGTATACTAAATACAAAATACAAGCTACATGTGAAGGGAGGTCTATCTATGAACTGTGCACATTTGAATTAGCATCACTTCTAATTGCTCTGTGTTAGGGTTCATTTTAAGGAATGTGCATGCTGAACAATGTGCATAGTTTCAAAAGTTAAGTGTAAATTTCCCACAACATCTAAATGATTTTGAAGGGCTTGTGACACAAATCCTCCCCAAGAGTAGTGCTGAATTGGAATCATACTTGAGGAGCACAAGTATTGATCAGACTAATATCGCAGAAGTCTTTCCCAATCTTACCAGTAGCCCTGCTTTAATTTCTTCATAAGAACAATAAAGGAACAAGAGACCAGAGAACTATAAATGCATGGACAGGACCTAAAGACCCAGAAGTTCTCACAGTTGGAAATCAGCAGCAAACACAACTTGAAACAACACAGTTCTCCACAGCAAAACGTGGGCAAGTGGAGAACAGCAGAAACTCAGCAGAGTTGAGAAACCCTTCACAAAAAATAAAATACTCAGAAAATAAATAAATTACATTAAAAAAAAAAAACACTCAGATGCTGGAATTCTCATCTTCCAAAAGACTAAAAGAAGAAGAGACTGAGTGGCATCATTATTAAGACAGGATAGAAAGGATGTCAGCCAGTCTCAGACTTAAGCCAGTCTCAAAACTCATTAAACGTGAGGATGGCTTGCCACCTATAAATGGCATATATATATATATACTTTTATAAGCTTTGTTTCAATTACAATACATTAGCTTGAAGAAATTCTATAATCCTAGCACCTTTTAAATAAAATTAGACTCTTTCTACTCCTATAGTGAATGAATGAAACCACTTTATCACTTGTTTGCTGCATGCCTGCCTTTAAATATGAAACATACAGAGATTCTTAGGAATACTCTAAAAGTGTGCTGAGTGAAACAATATTAGCTTTTATAGAGATTTTTATCACAGTTGCATTACAGCTTTCCACATCATGACTCCATAGTTAAAGTATGGATTTATTTTGCACTTGTACCAAGGACTCAACCTCAGCTTTTTTAATGAAAAATATATCCTCACCTTACTTGTAGTGCTTACTCTGTGAATACAGAATGAGTTTTCTATGAGCTTATAAATTCATATGCTAATTAGCTTGAGTTCAAACTGGTTAAAAACTAAATCATTCAAGAAATTCAGCATTTCTATTGACCTATTGTTTGTCCTGAATAGTCTTAATAATGAAATAACACAGTCAAACTTTCCATAGTGTTAATTAATTAAAAGCCTGTGTGCAGAGTATAAAAAAATGAATTTATTAAGTTGTAATTAAGCTCATCTATGCATGGTTATAGCTAATGGCTATAACTATACAGGCTGTAAATAGGCTTGTGTCAGTAGCTTTGATGACTCTTGGGGGGGTCCTGCAACTCTGAGGGAACTCAGCTTATCATCGCGACAACTCTGCAGGAGTTGGCTACAGCAAGTCTGTGATATGAGGGGCTGGACGCATGTGTCACTCCATTTCACTGGCAGATTAACTGATTCAGAAATCTCCTTTCTGCAGAGATTTTGTGCCTCTACCCTAAGTCAGAAGGTTTCCTCTGGCACTGCTGCTGTCTCTAATACGCACAAAGAAAGCATCCATGCAGTATAACTGAGACAGGAACTGATGGAAACATTTAAACCACAGAAACATGAACTCAGCGTCTACACCCTTCCTCCTGCCCAGGCACCATGTAAATGTGGGTTTAAGCTAAATGTAGGTCCTCTAAACCAAAGTAGGGACTAGATTCACTAGCGTGCTTTAGCTGCTTTGCACTGTTCTGGCAATGCAAACCAGATGTAAACCCAATTTAAATGGCTGGTGTGCTTTGAATAATTTGTGCTGTTCTGACATACTGATAAATCTGTGCTTAAAATAAATTTAAAAAAAAAGAAAAAAACAAAGTAGTGCAAACTGATTTAAGATTGATTGTATCATATCTTCTTTTAAGTTTTAAGTGATATCCTTGTCTTTGGGTTCCTTGTTTATAAAACATAAATGAAATGCTTCATACCTTTCACACAACCAAAATTTTCATATATTATTTTGTAAGCAAATGGCAATAAGCTCATAGAAATCAGTAAATTTCTAGACAAAATGAACATTGGGAATTACAGGCAGGGATGTGGAACAGAAATAAATGAGTAATAAAATCGTATGGGGCTCCTCCTTAAGCCAAGTGTTACAAGTTACAGATTATATTTAAAGACACTCAAACATCTTAAACACTGTGTCTGCACTGGGTAATCCATCTCCATGCAGAAATACCCCAAAATCTAGCCTAGTTCTGTTAGTGAGAAAGGGAGTAAATTAGTGAGTGCTGCATTAACACACCTATGCAAGCTAGGCAGCTTCTGCTACCAAAGCAGCTTCATTTAAAGCTAGCTTGGGTATTTTCTTCAGTGATGCCAGCCCTGTGCCTACTGAAATATGAGACAGAAATCACAAGCCGGACCACTCTGTATAGCCCTAACTCTATTTGTATTGCCCAGCAGAGAGTATACCAGAGAAACTACTGCCTTTAAAGGGAGACTGTCACTCTATTGTTGCTCACTGCTATAAAATGCAACTGAATATGCCACCTTTCTCTGTAAGTTTATTTAAGTGCAATTTCAAGCAAGACTTGCTCTTATAAGACTTATTCTGTTTTAGGAAGATTGAATATTGTTTAAGCTGTTTTGCTATGGTGTACTTTTCTATGCTGTGGTATGCTGTTATATTATGAAATCCTTGTCTTTGGTGGAAATAATGATAATAATAAAAATGAAGTACAGGACAGAAGGAGCTTGGTTAGTGCTGCACTGTAAATAGCTCTAGCCTATGGTCTAACAATGTCTTCTTCCCTTATCATCAACTCATGTCAGTTACAGTAAAATAATACTGTAAGTTCAAAGATAAAGCAATTAAACCACAGGAATCATGGATGAAGGCTGTCACGGTGTCCTTAGCACAACACTTTTATACCTATTGCAGTTCAGAGAGCTTTCAGATGAGAGATCTCAAAACCCAGAGCACTGCAAGAAGCAGTCTGTTCTACCATCCCTAGACACACGGCAGCTTAAGGCAAGGAGCTGAAGGAAGTCCTTAGGTTTCTCGCAGTATCATTCGCCAGCTAGTATCACAATACACACTGATCTCCTAAAAGCCTTAATTAGAGAAAAATGTATAATAAATTGTTAATAGCATGGTTACTACTTATCATTTATGTGATGAAAGGAACTTTCTGAAATCAGGAATTGCTTATCTGATCCACCTTATTACCAAAGCATTGCAGGCAGGACTCAGTCTCCAATAGCCGTATTACACCAGACCTTCGAGTGGTGTAGATGTTGCTTTGTCAGTTGTTTGCGTCAGATGAAAATCAAGAACAGTGAGTAATAACTTCCTTTACAAGTAGCCCTATTTTAATTAATGTAGGTGGGAAGTGTGGTCCTAATTACTCAGCGTCCAAAAGGTAGTTGTATTTCCAAGTCTTAATGTTTTTAGAAATGGCAAAATCCTAAAACATTGATCAGATACTTTCATAGCTTTCACAATGGGCTTGGGAAGAGAGGAGTGAGATGCGCAAGCTACTTTTTATCATTCAAGTAAAATGATTTAAAAATATAACCACAAACTATTTTCATGCTTATCTCTAAACTGTTGGAATGCAGTTGTGATAATGATCTGATAATCTAACTGATATAGCTTGATACATCTGATAATCTGGTAACAGGAATCTAATTTTTTAACATTTTTCCCTTTGTTATATGTGTTCAAAAATTTTACAAACACTTATTGAACCTCACAACATAAAAAAAAAAAAAGTCGTCTTAGCTGTTTGATAAGCATCATGCTGACCAGAATAGACAAAGCTGTTTTCAAATCCTATGTCTGATTATTTTATATGTAAACCAAGTCACAGAGATACCATAAAAAGTCAAATATGTATTCTGTGTGGTGAGGATCTTGAAAAGGATAGGGGGAACACCTCCACCTAGGGAATGCAGAAACTTCTCAAATGCAGGAGCTATGAAAATGGCAGCTTAGAGCTGACAACTCATGTATGACTGGGCATTGGTCAGTGATTCAGTATACAATGATTTACTGTACAGAAATCTGTTTATGGGATTTGTCCTGAGGTCTGCTCCAAACATATGTCTACACTACCAGTCACAGTGTACTGCAGAGATATCTGACATAGGCTGAGTACTGGAAGCAATCTAGTTAAAGCAGCACTGAACCCTGTGCAAGATGGTGACCCTATTTTACCTCTGCTATCTGTATGACATCTTGCATCCTGCAAGGACTACCCAGGAGCTGATCAAGCCACTCCTCAACTCTTTTTTTTTCTTTTTTTTTTAAGCTAAATGGCTCCTGAGGGCATTTACAATGAGGTATGTTTCATACTCCTTCAACCATTGTCTTAGCTCTTCTTAAACCTGCTTCAATTGATCAATATCCTTCTTTATCTGAGGACATCACAACTGCATTTCAACAGCAGTCAGTAAAAAATACAAAGGTAGCATAACTTTTATATGCCTGCTTTAAATTTTCAGTTTTATATAGCCAAGGCAGTACACCTCTTGGCTGCAGGATTGCACTGAGCACTTCTTTTATTTGCCATGACTCTTAGTTCTTTTTAGATTCCCAGGTTATGTTTCTGTAAAATAACAAAATCCTGGCCCTATAACTTGATCATCTACATATTAAATTGTTAGAATGGTCCCAAACCTGACTGGGAACTTAGCCTAGTCCAGGGACTATTACCAATAAGCTGTTTGCATGAGGCTGTCCTGTTATGCAGCTCAGATGAGACTAATTATACGAATATAGCTAAACTGGCCAGTTGGCCTCAGAGCCAAGTCATGGAATTGCTTAGTTTACCTATATACATACATCTTTTCCCAGGATATAGTTTCCAGCTTTTGACTTTGGCTTGCATTCTTTCTTCCTAGACATATGATTTTAGGTTTAACCAAATCCATGTAAATCCAAATCCAAAGTAAATCCATGTTTGCTGTACCTTATTTAGCAATGGATCCAGATCACCTTAAGTCAGTGATTTTTCCTCTTTAGCTTATATTGTTCCCTCAATATTTGCCTACTTCAGACGTTAGCATTAGTGATTTTTATAGTTTCTTCTATATGGTTTCTTTATTCACTCATAGTAGAGCAGAAGGTTATCAAGGTGTCTAGAAGAACATATTCCTGTATGAACCAGATAGATAGAAACATACCTGCTTAATAACTAGTCCTCATTTGTAATTGCAGACCAGGATTTGTCAGTTTTCCATGTATTTAATGTTTACCACATTGATTTCTTATCAGGCTCATTTACAAACAAAATGTTGCATGTACTAACAGAAATTGAAGTATTTATATTCACAATGTCACTTTTAGCCATCAAACTGTTAATCTTGTATA
Source organism: Apteryx rowi (assembly GCF_003343035.1). Taxonomy (NCBI): domain Eukaryota; kingdom Metazoa; phylum Chordata; class Aves; order Apterygiformes; family Apterygidae; genus Apteryx; species Apteryx rowi. The sequence goes on along the minus strand of NW_020450954.1, from coordinate 413,056 downwards.
AAATATAATATAAATACATCTCATATAGGTCTAAAATATATCTAGTTTTAAAAGTTCTATTTACCATAACTCATACTGAATGGCTTTAATTATATTGCCTTCCTTGAAGTCTTTCATATGTTTATTGTTACTAATATCCTTTTACATCTGTGGGATACAGTGGGTATGGTTTTATGTTGTGTTCATTTCTTTCATACAAAACAGGAGGTAGAACTGTTCAAGCACATTAAGCAAGAAAGTGTAAAGTTTAGGAAAGGAGAGTGGCTTATATCCTATGTGTATGATACAATAGGAAAAATATACTTTGCGTGACTTTGCTTCTACTGAGCATTTTTCTTGGCCAGGCATTTAATGGTATGATAAATGCTGTGACCTCTTTTCATACTATGTTTAAAAGCAGATGACATTTCAGGAGCTTTTAAGAAAATCATGAATCCAGAAAGCCATCAGTAAAAAAGGAAAGGTACTATCCTTCATATTATTATCTTGAGGATTTAGTAAATACTGAGAACAAACATCAAACAAATTATGAAAAGTCAATTCTTTTTATTACTGTTTTTCCAGATTTTTTTTCTGGGTTTCAATTCTAACAGGTTTTTTAAGATAATTGTCCCATCATACCACCTTTTCTACAAGTTCACTTTTCAAACAACAGCAGCACCTCTGCATGCTGGAACATAGTAAACAATTTACAGCAAAGAAAATTCAGATACATATTAATAAAGTGATTTTCCAGGATCACACAGTAAAATAGTGGCAGATCCAGAAATAGACTATAAAGAGCGAAAATCGAAGGGCCAAAATTTAACATCCGAGAGAGCTTAACATGCAGAAAATCTACACGCCAAAATGGGATTTTGCAGTTGAATAAGTCAGTCTTTCTGATCACATATTCTTAGACACTCTGAAAATGACCAGAACAAAGCCCATGCATTTCCACCCAACATATTTACACTGTGCCCTTGAATATGTAGCCTGTATATCAGTATGATATATGAAAAAGCAAAGAGCAAGAGACTTCAAAAATATGATGGCTCTGATAACTGAGCAATGTGGCCCTAAGTCTTACAAATTAGGAAGAGTGAATGAAAATATATATTAGACAATCTAATACTTTTTGCATATATCTCATGACATTCATCTCATCTTAGATCAGTTCTTTGAAAAATTTGGAGGTTTTTTGTGATTCATTAAGCCATTGCCTATAGATTTGTCTTCTTCTTATGAGATAACTCCAATACAGTTAAAGTCAGTCAAATAACACCTGTCTTAGCTTTAGCAAATTAAGCATAAAATAATTTTATGCACATTTCTTTTGACTTTATTGCCAGTTTTTGTGATAGAACATCCTATGAAACATCCTTTTACCCTTTATAATTATAATACACACAACAAAATGTGTTTACAGATAGTGATAGGGGAGTGGACTAACTAGTCAACTCTTGCCAGTTTCTGCTGTTGAATATAACATACCTATTCTAACCCAAGATTTGAATCTTAACAACACTATAGATTCTTAGGCTTATCTAATGTTGGTCTAGGGGAGATACTTTAATCAGTCTATATCAGCATATATTTTATATATGCTAATATATATTTACTTATAATTCGTTCAGCCGAGGATACTTTGTTAATTGCCTTGTGTTTACCACAGTGGCAGAACACATGCATGAGCTGTGGCATATGTTTACTACCAGTCTACTGCTCTAATATATCTGCCCTGAAGTATGCTGACAGCCCAAGTAAATACAAGGTAGTTTACTCCTTAGTGAAAAGAAAGTTACTTCACGTCCCTTTAATGATGGAGGGAAAAGGTCTTTCTGAATTCAAGTAAATATGATCTAAAAGAACTTTAATGTAAGGAAACTAAATTTATCCGGAAGTGTACTATATTACAGACCCATCTATAGTGGGAATTCAGTTGGTTTAAGGTTCATAAAGTTTCATAAGAGTCCAAATAATTCAATTGCTATTAAAGTATAAGGCATTTTTCCATTAACTCCAATGGACTTCTATGGCAGAAACTATTCTTACATGCAACGTTGGCCATCAGTTGTATTTCAAACATGTAGAATAGCAAGACCTCTATTTAGGTTCTGATAAGTAGAAACTATACTGCTGGACAGCAGCAAAGTGGTTGAATGCGAGAGGCACCCTGAACTCCTTTGACTGCACCCAACTCTGTGAGATACTGATGGGAATACCTGAAGACAGTATTTTATGTTTTAAAACTAAGCTGAGTAATATTCATACAGCAGACTTTCTTTCTGTGTTAAACCCCAAGCCATCTAGGTGAGAGACTGTTTTAAATTGTGCTACAGTCCTATCCTCTAAGGTACAGAGTGTATCCAGCAGGGAGCCAAGCAAATCAATTGCTATTGAACCAGTCTGGCAGAATGCCCTCAGCAGCTCTCTGGATTGGACTGCTTTTTATTATTATGGCCAATTCCAGCAGGTGGTTTAGGAGTAGTTTTAGGAACACTGGAAAATAAGAACGTGGATGGGAAGGAACACCATGCCTAATTGAATCCAAATCCCCTGCTGTTTCTAAAAAACAGTTCTTACCTTTCCTTCCTTTTCTGTACCAAGTTAATATCAAAAGCAAGTAAGTTTTTACCTCTATTCTTATTCAAAGGCTGTTCCAGAGCTCCTGTTGAAAGCCTTTTTCTCGTTTCCAGACAAATTTATTCAAAGAAAGCTTCTTCCCAATTTGTTCCTGTGCAATCATCCATCTTAAATCAGTCTTTTCCCGTTCCATTTGTCCACCTGACACACTCATCTCCCTCTCCTTTAAATATTGATTGCAATAATGCTCCTCAGATCAAACAGACCTCAGAAGATGGAGGGAACTCTCAGAAAGTAAAATCTTCATATCTTGTGGAGAAAGAGGGCTCAAATGCCATGGCAACAGCACTCCTTCCGATCATGAAAACCCTCCCCCAACCCTTACTCCTCATAACTTAAGCCATGGAGCTCTCTGTAGTAGGAATGTAATAGGCTGTGTGACTATTGCATCAATGTCTTCTCACTCCCACTTGTGTAAGGGGGATCCCATTCTAAGGAGTATTCAAAGTACAGCTAACACCTAAAGAAATCTTAGAAGTGTGCTGCTTGATTTTCAGTGCTATGACTCAGTGCAGTCCATACTGTGAATAGTGGCACCAAACCACATGAGATGATGTGTGTAAGAGAAGACTCACCTATATAAATTTCTGCAGTCTGGACCTAACTGAAAGCCATATCCTGGCATTTATTTGTAATGATGTTGCACCTTATCCTGTGGATGAGGCAGCTGATGATGATACCACTATTAATGTGAACAAGTGACTAGTTGCCAGAAGAAAAGGTGGTAAGGGCTGACCAATAACTGCTTCCATCCCATGTTAAACAATGTGAAAGAAAAAGGAAGACATGCCATGTGTCATAGTAGTTAGAAAAGACACAAAATTACATTAACTTCTGTATGCATTTTCCCTACCTTGAATGTAAAACAATAATTTTCTGAAAATTAAAATGAAAATAAGCAAGAAATAAAAAGAAAAAATGAGAAAATATAGATATAATACATTCCTCAGAAAAAACACACATTTTTAATTAGTCTTTAAAATGTACTTAACCTAGCAAAGCTCTGCTGACTTCACGTAACTTTAATAGATGTAATTTATTTAAAAGTCAATAGAGTTGTTTTTGGAGTTATTTCAAATCTAATAAAGGAAGCAACTAAACAAGATCTCACTAATTTAATAGCAAAAGTTCTGGTATAATAGAATTCTATATTGCTCTCCCAACAGAAACCAAATTTATTCTTGGTTACTACTAGTTTTGTAGGGGCCTAAAATTTTCTTTTTTTTTTCCTCAATCACCAAGATATCATTTCTATGTTAATCTGGATACATGAAAAGCTTCAGCATCAGTGTAATTTCTCTTCTCAGACAAAATGACTCCTTCAGCAAACTCTTCCGTAAGTTACTCATAAGCCCTTTCTAACTATGCATCATGTGCATCGCAGTCGTGGCATCTTGTAGATCTAGATAAATAAACAAAATATGAAGGTAGACAAGTATATATTGGCCTAGAAGAACAGGGTTCCAACAACTGTGTGGTGCAAATGCTTTAGTTCACCTGCATGGGATTGCACAGGACAAAAAAAAATGTTGTCCACTTTGATTTGTTGCTGCATGAGTCACCTTCAAAGGAAAAGTCAAATCACAAGAGAAAATTAAACAGTTGTCAAGCAAATTAAGAATGTGGGCCATTTGCATGAATTAGCAGATGACTACTCTTAGAGTTCAATTCTGTTATGGTATTGCTGACCCACTTGCAGACTTGAACAAGAACAGATCATGCTGCTCTTTGAGGGTTTCATTCTCATCTCTAAAAGTGGTCTTTACATCCAAGTAAAGAACAGGTTCCAACTGACAATAATTACCTCATACCCCTTATTCTGCTTGCCATTCTGCTATTTCTAGCCATGACCATGCACGACCCTATCTCAAGGCAGGGACCTCAGCAGGAAACAAAATTTGGCTGGGCCCAAACTTAGTTTATGAACAATGACAACATCTGATAGGATTAGCAGGCAGCAACTCTCCCAGCAAATGCAATTATAATATGACCTCAATTCATTTTTTATATTTAAAAAAGTGTATGCTACAAATAAACATAAAACCTTTTAGAAACCATCTAAATTTGACTTTCAGACTGTTTCAGATTTCATATGCTTTGTCACTGCCTCTGAATGATGTGTAATGGAAATACAAAGGTCAGTGCTATTAGCACATTGAAAACACTTCCATCCACTGCATGGATGATATATGAGAGGGCAACATGTGCCCTAAGTATTGTCTGCATGTGTCAGAAAAGAGTCCCCTGAACAGAAAAAGCAGCTCCACCAAGAATGTCTTCAGTTGTGCAATATACTGTTTGTTAAGGCTGGTCTGGAGCTCACACTCCCCAGATTTCCACATTACAAACCTGTGGGGACAACACTGAGTTGGTCTGGGTGCCTGTGGATGAGCACTTATCTTTTGGGTGTCCAGTGGTTGTTTACTCCACTGGGCACTCCACATCCCACCCCAGCCTGAGTGCCTGAGCCTACCTGACGCTGTTGCTATCATGTTGCCACACAGAGGCACAAGAAATCCCTGTCTTGTTCACAGGACAGCAACGTGGACCATGAAATGGGTGGGAGCCAGTCATGCTTACAGCTGGCTGGAACCTGTGCTTCTTTTTCCCTTGTAAGCAAAGCTTCTTAAAGGCAGAAACAAAGTTTCCACAATGCATGTTTATTCCTGCTAAGACTCTAAACGAATCTGCAGCTCCCCAGAATCAAAATTTCAGACTTGGATTTAGACAGAATATTGTTGGCAAGAATATCTAATCTTTGTCAGTTTCTCTCCAGAAATCACTAGAAACCACCAGAAATTGGTCATAGCACATTTACAGTGATGATGCTGTAAGTCAGAGTGAAGCCAGAGCAACAACTTCAAGGAGTTTTGAGACATTTAGAATGCCTTAGAGAAGTGTCCATAATTGTTTCCAGAATATTAATGAGAATTGGGATGTTAGAAGTAGATCTGTAGTAGTATAGAGGTTCAATGTCCAGAGATGGTTTCTGACAATAGGAGCAGACCTATACTTTCTTAAAGTGCTTGGCACTCCTGCCTCCTGAAGGGTAGAATTGAGAATATTCCCCGCAAAAGAACCATAGTACTTGCCCATGAGTCTTCCCCAGTGAGGAAACATGTCAGTCCAAATTAATAATTGCAAGGCAAAACTCTTTCCAACATTTCCGTGCAATGGAACAATGAACATGAACACAGACCTCCACCCAGGCACAAAAATTTGAAAAAATCTTACTTTATGACCAAACATGCAGACAGTTCAATTTAACTCTGACCAGTTCTTTCCACAGAACTACCAAAAATTTTCTTGCAGGAGAAACTGTTTGAGTCAGCTCTGCAGAGAAAAGAAGTTTATCTCATTCATTAAGTGGGCTGAATCTTCTGTTGAGATGCAAAATACTACTTGTTTGCCTTCCAAACAGCCATTCCATATGATCTTAAGAACTTTTTATGGCACAGTCATTTATACTCAGTGTAAGCCTTTGTCTCTGGCTCTCCAGCTGTTTCCCTGCTTACAACCTGAGGCAAGAACTGCTGAACTTGGGGAGCAGGAAAACTGAAATATGGACAGAGACAGTCTATAGGAAATTGTAGAGGGTGTGTGCACCTCAGAACTGGATATCCTGATCTTCCAGGAAAACAAACAACTCTGCAAGGGCAGAAATAGTAACCATCACAGACTGAGAGAACATGGAAACTTTAAGGGGGCATTCAAAGTGTGAGAAAGTAAGGGAAAGTAAGGCATAACAGGTATTAAGATTGCAATGGTAGACAGCAATAAAGGGTAAGTGAGAGTATGAGTTTGGATGTTAGTTAGTGAAGAAAAGATTAATTAAATAGCTAAAGTAATAAAATCTTGAAGGTATGGAATAGGAGGAACCCTGAGAGCGGGAAACTGAAAAGTAAAGGTGGTAGAGAGGTGGGCAGAGGAAGGCTTTTTACTATGGAAATGGGAAGGAGAAATGGATTTTAGAGCTGAGAAAAATGAATGACAGTATTTTGCAACAGATTATGTGATAAGTAAAGGACAGAGGAATCAATGGTGGCTGAAGTCTAAAAGGTTGGGAATAAAGTGATTGGAAAAATTATGGTGCAGAGAGGAGTGGAAATTTTGAGGAGGAAATAAGGATAGTTTCTCTCTATTCACCAAATTTAAATTGCCACTGCAACATCAAGCAGGAGAAAGCCATTCACAGGTGGGCTGAACAGAGTGCAGTCTCACCGACCGTTAGCTGACTATGAAGATACCAGCACAGAAATAAGGCAGTAAAAGAACGTGTTGTGGGAAAAAGAAAAGTAGCAGGAAAGAAGCAGAGAAAGAAGCGGGAGTTGCTGAAGAATTTTATAATGAGGACTGAAGAGAATGGAAGAAATGTATTATTGTCACTTTTTAAAATAAAAACTGATTTCTAATAGCTTTGGGTTATTAGAAGATGTTTGTAGCACCCACGATATCCAGTATTCATAAGGAGATGGAGGACTTTCTTGTCTACAGCATGTTTTCTTTCCTATTAAAGGATAAAAAGGTACTATTGAACCAAGTGCAAGTCTCCAGAATATTTTATTGCTGTTAGAGCTAAGTTAAATTGCATTGTATTCTAAGCAACAGCATTGAAATTTCAAACTAGATTTTGTTCCACTGTTTTGAGGAAAAACTCCAAATCACCTTTCAAAAATTTCCTAATATTATTTTTCATCAATTTTCTCTATAAAAGATACATAAATACTATACCAGCATAGCTATTGGCACCACTGGTGCCACTGGTGTCCTGAGTACTAACCATCCAGTAAACAGAAAGTGATTGTCCATTTCAGTAATATTTAAATACACATTCTGGTGTGAAATCTATGATCTCCAGATTTTTCAGGTTGGAGGAATCACCAATCATCATTCTTTTTGAGGAAAACATGTTTTTCTGGACAAAAAAGAAACAAAAATATTTAATTAAAAGATTTAACTTAATTGAAACATTTCTCACAACTCCAGTTTACATGCAGCTCTCCAGAATGAGATATTTGTGTACAGGGTGAATTAGCCTAGCACAGAAATAAGCAAGGGACTGTTTATCTACTCCAGCTGGGATGGCTGTAGCTGCTGTCTGCACTTAGGCCCTGATGTGCCACAGGGATTAGGCATCCAAATTAGTATTTAGTTGGATTTCAGTCCTCTGTATCCAAGAACACAAATATCCCACTCCCCATGCACTCTTTAGGTACCTAAATGTCTCCAGTGAAGTCTCCCAAGTGCCTATTATTCTTCTTGTAGACATGCCCAGAACTGCTTCCAACTAAGTCGCAACCAGCTCTCATCAGGACAGTTTCTTCTGCCTGAGATCCCTAAGGAGCTCAGTCCAGAAGACATGCTGAGAGTGTGCTTCTCATTTCCTGAAATAGCTGAGCTCATCACAAAACAAAAGCCAAATGAACTGGCACAGCCAAAGAAGGAGGCTGGTCATAAGTAAATTCTGTGATTATTTAATCCCTCCTGATCTTACCAAAGCTGCTGCCATTTTCTCCATTTTTCTTTCATAAAATAATGGAAAAGCTACAGCTCTGCCCCAGATGTGGGAAACCTGGGTTCCATGTTGTGTTAATCTGAGGGAGTTCAGATCTACCTTTCCCACTCACAGGAAGCCTGCCCTAATCACCAGTACTGAGTCCAGAAGATATTCAAGGGGAGAAATTCTCTCCACTCTTCCTCTTGATGTTGTGCTGCTTTGCAGAATCCCTACCAAACACTTAAATAGCCATTAGCCAGAGAGGCAGCAAACTGCCCACCATTACACCTGGGAAAAGGAACACCTTGGTTTCTGCCCTAGTCTAAGCATTGAAGCGAGCTTTGGAGCCACATTATTTAATCTTGGGGATATTGAATAAAAGCAAGAAAGCACATCCACCACTTCCCATTTCAGACAATATCCTGGTGCTTTATGTGTTTTTAAAATGAGTGATTCAGAGTCATAAATCTAGGAGAGGGGTCATGGCTGAAAATCTCAGTCATTCTGCAGTTCAGATTGGGTTTCTCAATCCCAAAAAGGGACAGGGTATAAAGCACTCTCTCTGGTCACCGCTCCTCTACTGGTACTGTTGTACAGCAGCTTAAGCCAATCTAAGTCAGAACTCTCCACTCGCCATGTGTGAGCGACTGCAGTGAATCAGTTCAGAGAGCTAACCCAGCTCTCCAGGTTATCTGGCTAGTAATCATTTGTTTCTATAGAGTGACTGTTCTGCCAGATCAGCTACTTGATTTGACTTTCCACATGGTAGAAACACATCACCAGAAATCGGAAGAGTCAGGGGACCAGCAGCTTTGACCTAAGTTGGCCTAAACTGCCACGGACTCTTGCCCTTGGTGTGCCGGCCTCCCAGGATTCATTCTGAGGTGTCTAATTCTGCCGAGGTATTGCAGATGCCTAGGTACTTTACACATGGCTGTTCCTTTCTGGGAGGCAGTCACCAAAATCAAAGTGCTCGTTGTGTCTTTGCAGCCTGAGGTCTCAGGCTTTATATTTGCAAGCCAGCTGAGCTAGGCCAGCTGTGGGGAACCTAGTACTCCCCACAATGCACAAAAAGCAAAAGGTGGCATTGGTTTGACTTTCTCATTTCCTCATCTTGTAAATAATTTCCATGTGAACTATGCAATGTTTTTCTTTTTCTCCTGGAGCTTTAGTTTTACTGGGCCCCAGTTCTAACTTTCAGGGTTCTGCTTGTGTTTCACCTCTTTAGTTATCTTAAAAAAATATATAATCATATGCAATATAACTAACACATAACAAATAACTGAATCAAAATATCCATAGATATATTGTAGCTAAAAAGGGGTTGTTCAACTTATGAACTGCTGTTCAAACAAATAAAAATTGTACTTACAGAGCACATTAAAAACAATGAAGTCGGGGTCCCTAACTGAGACAAAAACTAAACTTGTAATAAATGTTATATGCAACAGATACCTGCCAAGGTCTCTCCAAAGGTCTGCAGTTATTATTAAGTGCATGTTCAATGTGGCCAGACATCCTAAAAGATATTTATCCTTGCACAGAAGTTCTGCAGCAAGGTGGTTATCCTAAATCCCTAAGTAGCAAATTCATTTCTCCGATCGTTTCTTCCTTTTTTCTTTTTCTATTTACACTATAATGAAGTCTTTTGATACTTCATCTCGGTGAAGATCTTCACCAAAGCTGGACAGAGAGGGCACTGAAGGCAGGCCTTTTCTAAGAAATTCTCTAGACACAGCATTTGATCTGGGCACAGATGAGTTCTTCCAAGATTTGTGTCAAACAATTTCAAAATTCTTGCTCTCTGAAGAGTCCATTTGTTTTTAACCTTTTGAATGACACAGGGACATCAGGCAAACTGTAATGAATTTATTTCCTAGGGTCAGGATCCATGCTGAATGCAGATAGATATAGGAAACTCCACTTAACATTTCAGAATTCTCTGTCAGCTCCTGCTCCAGAGACCTGTGAAAGAGGCAAGAGTCTGTATGTTGTCCTACTTTGAAAAATTATTAATATGACAACAGGAGTTATGTATGGGAGCTCAAAACTATTGTTTAAAAGTGACCATAGGGCTGAAACAAATAATGTACAACATCATTTATAATTCCTGCAAGGGCTTCCTTAACGCAGACAGGTCCGCTATACCTATTATGGCCCTGCACAGTAGCTTAGAGAAATGGAAAAAGACAACTTTTACAAGTTCTTCTCTGGATATCTACATTTCTTATATATCTCTAATTATCATCTTGTCCAAGTGCCTCACTATCTTATAATTCTATATATTTAACAATAATATAGGCCTGGAAATTAAATTTGAGTATAAAAATTTTTATCAGAAAACACAGGTCTATCTTAGGCTAGCATTTTTGTGCAAATTATTTACCAATCTCATCAAAAAAGGTCTTGAGTCCAAGCTAGACCATCTGGTCAAAGAGAAAAGTCTCCTCTTTTTTCACCTAACTGCCTGCTTTTCCATCTGGATTTAGAAAGCAAGGTTTAAGTCCAAGCTGAACAGAAAAGAGACTCAAACCCAGATTTCTTGCATCCCCTAGCTTTATATCCACTAACAGTGAGACTATTGACTGCAGGACAGAAAGTACCTTTCACGTTGATGGGACCTGTGCACAAATGAGAAGTCTAGAGTCACTCTTGATTCAAAACTGGGGAGACATTAAAGTCATCAATATGCTTGATGAAATGGGAAAATTATTTTGTACATGAAGAACTGAAATACATCAATTCACACCCTACAGTGTCCAACTCTTATTAAGGCAGTGACTTTAGACAGTAAGCCACAAACGGGGACATTAAGCCAGGCTTCCTAAATTTTAGGATAGCCCTCAGCTATGGGACCATCTTTCCTCTCTAGTTTGTTGAATATCTCTGATTAGTCAGGTATGGTGGCTGACTTAGGCACTAGTGGAGCTTCCTTTATTAATTACTTCTTAAAGTAGTAGTAGACAGTTATCACAGAAGGTTTAACACCAATGTTCTTTTGTACAATCTTAACACTTACTTTTAAAATGTCCCTGGCTCATCTGCTGACACACTGCCAGATGTGAATCGTAGCAGGATTTAGTGCTGCCTTCTATGTAAAGTTGGACACACTGAAAAAGTGTCCTCATCTCCATCAGCAGATTTTCTAATAAGTTAATGTAAACAGTAACTCTGTATTGCTGTTTCTCCTGAAAGGAACATCTCGCTTGTACACTGTTAGGTTAAGGACCCAAGAAAGCAGTGATGAACACTGAAAGACAAATGAAATAAAATTCAGTGTGGTCTATTAAAGCAATACAATGGCAATACAATAAGAAATAATGTAAGGGAATACTGTTAAAACAGAAGTGTAATAGGAGGTAGCTTTCAATGTTAAATTAAATTTCAATTATCAGGATTGCACCTGGAGCACAGAACTCATTTCTTCAGTTGAAAAGCATGCAAGTATCTTTCTGCCAGACTAACAAATGTTGAGTAACTTTTGAAAGCCTCCCATGAAAGTGACACAAATGCACAAAAACAGGAAAAAATGAATAAATGGGGAAGCAACATTCCTGTCCATTGCTGCAGTAACTTTTATGTTAAATGACATACCATTAAAATGGAAAGGGTGATAAAAGCATATCACTAGAACACTAAGTTTGCCCGTACTTTAAGTCATAAAAGCTAGGAATCATCAGGCTGAATGTTCTGAAAGCTTCTCCATTCAGCAGGATACAGAAAACCAGTTCCTGCATTTTATTATGAGTCAGGCCAACAGGGTCTTTTTAATGGGCTTTCAGGCTTGATTTTGGAAATATCATAGTGTCACTTATGGTAAAACTAGAACAAATAATAGCATCAGTCTTGAACATAGCCATCTCAACACCACTACACCACAGCAATACCATTAGGAGCAAACCGACTTTCCTGTCCTGTCTCTCTATTAAGTTATCTTCCAGAGTGATAGCATTCTTACCAGAAAAATTTGCCAAACATGTCTAAAAATGATTAACTGTTTACATATTATTTCATTTTCTTCATCTATTGCAGATTCTGATTTCCTTTGGTTTATGTTTTGAGTGCCACAACTAAAAAATAATATATTGGCCACATATGATAAAAACAGCCTCTGTATCTGAAGGAGTCCTCAATCAGTCTGTTTCTGGATTAGTATAATGGTCACCTGAAGATGAAAAATTATGGATTAGATACTCCAGATTAGAGAAGTTCTTCCTTTCAAGAAGGTATGATATGTAGGGAGTTTTTAAAAAACTTTGTCTTCTTACCTTGCCCAAAGTAAGTGTGCAAAAGTAATGTATGTAAATTACAAGTGCGCTCACAAGATGATTAATGTCAGATGTCACTGAAGAAAATGCCCTAGGGAACAACAGTGTACATCATTTAGCATGGAATGGAAGACCTTGAATGTCTTTCATATCATTTTGGTGACAGAATCTGACTTGCTGCTGAAGACCAGAGTGTTATTATCTTGACTGCAGTTTAGCCTCTATAAATTCACTTGAGCTAATGGACTTTCAAGAGCTAAACTACTGGAAAGAAATAGCTACTGCAGGAAACCAGACTGGGATTATTCCCAAAATCTGTGGTCCGTCAATTAAAACTACATGGCTTCTGAACATCACTGATTCAAATAGCAGTTTCCTGACATGATGATAAAGTATAACCCATCTTTCTTTGCGCCAAGTGGCTACAGACTGCCGCTAGAGCCCTAGAGTAGATATCTCTGTGGTTGAAGTAAAAGCACTTACTGAATAACAGTGAAGAATTGTAAGAGAGGATGGAGCACAGGGAAAAGGAAGTAGAAAATAGCTGAGACTGAACTGCCTTTGAAAAGGAAAACAGTGTGAATACCTGTAAACATCTGCATCATAGCATATGTTATCCTCCTGAGCAAGGAATAGACTGTAAACTGTCCTCTGCGTCTGCCCAGGAGTAATCACAAATCATTTCGGAAACACCATGTATCCAAGCTATTGCTTGGCTTTTGACAGAAGTAGTCACTTTGCTTCTGCTTGTTCTATAGCAATTTGACACCTCAGTGGTCAATATCAAGCTTCTTGACTATCAAGCAAATAAAAGCATAAATCTGAGTCCTATACCATTCCCTCATTCTTCATAGGAGTAAAGAAGCAAGGGCTGTCCATTTCAAACTAAGAACTTTGTACTGCCTCACACTCCTCTCGCTTTCAATATTAAAAAAAAAAGAGTTCTTTATCTTTTATTATATATTTAATATCAAGTGTATAAGATTCTAAATGGGGAAATTTTGGAAATCCAAGGACCTTCTTTCCTTTGTCATAGGTTTCCTGTATAACTCTGTAAACCTCCCCCCACCCCACCCCTTAAAAAAAACCTTCCACACCTGCACTTATGTGAATGTGACCAGCATTAGGAAACCAAAACTCATTTTGCTTTCAGTGTTATTAGGAAATCTGATTCATATCTCAAGTGCTTTGAAGCTGATGAAAGTTCCGTGCAAGTGCAAAATGATGAGGTGTAGTGCATAAAGGTGCTTTCTTGTAAAAATAAATAGTGGCTTTACAATAGCTAAGATGGAGTTAAATCAGAATCACACCTAGGCAGCTTTATTGTTTCACTGGTTAAAATGACTACTCTTTGAGGTACACTATAGCTTCTCTTTAAATTATGCCTCTTCTCCATCAGCCTATGTAAAAGCTCACTGCTCACTATTCACTTTCTCATTTAAAGACACCATTTTATATGGCTTTCCCAGTATAACACTAAAGGAATGAATATTGATGTGGATGTTATTATCAACACCCCTAGAAAGCAGCTATACAAATAACAGGTATCTGTCTCATGAAATAAGTACTACTGAAATCTCCTAATCTTTGAGAGAGAACTTTTCAGGAAGCAGTCACTGTGTATCATTCAGTTTTGCCTTCCTCACCCATTCAGTGATACAGAGGGAATCCTTCTAGACAGCTCATGTGCTGCAATGTAATCAGGACTAAATACCTTATTATAATCTTCAGTAAACTTGATCATGGTCACTCCTCTGGCCTCTGTTGGCATGGACATGAGTAACTATATGCATCTTATTATTTTTGAATAGAAGAACTCAGTTTACACAGATTTACCTGTAGAATTTGAAAACAACACTAAAACCTGAGCATACAGTCTTACAGTCCATTTGCCAAGATCACTGAAAATTGATTTTCAGAATAATCTTGGCATGTAAAGCAATGCTAGGAATAATCCTTTGTGCCAGTTTTGGAATAATTTAAGTTTATTGTCTCTGATAGGCATATAAGCAGTCCCACTAGTACTAACTGTTGATTTATCGTTAGCCAATAAATATTGTGCCTTGCGATCTCTCTTATCACTAAAGACTAAGTAAACTTCTTGAGCAAGTCTGATCTCATGCAAGAGCAAGTAGCAATATGTTAGTCAAACATATCTTTCCCACTGATATTTGATTTACCTATCATTTACCTCTTAAAAATTAAAGTTGAAATCAGCACTAATGGCTACACTTGCTAGTCTGCTGTGTAGGATACTCCCTCTAGACAGATACAAACTTTCATGCTGATGCAAACCATATTAGTTGGGGCATAAAGAAATGATGGTCTTTCTTCCTCCAGTTTTTTAGGTCGTCTTTGTGACTTGAAAAACTCTGCCAAATTCTAAGTCAAATTTGTCATTGTAAAAACAAACCACTTTTGCCACTCTAAGCACTGTCTAATACCTAGGTAAATGAAACAGTCCCTAAAGGAAAGCAAAAAGCATATGCTAGTAAGTATGGCCCATATTAACCATACCCTTTATGGGAGTTAAAGGTGGGAGAAAAGACCATATCCTTTGCCATGCTGCTTTTTCTGTCCAAAATAATGTCACTTCAGAACAAGCATTATAGTTCTCTGTACACTCATTGACTATTTGACACTACTTAACAACCTGGCCGTGCGAAGCTCTGACTCCTCTTCCCCATTGTGCCCACAAGATTCTACTTGTTTAGGTTAAATCATCTGCTTGTCTACTGATGTACCCAAAAGGGGATGAACTAATCAGTAGACTTATGCTAGATGGCTGCAATGGAAAAAGTTAAGTAATCATAATGTCTAAATATTCTTTTTTTCTTGTCATTATCAGATACTTAGAGTAACTGACTTGTTTCCTAGCTACTATATATTTGCTTTAGAGAAAGGAGTACAACACAATGCCTTTTTATGTACTGTTTGCCAGGCACATAGAATTGTTTTATTAAGTAGAAAGCTTCAGTAACCTAAAAAGCTTTTGTTTGTAATAGTATTTATTTTAAGTTAAATACCTAACTTGCTATGAGGCAACACTGTTTTCTGCTGTAAAATAACCAGGTATACTCCACTGAATAAGTAGCGATCAGTTAATTAGAGCCAAATTTATGGTATTTGTTCATATCATGAAAAGCAAGCCAACATGGTTTGAGTACAAGATGCACTCTAAATGTATTCTCTAAATATTGGTTTGTTTTTCCACAACCAACTATTTACAAATTCTATAACTTGAGCTCTGATTTCTCCTCTCAATTGTTTTCCCCTTTTTAATCATGCCACAGCAGTTTTCCCTATTCATGTGGAAACACTCAGGGTTTTTTCAGCACAACTGCTTGAAAACAAGATAAATTGGATTCCAGAGGAGAATACAACTTTTAAATCTAGAAAATTAGTGGTTTATAGGCAAGTGGGAAATTGATATTATCATAAAAGTATTGCATTCTACTTTTAACTTGCTGGAGTTTCCAGGAACTGGTTCACATAGACTCCTGAACAGCTCCAGTTTAGAAGTGGAGACAGAAACAATTTTCCTGTCCCATGAACATCTTTAACATTTCCAAAAATGTTTCTGTCCTGGACTGGGAGAAAAAGTCTCCCAAACATAAAAAACCTTCATAAAAAGAAAATGTGGAAATTTGGTCATTAATTGAAACATTGGTTTTTTAGGATCCCTTTATTTTATACCCCCAGTATAAATTGATTCATTTCAAACCAAAGTTTTCTTTAAATGAAAAACTGGCTTCCATTTAAAAGAAAACAAAAAAAACAAATCCCCAGACCACATCAGCAAGATGCTTTGGCAAGTTTCAAACTTTCTTTAAAAGAAAAAATGTTTAAGAGGACATCTGTCAAAAACAATCGCTTCAGCAGTCAGTTTTGGTTTTGACAAACATAGACTTTTCTAATTAATGTTTAACTGAAAAATTCCTGACCAATCCTACTCCAGATTGACATGGGAACTGGCTAGCAGTTGAACACTTTGCAAAAGAAATATGATATTTGCACAGCCCAAGGAAGAAAAGCAAGCTGTGGAGTGAGGGCATAAAATTAAGGTGATGTTATATAAGGCAGCTTCGTTCCCAGAAAAATCTCATAGTGTGTATAAAGCATTACTGATTTTGTTTGCCGCGACAGCAAGGGGAACTAGCATGGCCAAACTGGGATTGTTTCATGCCCTGTTGAAAGCATCTGCACTTATTAATATGTCCCTTTCAGCGCATGGCAGTAGTATCTCAACATGCACAGTGCCAGTGGTTAAAAAGTTGAAATTTCATGGGGAAATGGGAGTCACCATTTTCTCATTTTCATGAGAAAAAAAAAATCTAATCAAGTTTTCCCTTTCCTCCATGGAATAGCCTTAGTGAGGAAGGTGAATGCCTACTGAACAGCTTATTTTCTGCTAATTGCAGGGCTATAGAAAAGTGTCTAAGTACACACAGTCATAGAGCTTCACGTTCCTATTGTAATATCTTAACAGAATAACTACTTTGTCAATTAAAAGTTAACCCTGCTTTTAAAGCACATCCACATTTTAGGCTAAACTTTCAGAAGAAAATGGGAGTTTTCTTTGGTGTTGCAGCACCTCCCATCAGTCACTGCAGCTGCTACCACAGCTGCCTCCCTAGCAGAGGGGGTGGTAAGGTGCACAGAGACAGCAGCACGATTTGCAGCAGGAGCTGTACCAGTGGAGGTGGAAAAGGTGCAGTGATGAGAGCAGTAGCAAAGGAGGCTGGTACGAGTAGGGAACAAGTGGGAATTTCTGCACTCCTAGAGAGGGGAAATGAGATGCTGGAGAGATTTCAAAACCCTTTCATTCCATCAACTCTTCTTTTTTACCTGCTAAAGCACAACAGTACAATACTGATTACAATCTCCCTGTGCAGTTCCTGCTTTCTAGCCACAGACATTTTGGGGGTAGAGATAATTAATCTTTTCCTCATGCACCTGAGAATGCATTGGGATACTCTCCAAGTCTCTTCTTCAGCAGACACCTTTGGTCCCCAGGAGGGATTTATTCACTGCTACAAATCATTCACTTTTAACATGCAAATCAATATGTTTCAAGAGAGTCTGAATAGATTATGTTTGGAATCTTTGGTGAATAATTCTTCATTAAAAAGAAAACAAATTCTCCTTGAGAAGGAATGCATCATGTATAATTCTGAAGCAAAACCAACAGAATGGATAGAGCTCCCATAGATACCTAATTCACTGTAACAGACCTGGTTCCAATGTGAATTTTAGGGGCCTGTAAAAAAGATGGAGAATTCTCAGGTTTTAGCATGGTGGCAGAAGAATTTCTTCTTTCTTCTGTAATAATAAAAATAAGTCTCCTCTGCGTAGGTCTCACTAACATTGAAGATCTAGACTTACCAAGAGGGCAATAGATCACTGTCTCAGCTTCAAAAGGTAAATGAACATACAGGATATTACTATGTCCCTTTCCTGACTTGAGGACAGAAAGAGGACATGAATGTCAGTGTTACAAGAATCCTAACAACTCCCATATAATGATTAAAACTCTTCTCTGCTTCATCTTATTTCTAAGAATGCCAGTGAGAACGGGGAGTGGACAGAGAAGGAAGAATATGGGGAATGTAATAGCTATAAATGGCTTGATCCAGCCCCAACTTGATTTGTTTCAAGTGTACTAATGTCTACCAAAAGGCTAACTGAAATAGATACTGCAGTCTTAAAACTACTGAATGAGAAGTAGCTAGGCACAGAGGAAAAGTCTTTAGAACTGCATGAGTGCCATTACTGAGTGGCTGACATTACTGATCTGTGCAAGAAAATCCATAATAGGTGATGTGAGTAAAAAAGGACCCACTCCAGCAAAATTATTCTTTTGGCTTAATTTGAATTTGCAGAGACTACAAAGCTGATACAAATGCCAGTGGAGTTTTTCAGCCCCTCTTTTGTCTCTGAGACAGAAATTATCTTGAGCAAAAATGAGAATCTCCATCCAATGGAAGTCTGTTTTTTAAATAATTTTGTTCATCTCAAATTGTTGAAAATACTCTGCAAAGCTTCTGAACTTTGATTTAGAAATACCGAAACATCATTTGAACAACTCTGATCAAAATAGTTCAAACATTCATTGCTGAATAGCACCTTTCTATTGCAGCAAGATCTTCTCTACCCAGACAATGTTTCCTGCGATGCACTTGCAGTAATGGGACTTGATATATTATGTGATTTAGGCAGAGGGGAAAATGGTTCATCACAGGAGATAAATCTAGCAAATGCTCCCCAGGATTTAGGAAACTGATGAATCATGGCATCAGTGGCAGAAACAATCTAATATGTAATTGAACAAAACTGAAAAGGGGGAAGGATTCCCTCAAACAGCAACTGAGAATGCAACCAGCAAATTTTTACCATCACCACCACCACACACTCTGGAAACCTTTAATGATCCAAAAATGCCATTTTCCAGCAGTCACAGAGAAACTCTGACTAGTCCTTGGCAGAATCAGATTAAATGCTGTTCAATAATTTGCAGCAAGACACAACTGTTTATTTCTACAGAATCCTTTCAATTGCAATTTTTAAACTATATAACTTGAAAATATCTCTGAAAAAGCTTTATTTACTACCTACTATCATCATCAGTGTTTAATTTGTATTTATTTTGCTTGTCATATTTATATTTATTTTTCTGGGTAGAAATATAATGGCAGTTGTGAATATTATCAAGCAATTCCCAAGTGTTTCAGGATAGTGCAGGTTATTTGGAAGTCTTATTTATGAATAAGATTATAGGATACCTGAAGAATTCATGAGAGACTGAACAATTAGTACAGAGCAGCCAGCTACATCACCTACACAATTTTTCATAAGTCATTTTTTGTTCAGCTGAGTTAGTTTTTATATTGGTGTATATGGTATCAGTGGAGTACTCAACTTCTGAGCTCTCATCACTTTCATTAACTACATTCAGATTATCTGTAATGATTAATCAACTTGAATAAATTGCCTAGAAACATTCCTTTAACCACTTCCTGTTTGTGTCTCATTAAAAACACTGTCTTTACATGATAGGGAAGGATGGCAGATGTATTTACATACAAATACAAAAAACAAATCTCCCTCATGTTGCCATGTTCTTACTGCAGCAAGAATTGTTTATGGAGTTATCTCAGTTATTAGACCATACTGGAGGAGCCTATTCCTGCAGTTCCTTCTGCCGAACTGCATCTTTATGGGGGCTGGGGCTGGAGCTGGGACCATTCAACAAGCACCAGAGAGGTTGTGCAATGAAGTGCTGGTGAGGCAGATCACAGGGAGGAAGCCGACCTCAGCCAGACTCTGGTTCCAGGGCAGCCAGGGTAGTAATGGAAACTGTTACCATAGCTGTAGTGGAAGAAAGTAGTTCACAGAATCACAGAATCACAGAATGGTTGAGGTTGGAAGGGACCTCTGGAGATCATCTAGTCCAACACCCCTGCTCAAGCAGGGTCACAGGATCGCATCCAGGCAGATTTTGAATATCTCCAAGGAAGGAGACTCCACAACCTCTCTGGGCAACCTGTTCCAGTGCTCTGTCACCCTCACAGTGAAGAAGTTTTTCCTCATATTCAGATGGAACTGTCTGCATTTCAGTTTGTGCCCATTGCCTTGCGTCCTGTCGCTGGGCACCACTGAAAAGAGTCTGGCCCCATCCTCTTGACACCCTCCTTTAAGATATTTATACACATTAATAAGATCCCCTCTCAGGCTTCTCTTCTCCAGGCTAAACAGGCCCAGCTCTCTTTCCTCATAGGACAGATGCTCCAGTCCCCTAATGACCTTTGTAGCCCTCTGGGCTCTCTGCAGTAGTTCCATGTCTCTCTTGTCCTGGGGAGCCCAGAACTGGACATAATACTTCAGATGCGGCCTCACCAGGGCTGAGTAGAGGGGGAGGATCACCTCCCTCAACCTGCTGGCAATGCTCTTCCTAATGCACCCTGGGATAGCATTGGCCTTCTTGGCCACACACAGGAACACGTTGCTAGCTCATGTTTAACTTCTTGTCCACCAGGACTCCCAGGTCCTTCTCCACAGAGCTGCTTTCCAGCAGGTCAACCCTCAGCCTGTAGTGAGGCATGGGGTTATTCCTCCTTCAGTGCAGGACCCTGCACTTGCCTTTGTTGAACTTCATGAGGTTCCTCTTTGCCCACCTCTCCAGGCTGTTGGGGTCCCTCTGAAAGGCAGCACAGCCCTCTGGTGTATCAGCCACTCCTCCCAGTTTTGTATTCTCAGCAAACTTGCTGAGGGTGCACTCTGTCCCTTCATCCAGGTCATTGATGAAGAAGTTGAACAGGATTGGACCCAGCACTGACCCCTGGGGGACACCGCTAGCTACAGGCCTCCAACTAGACTCTGCCCCGTTGAGCACAACCCTCTGAGCTCTGCCATTCAGCCAGTTCTCAATCCACCTCACTGTCCACTCATCTAGCCCACACTTCCTGAGCTTCCCTATGAGGATGTTATGGGAGACAGTCTCGAAAGCCTTGCTGAAGTCAAGGTAGACAACATCCACTGCTCTCCCCTCATCTACCCAGCCAGCCATCCCATCATAGAAGGCTATCAGATTGGTTAAGCATGATTTCCCCTTGGTGAAGCCATGCTGGCTACTCCTGATCACACTCTGCTGAGACCTGAAACTCTGGAAATGTGGACAGCTAATGGAGAAGTTTCAGACCTTTTTTCATTTTATCAGGAATTGGTGCTATCTGAAAAAGAAGACAGGCAGAAGCATTCTTGTTTCTGAAAATAGATTGTACTGAAAAAATCGGGGGGGTTGTTATTATTTTTGCTAACTCGGGCAAAGAAAACTAACTATGAAACTGTATTCAAAGTCTGAGGCATACATAAAAAAGAATCCGAGAGGCAGTATGTTCTTAAATGAGATACTACAAGCAATTAAAAATGGAATTAATGACTGGTCTAACTTTCAAAGGTAGTTCTGGGAAAGTGAGTCCCTGATACAAGACCAGACTTGGACCGCAATCTGGGACAAAGCCCTTGGCCTATAGAGGATTCAGAATTAACTTTTAACAATATGATTAGAATTTGATGAGCAAAGGAAGTACCCCTGACCAAGTTTTGAATGATGAAGAGGACATGACACTATGGACAACAAAGAAAAATATAAAATGCAATTAAAAAATAGACTTGAAGTAGAACAGCATTCAGAACTCAAAATCTACCATACGCAGCACCCTGCAAAAAACACAAGTATGGCTGCCCAACTTGGAAAAAATGTAGGAACTGCTTTGGTATATCCCCTTTGAAAGAGTCAGCAAACTTCAGGAGAGTCTGATGGACATAAGCCGACAAATGTACCAATTGCCCAGAAGAATTCTTCCTAACCATCCTGGACAGCACTGGAACAAAAGATGATTGGATTATAAACTGCAAATATATGGAATATTCAGTTATCTGATGTTGAATACTGATGTACAAATCAGTACAGTGCTAGAAGTGCAGAAGAAAAGTAACAGATAGTAAAAGGTGAACAGGAAATATGGCTTCCAAAGCTATCTGCTCCCCACTAAAGGACAGCTAAAAAATAAACAGAAAAGATATCACTTGTGCCCCCACAGGATTCTGTGAGGAAAAGTATTCCCGATAGGTCTAATATCTGTCATATCTTTTCTTCTTATGCCTAAGCTGTCCTTTCTCCAAAAGAGACTTCAGGTGGCATCAAGTGGAATGGTATTCCAGAGATCTCTGCCCCACATCCTCTGAGGGTACTTCATCTTCTTTTCACACTGGCCCGCATTTGTTTCCACATATGTGAGCTCTTCTCTGCAGCACATGGCAGTTATTCCAGCCAGTTGTCTCCTAACATAACTGCATAACTCTAGTGAGCTTTTTCATTCGTGTTGTCTATATTGCGGAATGAAGCCACTTCAAGAGATGTTTATTAGAACTAGCAAAGAATGGCAGACTGGCATTAGGCATGCTGCCTTGTGTCAAATTTGCTGGGAATAAATGCTGAGTTTTGCTTTTTCAGTTTTGCATTCACTGAATATGCCAGAACTTTGCAAGAGGCATGAGTCAAATATAAAACAACATGAAAGCATCATTTAGCTTGAGAACTCTTGAAACAAAGTAGTGGCCTCTTTTACAGAAAAATATTGTGTTTAATGTCCGTCTGTGAAGCCTCCATTCTTATTTAGCGCTGCACTTAGTAGCACAGCATTCAGATATCAACAAGGAGAGGCGCACAGTAGATCTCTGAGGCTGCACAGATCTGTTAAATATTCATCATTTGCCTCAAAGAATAGTCTTACTTATTTAGCTGTAGCAAGCATAACGTTGTTTTTTGCTTAGTAAGAGTTACAGTGCCAGASGAATCACTGATCCACATTATGTAACCTTAAAAAACATCCATAATAAGCAACCTTAAGTCTAATACTTAGAACACGGATAGATTTCCAGTATATAAAATTAATTTCACGCAGTTTTCTGTGTTTATGCATTTTTTAAATATATGTCCCAAAAATCCTTTCTACCCAAGCAGGTTTTAAAAGTAAGAATATTTCAGAGATGTTCACCTTCTTCAAAGTGAGAGCTTTATCTTCACTTTGCTTCAAATGAGAGAAGTTTTTATGACTTGGTTCAGTGGTAGAAGCATAATACAGCCGCTGAATGCTTTTGAAAGTCCTATCATACAGAACATGCTGTATTTTTCAGAAGAGATATGTCCTGGTCCATAACAAGCTTTGTTTGCTACTATCATATGCCCTAATTTCTATCTTAGAAATGGTTTCATTATTCTTTTATTGTAAAGAGTTTTGAAAGGAAAGATACTATAGATAGCTCATGTAGAGATTTTAAAGCTATATGTCTGTATTTCTAATAACATATAAGTACTATAGAATGCCATACTCCAGAGAGAAATCTACACYCATCTCAGTAGAATCAAGTGAGGCCATTAAAAATAGGCTTAGAAATTTAGAGCTGAAATGAGAGTTGGATAAGACCCTTCAGCCTCCTTTTTGAAAGGATTTTTTACTTCTTATGAGACTAAAAGCAAAAAGTCTAAAGACACCCTCTTTCTAGCAGTCATTGCCTTTTTCAAATTGAGACCAAAGTAGTTTCTAATACTAAACTTCCTCCTTAGCCTGCTGCCAAGCTTTGTGGCTTTAATCACATTTTCCAGTTTTACTGTAGAACTTTTTTCCCTTCCATCAAGCATGAGATGAAGCTGCATAAATAGTGGGACCAGATCAAGACAAAATACTGCTGGATACGTAAAATTAAACTATGGTGGGGTCTGGCCCTGCTTTACTCCATATAGCTGAGCTAGACAATAAGCACAGTTCTCCTTCCACACGCTTCCCCAAAACCCAAAGCACCTCACAGTGGTTCTGCACCTTTGACTCGATGAATGAATTGCAAGGAACATTTGTATGGATCCTAGCTGTGGTTGGAGAACAGGAATTTATCATTCAGTATGAGGCTGTTCTAAGCTATAGTTGAAGACTATTCTAAGCCAAACTGCTCAAAGCTCTTTATGTTCATCTGGTTTCTGACTTTTTGTTTTGGATTCCTAAGCAAATGATGCTTGTGAGACTATGCTGTGTCTGCCTGCCTGTCTGTCCTTCTCCACTAACTTTGTGTATGTCCGCTGATTTCAACTAAATAACAGGTCTAAAGACCGTCTCAAAGACAGAAAATTACTGCAAGTTCATTAAAAAAAAACAAAAACAGCAGTCAAGTGAAGGAGAGAGGTCCTATCAATGTTCTTCTGGAGAAAAGATTGGCCTATAAGCTTAACTTTTACTGACCAACACAGAATTCCTATAAATCCCTCAGCTGCTGGAAAAGTTGCCATAATGGCTCACAGAGGAGATTCTCAGATATCGCAACAAGTCACAAGACAATAACCCTTAGGAAACCAGGATTTTTTAGTTCAAGTGGTCACACAGTTGTTTCACTTGTGTAAATCCAGAATATGACATTTACTCAGAGAGAATCTGTGGGGGTGCCTCAGTAAAATTTGGCCCTCATACATGCAGAGCTTGCTCTCAAGGTTCCCTCATTCCCTGTCCTCTTACAGATGCCACAGCAAGGTCCTCTTTCTGAAGAGAATTTGGGACAAAAGTGAATGCACAAGTTGCTACACTGCTTAATGGATGGGAGAGGGGAGATTTGGGGAAAAGTGAACCTGCGGATAGATGGCTAGGCCAGCTGTGCTGTGTCCGTAGTTCTTTTTAATCTGCTTAATGCTATTGTTTAACACATAGTCGACAGGCTTCCCAAAGCTCTTGTACAGGTCTTTTAGATTATTAAAATATTACCGTGTCCTCTTATCATTATAAACATATTTTTCTAAAATTCAGCAAGAAAACTACCTAATCATATTCCACTGTCAGAAGGAAATATACCTCTTTATAC
This sequence comes from Apteryx rowi, assembly GCF_003343035.1. Lineage (NCBI taxonomy): Eukaryota > Metazoa > Chordata > Aves > Apterygiformes > Apterygidae > Apteryx > Apteryx rowi. The sequence continues at coordinate 388,261 of NW_020450954.1, read as the reverse complement.
AAAGCTCTTTGATTTTTTTTAATGTTATGAAGTACTAGATAAAAGGATGCTGATGAACTGCCCTCATGAAACCAATATTGTGTGTGGCAGTAAATAAGGATGTTAAACAGGCTGCACTGCACAGTGAACAGAGTTTTTATAGGAAGAGGGGTGATACACCAGACATTCATGTCAAGCTTCGTTCAGTAATCTGTGAAGACAACATGCCAAGAAGTCTCATTTACTGATCTTTAGGGCTCTATTTATCAAAGTTAAGTCGGTTCACCCTATACCACTGCATACTCAGGAGGAAGAATTACTTTAATACCTTGCTGTACAGTAATATAGCTCATGATTGTAATTTGTGCTAATGTTCAGGATAAAATTAAAGAGCTGGTAAATGTACAGATCTGACTAGGTGCAACACTTTCACACTAAAATTTGCATGTATCCAGAGATTTCAAAGGGTTCCAGTTTTCCTAGCATGTTTCTTGTCCTTTGCCTTTGAACGTTAGATTTTTTAATATTGGTACAATAAATAGACATGGATTATGATAAGTCATTAAATTTATATCACTGCAGAGTAGTTTAAAGTTCCATCCTTTAAACTTTAGAAAATGGAGGTATTAAAAATAGACCTTTTATATAACATTTTTTTGTAATTTCCTTATAAGTGGCCTCCAGAAGATTTCTCTGCCTTTGGACGTTCTTTGGTCTTTCTGGGTAGCAAATGATTTGCAACTCTTTTTCGCTTCTTAAGCTTTGAAACAAATGTAGTAGCACCACAGCCTTCCCTAAGTACATACTGCTGCAAGTATAGCATTATACTTGGGAAAGGGGGAATAAATTAACTTCTGGAATACTACTTGCTCTTGTTCTATATCTTCCAAATTCAAATATCCTTTCCTAGAAGGAAGAAAAGGTTGGATTCTTTCTACTCAGATTTGTATTAAGTATTTATATAAACGTTCAAAGAGTAAACTCACATCCTTGATAGGGGAAACAAAGGAAGAAAAACTGCTAAACTGCTATGTTGGGGTTGGTTTTTTCTTTTCATTCTGAAGGAAAATGAAAATCTTCCATAGTGCAATAGCTATCAGATTCTGCAGGAAGGCATATTTTATTCTTTGCTGTTAGTGAATATGAAAGAATACATGATCAGCTGGCTATGAAAATTTGTTTGGTGATAGTTAGAAATCTGTATTTTTTGAAACTGACAGATGAAAAATTGACTGTGGGAGGAGAAAAGGTGGGAAGAAGAAATCATAATTGTTTTTGTTTTCATTCACTGTAACTCCATATATCCCTCCCATCACACAATATGCTGACTAGTTTTCGAGACTCCTCATACTAGTTTAAAAATGTCTCAAACCCTCTGCCTTAGTGTGGTATTTTGGGAATCTCTATGAACTTACAGATATCAGTTTGATTGTTAGGATCTGTTAGACATTTATAGCTGAATTTGTTGTACCCTTGCATCTTACCTCCACGCTCAGGGGAAGAGTGACTGTGATATGAACGTCCACTAACTAATGTTATAAAGTACCAGCAGCCACATTAATTTGTGGAAGTGAACTGTGAGGAGCTCCAGAGAAACTCAATTTTTCAGACAAGCTAACAAACAACAAGCTAATGAGGATTCAGGCAGCTGAGGCAGATGCTCAAGAGGAGGAGGTGGACAAAGGAGGTTGCAGCTCTCTAAGTGGGAATCCTTCCAGCAAGGAAAGGGATAAAACAAGGACAAGAGAGGAGAAACTAAACCTGCTTCTTTTCACTGAAAAGACAGTGAACAAGTTCTACAAAGCTCCTGAAATGACAAAGGGATCTACCTGGAAGTCTGTTTTTTTGTTTTTGTTTTTTCCCCCCACAAATCTCTCTATTTCCTGTGCTGTCTAGTGGCTTTGACAGATGAGTTGTAGTGAGTCTTGCTGCAGCAGTGTAAGACTTGGACACACACATCTGCCTCCTGTATCGCTCTGCAGGTTACCGGTTTCACAACAGAGCTGTCAGACATCTCAGGCAGCAAAAGCCAGTGTCCTTGGGAGTGGAAGGGAAAGGAGGCTGTTGAAAGTGAGCTGAGCTAATACACTGGAGCAACTCAGGAGCAGGCAGATGGTCCCATGAAACTTTTATTCTGCTGCAGGTTGAGTGCAGCCTATACCACTGCACTGGTTTGTTACTGGTGAAAGCAAATGAAAGCACAGTGTCATCACTGTAAAAAATTCTGCGATGCTTTTTTTCTGTTGTCAGGAAATCTTAGAAGAAAACAGCTCCAGGGCTTCAACCAGTGATTTCCACTGCCCTGAGATGTGTCAGACCTGGGGCCTGCCTCAACTTTTTTGTGAGATCTAGGCAGGATTTTTATATTTTTGGCCAAAGTAAATGTTGTTGCTGAAATGTTTACTTTGTTAAGGTATACCTACATATACCTTCAAGGTACCTAGGAACTGAAAGCTGTGCGTCTTATTTTTCTATAACTCTGTGACAAATACCAAAAAGTCTCCCACTGAAGGTTTTCAAGACATAGTTTGTCATCTCTCAGATATCCACTCTAATTCCTTGGTTCAAAATGAGCCTAACCCAAGTTTTAGCCAGTGAAAGCTACATCTTCTGTCTTCAGTATTCGTTGTTCTTCCATTTTCCCACCATTCACATCTCCCCTTTTTATTTCATGCCTGTTTTTCCTGATAACTGGCTGTTTGCTCATGAATAGCAGAAGGGGAGAAAAGAGCCCTCTATAGGTCCTGCTCAATGGTTCTCCTGTGGTTGCAGCTGTGATCAGTGGCTTCTACCTCCCTCTGCACTGCTGAAGTTCCAGCTAGTGCTCAAAAACAGCAGTCAAGGGTGTGGAGCTTGGGGAATAGAGGGGAAGTGCACAAATTACATGAATCTGAAGAAGCCTTGATGCAGCATGTGGCTACAGCACTCACTGCAGCTTTGGCATCTTCATAAACCATTCTGTTAATAAATAAAGGAACCACTTTCATTTAATAAGTGGGTAATCCTCTCATGTTGCACAGCATGTAGGACATGAAACTTGGTAGCAGCAGATGGTAAAGTGAGAGTCACTACAAGGGAAGTGTGACTAACAGGAAGACAAAGCAGCATCTAAAACAGAGCAAACTAGCACCTGGAAAGAGTCAGACCAGTGGAAATGTGCGATTTCAAGACAACAAACCTTCTCCAAGCATGCAAGCAATAGCTGCTTCTGTAAAGAGCTGGTCATGAGAGACGAAAATGAGAAAATGAAGGCAAAGTTTTGTAACTATCTTTGTGGGGAGGAGAAAGGGAAGATGGGAAGAGGCTACAACATCACTGACAAGAATAATGCCTGAAACACAGAAACAGGTGATATTGAAAAACAGAAAAAAAAGCAAGAGGTTTTGTTTTATTTCTTTATTTATTTATTTTTACCTAACATGCAGAAGCACAGAGAGAACAGACACATTACAAGACAAGAAGACTGACATGAGAACTCATGAGAACTTTGGTAATTTTGGCAACCATTCAAGATTCCCCAATTAAAAAACACATAATTTAGAGGACTTTGGATACCTGTTTATGGCAAAGATTTGGGTGGGGACAGAACAGATTTCGCCCTAAAGAAACAGTCTAAAATAATCATGACAGTGAATCATCCAGGGAAGATTAACATACCTACTTAAAGTGAAAAATAATTATTTGTACACCCCTGACAAAACCATAGCAATTAATAGGAAGAAATACTGAGGAAGTTGCAGCCAAACCTGGAAGAAGTCAAGAACATGCCTGTGTGCTTTTAATGATAAGAATGACTATTAGTCCACATCCCAGAAATGAAGAAGCAATCTAGAAGATATTCTTCTATGAATATCTTCTAGATATTCTTCTATGAATTCTAGAAAACCATGATTAGGAGCTTGTTCTTTGCTAAGTACACAGTACTTTCCATATGCTACAATAGATTGCACCCACGACATAGTACCAAATCTGAGCACAAATCATCTTTAGGCAGTCACAAAACAACAGAAAGACCTAGTCAGAAGTAAAGATAAACAAGAGATTGACAGATGATAAAGAATAGATTGTAAGGGATCCCTCCTACATCATGCTTAATCATCCTTTCTACCTTAACAGGTACTAAATTCTAACACTGCAGAGACTGATAGCTAGAGACCTGCCTGTGAGAGTCAAACACATGAAGAAATGCCTGAAGCCGTTACAAGAATGCTAAGGAATAAAAGTGGCATAAATATGAACCTATTATACAGGTGAGCAGATGGCCACCAACAGCAAGGGCAAGAGACCAAAAGCCCAGGCTGCAGTGGGCTGCAAGTCACAGGAAGCAGCTACAGATTTGGGATGACAGCAGAAGATAGAAAAGCAAAGGCAACTGTGGAGTGGTAGTAGAAAGTGTCACAAACCGATGGGCCATACAAATCCTGGGGAAACTCTTGAAAACCCTCAATTAACTGCTAAGTCAGAAGAAATGGGACAGATGTGTTTCCCAGCAGTAGCACAGAGGTAAAAGAGTGGAGACAATAACAAGGGAGAATCAAGAACCCTGGCCATAGCAGTGCGCTACCAAGGGTCAAGGCTTTCACCACTATGTTTCAAAAGGCCAACATGGTGGGAGATGGCATGTCCCTTGCACAGAGTAGACACTAGCCTCTTCCACCATCCCTCAAGTCAGCAAGCATAGCACTAACTAGAGGAGCAGAAATATCAGATGAAAATCTAGAGCAACTTGCCAGGAGTTTGACAGAATTAGTGTAGCTTGTAGGAAGGAAGAAGAGATTCCTCACTGTCTTAGGAAGAGGTACAGAGAACTGACCTGTATTTACACAGTTTGAGTGCTTTCTGTGAATGGTAACTATTACTTTAGTTCTACTGTCATGAAGTTCATAGATACTGTCAAGCAAGCAGAGCATATCTGGGCGATCCCTCCCCTTGCCTTTACTGGTGGAAGCAGCTGTTGCAGTACTTTCTCTCCCTCTCCTGATTCTAGACCAAGCCTATCCAAATGTCGCTACTCACACTAACCTTCTTCCACCATCTCAAGATATCCAGAAAGACCCTACCTTTCTAAACCTGTTTCTCCCTCATGCCACCTTCTGTTCCTCTCCTTCCTCCTTCTTACCCTGTTAATCAAGTACCTTTTTCCTGCAATACTAATCTCTTTATTTTGTTTATTTTATCTTTTTTTGTACTTTTGAGGGTGGTTGTGGGAAGGAGGACTGGAGCACACACAGATCCTGTTGGAGGATACCTCAGAAGTAAGTCATAAGCACAGTGAACTTAAAATCAGCATGATAATCAAATCTCCACTTACTTCAAAAGGCCTTTATAACGGAAGGCTACTTCTGTCCAGAGCTGTAACTTCTATTTCTGATGTAAATCTGAAAAAAGGAAGTGCCTCAGAAGTAGAGGATGCAAACATTCATTTTACGGTGAACAATGTAGATTCTGTCACTTCAGAAAGTAGAATCACATGAAAGGTGGTTTCAGAAAATCTGTTTTTATACCAGAACCATTTTCCTAATGCCCTCCTTTGCTTTTCAGTCTGCAGTAGCATGTGCACACTAAATGAAAGTTGTGTGCATTTCTCTGATTAAATGCTGTAGTCATTTATGCAAATTTGCTGCCATTTCCACAGCTGGAAATTTGCCAGTGAGGTCTTACGTGCAGTGAAAGTAGTTCACCAACATTAAAGCTTGTTCTGATACTTGCATTGCACATGCAAATCTTTTTCCTTATGTTAGCTACAAAGTCTTGCACTGGCCTTATTCTTATGATTTTTCTTAAATTTCTGCTGAAATTGCACAGAATCTGTGCAGTTCACAAGATCATAACTCAAAACAAGATTTGACTTTTCACACAGAAAGCTGGCTTTGAACACAGAAAAGCTTATTTAGAAGCTACAACACTGACAACTGCAGTAAAGCTTTCTGTGTTGTTCTCAAGAGTCTTCTGAGTGTCCTCTTTATGGGGAATGTCATGGACTTTAACAAATACTTCTTTAATTTTCCAGCAATATGTCAAGCTCTGTATTTCCCCTCTGTGAGGAAAATAACTTTTCAGCTATCTCCAGTGTAGTGGCATCATGTATCTAAGTCAGCTGCAACCATGCTAGCTACAACCAATAGACAGACAGTTGTAGCGCAAAATGGGATTCTCAGATGTTTCTCAAATACATACAAATAAAAACAGTATGCCTGAAAAAGATAAAAGGTTTCCTGATGAGTTTTACATTTTGCTTTTTATAAAATGTTCCTAAAGGCTGTAAAGTGCTCTTAATCATAATTTTAGTACAGCTCCTTAAAAACCACATGCAGGCAACTCAAACTTTTCAATAATACATTACTGTCAGGCTTAATGCTTTGTTAGTGAACAGTAATGTCTGATTTAGAAGTACGAATCCATATCTACTTGATAATGTAGAGACTTAAGCAGGATTTCCTAAGGATACTCAGTTTACCATAAAATAATAAAAAGAAATCTCAGACATCCTTATGAGCACACAGGCTGTCTGGCAAAGTCAAGAAAAGAATATTACTGTACACAAGGTAAGGTTTTTATAATGTTCAGCCAAATTGCACAGTTTCAAGTTAATGAACATTCACAGGGCAGTGTTCTACTCTAATAAAACACTTAATGTCTGAACGCTTTCTGCTAAGTGGTAGTGTTTGTTCTTTAGGCTTTAGAAAGAGTCAAATGTCTGCAGATTAGAAGACTGGACAGGAGAAAAGTATATGTACAGAAGAAACATATATGTCCTGAAGCTCTTTGCTGAGTTGCAGTAACTAATAGAAGAGCAAGAGGTTTTGCTGTAGACACTCAAGTCTCCAATCCCCCAAAAGAAAAATTTAGTGGGTGCAATAACCTGTTCTCTGAGCCAAAAAGTATTTGAACAATAAAATTGCAAAGGTTACTACCAACAGGAGGTCTGCCTTCTATACAAGAAGAATGATGGAATGGAGGCAGTGGGGTGTCTTAAGTGCTTCAAGCTATTTAATAGAGAAATAAATTGCTTCCATGGTATGATTCTGCCAGCTTGGTAATCAGAATGGGACCATCACAGTTAAAAGCAATGGCTCATACAGCTTGATGTAGGCAGCTAGCCTTTTAAGATTAAAAGCTCTAACATATGCATGCCCTTTTTTTGGCTGAATTCAGAGACTGTGTACTGGCCTGGACAGTCCGTCAATATGAGGTATTCATGCATTATGAAACAGCTTCTGCTTTGCTTTTAATTCAGGTATTCAGAGCTTCTCACTCTTCTCAAAAATCTGTTAAAAATTTAATTAAGTAAATCTATTAAAATTTGGAGTTATAATTCAAATACTAGCATGACTACTATTAACCAGAATGTTTTTTAAAAAATTGCCTTTTACATTGATCTTTCCTTCCAAAACTCAAATTCTTAACAATGCAAACATTTCAGACTTTCCATACTGTTAATGCAATTAGTTAGTTACTGCAATTAATTGAAAATTTCCATGTAGACTATATTTAAAGCAATTAAGGCACAATTAAGTTCTCTTGTTACCAATAGTTTCTAATTGTTCTGCAATAGACTACAGATAGGTTGAAATAAGTAAATGGAGCCATTATGAGAGCAAAGGTAGCTCACCTAATTACTTCTGGTAAACTCCCTCTTCTCTATTATACTTTACAGGAATTTATTTGTGAAATATTGAATGGCTGTCATGACTCAGTGGCATAAGAGAGAATGTACCCATGTCAAGGTTTCTCTTGGATAGAGAGACTAGTATGAATGTCATTTCTCTTTAATAAAGATTTTGTAGGTGGTCAACAGGCCTTAAAAGGGTGCCCTTGGCACCCTTGATTTCACTGCTTACTCAGCATTGTCAGGAGTTTATGGAAATCTTAAAAGCTCACAGACATTTGATAAAATCTCTTGGTGCATCTTCATTTACTATGTACACATTCCCTTAACACATTCCTTTAGATGAATGAAGGCATCACAAATAAGACTGACATTGTGCTCGGTCTGTCTTTGCCTTGCCAGAGCAGCACAAGCTGTGAGAAAATTTAACTGGCAAGTGCATCCAAGCTGCATTGCACTGTTCTGGTACACCAGTAAATCTGTCCTTAAAAATAATTTTAAAACTGATAGTATATCACAGATTATTAGAAATAACACCTTATGGCATTCTCAGAGGGTTTCCGCTTAGTGTCTTGTGTTAAAACGCTGTCTTGCATGTTAAAAATCCAGTAAAGCACCTAACTCCTATAAAAAAATAGGATTTCAGAGACATCTCTGTCACTAACTTCTGCCCTTGACTGTTTTAGGCAACTCCCTGCATACAGTGTTAAGGGCTGAGAATCTCAATTTTGATAACAATCAACCAGTCAAAACCCTGTAAAGTGCACTCTAATTATCCCATAGCAACCCATTTGAAAAATTAAGGAAGTGTTAATATAACTCTGTTCTTAATAATGTCTAGATTTTCCAAATATGTGGAAAATCTAAAATGATAGAAGGCTTGAATCCTGAGTGAGGCCATAAACAGCATACAAAGCCTTCCTCATTGTGTGTTTATTTCATACAACAAATCCTGAATGGTGTTTTAAATTAATAGTGTTTACCTTAATGCTGAGGGCATGAAGGATTTCAACATCCCTAAACTTAAAAAAATTATTGTTAGGACTCCATGTATCTGGTGAATGCCAGTTAAGACAGAGAAAACATGAAGTAAAGTTATGAGAGATCACTAGAGCCACATCTGGGGCTGGTATAAACTCATACAAGCTTTCAATTTATGTTAGCTTCACAGTTGAGGTTTTGGTCCTTTATTGGCAACGTTAAAGGAAGCAAAACAATGCAGAAGAGCTGATGTGCTAGATCACCCAAATAAAGTATTTTAAGGGCTGAATTTCTTACCTGCAGAGTAAATCACCCTTGATATCCTTAAGTCATTGACTGCTCCTTTCTGATGCAAGGTGATTTTTTTCTCCTATTGCAGAAGTTTGAAAAAAGACAGATTGCTTTAACTGATTCTGCTCCCATTCTGCTCTGAAAGCTAAGCCATTATGTATCCTACCTGCAACGAAAGACATAATGCCACTTGCCTTCTGTACAAAAAAAAAAAAAAGTGTGTTTTTATCTGCACCCTCTTATACAATAGCTTTCTTTCAAAACAGATGTTTGGTAATAGCTCCAGAAGATACAGTAAGAAATTCTCAACCCCTAATGGAGTTTCAGGATGCTTCTCTGGCCTCCCAGTGCCTGAGCTGTTCCAAGGAATGCCTTCTCGATCCTGAAAGGGAAACAGAAATGCTTACAGGAGAGTCTTGTGGAGTGGAAAGCTCCAGAACTAGCATGGGACTTTACCAAAAGTAAAGTCCAGATAATTTGTGGACCAGTTATGTTCGGCTTTTGAGGCCAGGAAAAAAAAAAGTGGTCTTGATTCATCAGAGAATAGGCATCAGTAGAATCATTGAAGTGATGCAGCCTGTGTTTTGTGCCATCTCCAACAGGCTGGGAATTTCTGGAGAAAAGTTTCTAAAACCTAAGCACAAGTCCTGTCAGGGGTGGAGGAACAGGGAGGTGGAACAGCTTGGAAATTACCTTCTTTTCTTCTAGAGGCACTGTGTGGAGTTTGAAATGGCTGCAGTCAGTATTCAGTAAGGCTGCCCAAATATAAGTGTAATAAACCAAATGTTTCTTCCATTCATTTCTGCACTCTCTTCCCAAGATATTCCTCTGTGCACAAAGGGATTTCTCTGATAATTACTCCTGAGTACCCAGTGGAATAAGTGGTAATTACACTGTCTAAACATAGAAATAGAATCCTTTATGCTATCAGTTCCACAACTGACAGTAAGCTTTACTCCAAATTTCTAAGGCTTTTCAGTTTTCATATTCCTATAGTATTACAAGATTGAAGATACACACAGAGCAGTACAGACTTTCTTGCTTTGCAGCTTATATGAACTATTTGTCTCTTAACAAGTATAATAAACAGTTGCTGTATCTACCCTGGGTTTCCTTTCCTCAGCTGCAAAGTAAGACAGCAGATGTTCTGAAAGATGAAATCCTTCCATGATTACAGGATTGCTCACAGGGCTGTAATACCTACTCACCCCCAAGAGAATGAGTCAGTCAAGCAAAATAGAATATTATTCTTATTTCCTACCAGCACAAATGGAAATCATAACTTTGTTAGTAAACCATGCCACCAAATGAAGGGAAAGAACCAGAGGCAAAACCGGCAGAAGGACCTTAAACCTGTGATGTGATTGTCTGAGACATCATCTAGAATACCAAGGATATTACTTCTGTTGGACAAAGACCCACTCCTTCACCACCCAGTATTATTGCCAAGCTAAAGGATCCCAGGAAGAATGAAAACATGCAAAATGCTAAAGGGCAAACTCAGATCTTGGCAATAGCAGGTGCAGTTTGTACCACTGTCCTAGAAGGTCTGTTCAATGTCAGCTCACAATATTCTACTCCTTCATAGTTACATACAAACTTTTACACTTAGTTCCAGCAGAATAATTTGTCTCATCAGACTGACTTGCTGAATTAAAGATTTTAAATTTTTTTGTCATACCTTGGACCAAGACATCAAATACAAATCCTCTGTCTACAGTTCAGGCCGTAAATACAGCCAAGAGTTAATATAATCCTGCTCCTGCACCCTAAATAATCTCATGGAATCAATGAGAGTTTTGCATGGACGATGTCTGATATCTGCAAATGCAACATGAAACATGAAATCCAATCAAAGTAAGCATGGAACTAAAGTTACCACCCACCCTACTTCATGCTCAGTAAACATATTGTTGTTTTGCACCACAGGATGTATTTTTTGTATTTCTTGTAGACTTCAGCTTAGAAGCTCCCCAATAGAATTTAATGCTAGCAAAAGAAAAGGGCTGATAACTTTGATTTCAGCCAATAGTTAAGCCAGATGAGTGAACACTGTTCACATATTTACTGCAAACACCATCTCATTTTTTGGATTTTCAGTCTTGCACTTTTTTTGAGTAGGTTGCCAGTCACGCCAAACTAGATAACACTTTGTATTGTCAGATACAGCTAGGTTCAGGCTGAACACCAGCTTCAGTTGTGCAAAAAGACAGAATATGGACCCGCAATGGATTATATAGAACTCTGTCCCACTGTGCCAATAAGATCTTTGCTCACTATATTGGGAAGATAGGTATAGTTCCACTACACAGCATGTGCAATCTATCCATGCTATCAGCTCACTTCAAAACATAAGCCCCTATAGTGCTGTTTTAGCACTGTATTAAACATAAATATATTTTCACCTAAATTAGCCAAACATTGCATTAGGATGCAAACTAACCCTGGAAATAAGTACACAGGGTTTTTTCTTTTTCTCCCAATCAAATATAGCCTAGATAAATATAACTACACCTGCAATTAAAGACTGCTCTTTTCTTCCTCCTCCAAAGATTGCATTGTCAGGAAAGGGATGGGCCAACTCCCTCCATATACTCCAGAGCAGAGCTAGAGCACAGGAAAGGGAGTAGTGCCACTGTAAAGACTGGCTAGCCTGTGGGCTCTAGCAGCCTTGGAGGAAACCATGCCTCCTGAAATGCTCTACAGTGCAGGCCCACATTCCCCACAACTCCTTTTGATGTAAATACTATACTGCCAGACTTGCAAACCTCTGAAATGGTTGGCCATTGCTGCCCATGACAAAAAGGTGAATGGCCAGGGAATTTGGAGTGGTAAAAGTTGCTGAGCAGGACTGATGACATGGACCACTCCTGTGGAATCACGTCTCTGACTTTGCCGCAGGATATGCCCTGTGCTCTGTGTTGAGAATTGCAGTGGCAGATTTTACCTTTACACAGCTGAGCAACTCCATCACCTTCATCATCACTTCATGCCAGTTTAAGCAGGGACTGAAAAATGTTATCCCTGCTCTCCCCTCTCTTGCTTGTGTATTTGTGCTACTGTTCTGTTTCCTCCCTTGCTCTGGCCCAAGTGTTCCAGGGCCAACCAGACTGGGATTTGAACCCAGTTAAAACCAATTTCTTTTTTTAACCCTCTGGATTAGTTTTAAATGATGTCAATTCTCTTATCCAATTCACTAAGTACCTGCACAAATGCTGCTGTCAGCAGAGCAGAGACAGGGCAGCACAGGTGAGGGAATGAGTGACTGTGGACTGTGGAGGAAGAAAAGTGAGAGAGAATCATTTCTTTCAGGTGCAGTGACAGCTTATACTGGCTTAAAGCTATTGTGAAACTACAACAACCAATGGTCTTCATTATGTCTGTACATATGACCATTATCCTGCCACCTCATATTTACAGTACAACAGATTCTAGCCATTTTTTTTTAATAATGGTAATAGTACATTTTATGGATGTAGCTAAAATAGTGTAAGAAATGCATGGTTTTAGGTACACAGGTGGAACACACAGGTTGTTTTCATTCTGTAAAATTCAATTGACAGCATAACAGCTCAGTGTTTCTTGAAAGACTAAGATTCTGGTTCTACAAACACCTAAATATGAGTAACCTCACTGGTCTCTGAGACTATTAAATTTTGTGGTTATGTACAAATGTTTCTAGAATCTCTGTCCTACAAGCAGCAAACCTTCCCTGTGACAATAGCTGGCTTCAATTCCTTTACCCATAGTCATTGCACCTGCTGAAGCAAGTACCATTCACAGCATGACACAGCTATCTATGAAATAATTGAACTGCATCAAGCATAGTCAGCAAAGTTCAGGACTGTAATTTGGAGAAAGTGACTCTACACTGTCACTGTTTGAGCTACATATTGTGCTGCAGTGCTTTTCCTTTCCTTCCTATCTCTTGCAAAAATAAGGGCATTCTTTCAATTACATCAAAGTATCCAGTGTTAACAACATGTGTTTACAGTTCATAGAAAAATGAAGATTTTTTAATTTAAAAAACAGTCATTTTAATCTTCAAGAGTTCAGCAAGTATAAACCATAAAAAGTAATATTAACAACATTAGCAGGTGCCCTCATCACAGGTAGTTAATTTCTGAAAGCCTAGCTGAATGGTAGAAGTAGTAGGGGTTTGATTTCACTTAAATCCAGATCATTCCACCTAAAATCAGCATAAAATGGTTGTTCATTGTTTAACTTGATCAAACACTTCAGAAATTAATTGATTCTATTCAGTGACTGTGTACAGTGAAGAAATCAGAAAAGTCAGCTAGCTACACAAGAAGCTGAAATGACCACTGACCCTGAGATTTGCAGCATGAGTTGGAGTACTGAAGCTTAATAGTCTTGTTATATGTGGTTGTGCATAAACTATGTATGAAGATACTGTTACAGGAAAAGAACTTCAGGAGTTTTAAAGGCCATGTAAATCCAAACTTTCACAGCTGCAGCTTGAATGCATATCAGCTGAGTACATCCATCTCTCAGGTATCTGTGCAAATGAACCAGAGCCTGCCCTTCCCCAGCACTCCTGGCCGCAGCATGATGCCCAGGAGGGTGCAGAGCAGAGTGTATGCTGCTCACACCAGGCCCTTTTCTACCCACTTCTGTTTAAAACTGGGCTGCTCTCCATAGTAAGCTGTTTAGATATTTTTCAAAGGCAAAAGTACTAAATTTATTCTAATTCACACATGCTTGTAATAACCGTTACTCTGGGAAACTTGAAAGTTTTTGTACAAAGGAGATGTGTACCATTAGAAGAATCCTGACTTCTAAACCTTGCTAAATAACTTAGCAATGAATGTTTTAATTTCTTTTGAAAACTTTAAGTAATGCATAGAATATTACTTTCAGCTGCATATTGAAAGCTCTTGGAAAAAAAATTTTCTTGGCCTAATAAAACCTAGGAAAGACTGGCAATGAGCAAAAGAAAATCTTCTGTGACCAGAAAACAGCCCCAAAGTTGGCAAAATATTTTGGAATTACTTATTTATTATTCCTTGAATTTACAGAAAATAACTCTCAAGGAACAAAACCCCCAGTTATGACATTTATGATAATCTTGGCTCATTATTAGCATACAGCAATTATTGGCCCTGACTTTTATATCACTTAATTCAGTTTCATTGGTCCAGCATTGACCAGTGAAGTCACTACTCACTTAAAGTAAAAAGATCACTTTTCAGCTCATATTTAAAGTGAATAACCACTTGCTATATTTTTAGTGCAATGGAAAAAGCTGTGATAGTCATATGGTAATTAACTCAGTCTCTACCAAGTGCTACACAAGCTGTGTAGCTTGGTGTTCAGAAGGGTAATAAACAGCTCTTTAAGTCCAGTCAAAGTGATAAGAACAGCTGTGATTCTAAGGCACTGTGGCATAAGCTTGTCACTAAAATGTGGTCTTCCAGACACTGTTTTGATCACAATAGAACTACTATTTAGCCAGCACAGTCGCTGGTCATGTGCTTTTGTTGCCACAAGCTGGGAGAATTAGTAGAATTAGAGATTACTGTAGAAATGTGAATGTACTTTATGACTGTGTGTAGTAATTCTGTACATCTCTTATGTCTGTGTTCTTATAGCTGCTTGGGCACTGAAGTAGCTGAAATGAGAAAGAGGCAGCAGTCACAAAATGAAGGAACATCAGCTATGTCTCAAGCACCTGAAAACCAAAGGCCCAACAACACATGTTGCTTCTGTTGGTGCTGTTGCTGCAGCTGTTCATGGTATGTCATGTAGTCTGTTTGGTTCCATATTCAACACAGGTAAACAACGAGAACACAAACGGCCAGCTACTGGGAAAATGCAAACTACTGGGAGAGGATTTCTCCCAAGAGGCACGTTTTAACATTTCAAACAAAAACTTTACTAAACATTCCCTGATTTAATTGGGCATGTTGTAAGGGGGAAGAGGAAAGAATAGTAAATTCAAGCTATCTTTACCTTACTTAAACCATAACTAAATAAAATTTCATTCATAAAACCAATATATGTGGATGAGAGACTTGATATTGAACATTTTATATTTTGCATTCAAAATTTTTTTCCTGCTTTTTTTTTTATTGCTGTTCCCTGCATTCAGGAGGGAGAGAAGGAAATGGTCATAAACGTGAATATATGGTCACCTGTTTTGTTACTTAGTTGTTAAGTAAGATACATGCTACAAATCTGAGATTATAAGCATTAAGTTCCACTTCATTTTTTAACTGGTAAAGCATAATTTTAGTGGAAAAAAGGCTAGAGAACTGTGGCTACTTGTCTCTTCCTAAACAGAGAGTTAGCTTGGAAAGTTAAAGAATTTAAACTGGTTTCAGAAATAGCTTTAAATTCTCATCATCTTGAGAGAGAGCAAGTCTTTACTTCTTATTTTAATGAACACAATTAGTGTTGAAACAT
The DNA here is from genome assembly GCF_003343035.1 of Apteryx rowi. Classification (NCBI taxonomy): domain Eukaryota; kingdom Metazoa; phylum Chordata; class Aves; order Apterygiformes; family Apterygidae; genus Apteryx; species Apteryx rowi. The sequence goes on along the minus strand of NW_020450954.1, from coordinate 372,975 downwards.
TAAGTAATTGACATGTAGTACTGTTCAGAGCCTCTGCGTCCAGTTACCTACACAGTTTGGTCGTTTTGGAGTGACCACTCCTGCAAACATCTTTGTTACTTTCACTTGAATCAGCCATTTGGCCCCAATCTAAAATCGGACGCTATTTGTCCCCAATATATCTAGAAATATACACCAACATGTACTCACCAAACATCAGAAGGAGCAGCTTTTTCCATGATTCTGCCTTGCCACATCCTGGAGGCAGAAGTAGTACCAGGGTGGACCTGCCGGATCTGTTGCTTCCAATTTCACCTGGAGACAGAGGATATTTGGAAGAAGAATGAGTGAGTGGTCATGATTCCACAGAGACACTTTACAATGTGTTCATGCCATGCAGAAAAGGAGTGAAAGTGTCTTAAGCAGAAAGAGAAAGGAGAGTTTTTTTGCCACTGCTGTCTTCTGCTTTGTGACAAGGGCATAAAGTAAGAGCAGATATCCTGTTACAGACCAAAGGTCCATTTAGCTCTGTATCCTAGCTCTGGAAGTGACCTGCAGCAGATGCTACAAGGAAAGGATAAAATAACTGGGCATGCACATCCTAGTCCTTTCCCCAGCAATACTTCTCACAACTTCTGGCAATCTGCTGCTTAGGGATTTCCTGACCCAGAGGTTATATCTGTGTGTTTTACAGCTCTTGATGGAATTTTCTCTCATTAATATGCCTGACCATTTTTTGAAGTGACTTCCTGAACTCACCTAAACTTTTGGCATCTGGTTTCCCATTGCAATAAATTCTACAACTTAATTGTGCACTTTGTGAAATATTACTCCCTTTTATTTGTTTTAAACTACTATCTGATAATTTCATTTGATGCTTTCTTGTTCTTATGGTTGCGAGGAACAGCAAATAACTGTTCCAAGGACGACCATGTTTTTTATAAAGCTCTCTCATATGCCCCTTCAGCTGTGCTTTCTTCCATAGTCTTGTCTATTTAATCTCTGTTATGCAGAAACTGATCCAGACCCTGGTTTATCCTCACCACTCTTCTGTCTATCTACCTACCTTGTATTTAGCTATTTTCCTCACCTATTCTACTACCTCCAGTCTGAGATGGGCAACCAGAGTGTTGCAGTAGTCAAGACATGGGTGCACCATGAGCTTATACAGTGGTATAGCAATGTCTTCTGTTTGCTCTTGATTTTTTACCAATTTCTAGCATTCTGCTTGCCTTTTAACCATATCTGAGATGATATTTTCATATCCATCATGACTGCAAGATCTCTTTACTGAGTGGAAATAAAGTCCATCATTGTGCATGAATAGCTAGGGTTACTTTTTCCCTTCCATACTGGAACATGAACGGCCATAAAAGGATCAGTCTGATTTATAAAACTTAAAGATTTTATTTTTTAAGCATGCTATAGCTCAAGAATGCTTATTTGACAATTATACTCTGTTTTGAAGCTTTAAAGAGCTCTTTGATCCTTGGAGTGCCTCCACAGTGATATGTAATACCATTATGTACTTGTACAACCTAGGCCTATTTAATCCATATTTGAGCAATTATTGCTTTAAAATGTAGGGTGCCCCTTCAGCTGCTTTAGTAATTGTTTTTTATTGTTAATATCCTGGCATTGTGGGATTTGAGCAGGGTGGTTTGGATTTTTTTTTTTTTTTTTTTGGTAAAGTAGATTAGACTGAGCATGGAGAAATCACAACCATTTAAGTAGTTTTATGGATTAAGTCAGAAACCTGGGTCAAAGGGGACAGTGACACCACTTGCATCTTCTAAAATCAAAAAGATAGAACAGATGATCTAATAAGTCTCTGAGCTCTGTCTTTTATGATTCTGTAGTTGAAGCTCCAGGGATAGAGAAGAGATTAGACAAAACTTTGAAAAAGTCAATACGAAACCTTTCGGAATCTGAGTTAATTTGTAATTTGTTCTGATGCCAAATTTGTCTAGGTGAAATACAAATTATTGCTCTTGCCTCAATTGTTCATACTAAAAAAATTACAAAAATAATTTTAAAAATCTACATAATAAAGTTGACCAGTTACTCACTGTATAGGTGATTCTAGGCAGGTAATTCTCTAAGGCCATGTAACAGGAAGGCATAACAGATAATCGTACTGACTCTTCTGACCTTAGTGTAATTACATGCTTTCCCTAGTTTCATAGGTTTTTGTGTTTGGAGTAGCATAAATTTCTCACAAGGCACCTGTCTGGAAATGTTGCTCGCTTCATTAATGGTGAGGCTAATGCTTTAACAGCCAGTATTAAAATTAGCAGACTTTTTTTCTGTTCTTTCACCAGCCTGTGTGACTGAAGACAACTCTTATGTCACTAACTTCTCAGTGCTTCAACTTCCTCACTATTCACAGAAAAAAAAGACCTACAGCTTGCTTATCTTGGGGGATGGCATTATGTAGTTTTTAATAGAAGCTATCACTTCTATCTCTTTGAAGAGCTAGTTCATTCGTTCATATCTCCAAACAATGCATTGCAATTCTAAAAATATCTTTTGTGGATCCTGTGATGTTTGTTTTCTTTTGTTCCACCCTTTGTTAAAATCAGAAAAGGCATTAATTCTTCTGTTTGCATAACAGCACAGGCAAATATTCACACCTTTGTTTGGGGAAATAGTACCTTGACTAACAGAAACTTGCTAACAGCAACAGGTGGGATCCAAAAATTATTCAGTACATCCTAATAGAAATATTTTTTTTCTCTAATAATTCCTTCTTAAAGGTAAAAAAACATTTGAAGCATTTTTCCACCGGCACTGATGATTTTAAGGACCATTAACTGTTCAGCTTACAAGGACAAACCAGGGCTGATTACCAAGGTTTGCTCCAATTGGAAGAAGTGGACAATAAACTGTCTCCTTAAGTTGGCCATTTTTTTGGAATAAGTATGGCTAGGATGTTGTCCAGCTAGCTTAGGCCCTGAAATGGTGCCTGAGCATCAGTAGCCAAGGAAGCAGCCCTCCTTAGCGGAGAAAAGTGTTTCTGAATTCCTCCACAGGAAAAGCTTATCTGCCTGCTTCGGTGGTGGATAAGATTTCCCTCCTGAGGTCTTCTAAAGCATCTTCCTCTCTCTGTTGACCAGGTATAGATCTTAAGTGCTTACTTCAGGAAGCCTGCTTCACTAATGCATCTAACATTTAGGCACAAGTCAGGTGCCTAAGGTGCCAGACTGAATTTCATCTCATGTCTTAGGCTTCCACAAAACACTCGCATAGAGGACAGAAGAAAGGACCTTCTCATTAGATATAATTTAAATGATTTGGGTAGCCTGGGAATTGCAAAGCTTGCAGTAAGACTCCTAATGTGATAGTCTTTAATTTCCTCAGTGACAGTGTCTCCAGAGAGCTGTGCTATTAGCATTTAGCACTGTGGCTTTACCATTTTGAGATCCATCTGGAGATGCAAGAGAAAAAACACAGTTTCATAGACTAAGGTGATAAGCCCCACCAACTCTTTAACAGTCCATTAGCTCAGCTTCCTGTGCAGACATAAATCCAGTCATTCTCTGGCCTGTTAATGCAGATACTTCTAAATCACATTTTTCAAAAAAAAAAAAAAAAATCCAAACTAACACAGGGAGGTTGGCTATTCTGCCAATTTTATTTTGTTTCCTTTTATGTCTCTCACCCAGAGCAGGATCAGGATCTTTTCATCCTCTTTTCCCCTCATAAGATGCTAGAGTGTGTTTTAAACCTCTGGGACACTCTAATGCCTGATAATCCTTCTTCTTTTACTACAAACAGAAGGCTCAGAAGATATCTAACATCTGCCCTACAGGAGATCCTAGCAGCATATGAATCTGGGAGACTTGAAAAGTGTTTCTTGGGATAAATTAAGCTGAACACACAACTTCACTCTGTTCAGTAACTTGGTTCACATGTCCAAGCTAGAAGGCCTTTCCCTTAAAGGGCACCATTAAATCAGCCACTGAAGACTCTGAGAGAATTCCTGCCCTTTGGAAGAGGCAAAGGTACTTGCATGTCCAGCAGCTCCAAGCCGTACCCTGTACAAAAGTTATGCCTGCCATTTGATTTGATGTGACCCTGCTATGACTAGTTTCCCACACCCAAGAGATCCCAGGGAAGATAGGGTGTTTGCCAGCCTGGCAGTAAACAAGAGTTGCTGTTGGCAAGAAACCTCTCCGCTCTAGCTCTTATAACTAGCCTAGGACTGCTGTGAGTGAGGTCTGAAACTTCTTCCTGCTGACCTTGTTACACAAATATTTGTCTTTATTAAAGGGAATATTTTCCTTGCATGGGGTTAGCAGTTGGCTTGGACCTATAAAAAGATATTCCTGTCACTTGTGCCATTAATACGAGATGACAGACTTCGTCCTAAAAAGCAGTTTTAAATTATGTTAATATTTTACCTCTTATGGTGTTCGGTGTTTTCCTCATCCCAACATACAGATAGAGATAGCACCGCTAGGGTTAATTTGTTCAGGACAGGACAGAATGTAAATTTTCTGAAGCCTGATTAGCAGCTGGCTGAAACATCTGAACTGGATATAAGTTTGCAAATGTGGGGCATGGTGATCTAAATGAATCATTTTTTTCACTCTTCCCAACTCTCTAGTACTTTGAGATGAATAATTGTTTTCTAACATATTCAGCATTAGTTTGCCACAGAAAAAGTATGCCTAAGCTTTGCATGACTCTACACAAGGTAACTCCTGTGGGTTATAGTCACGGCTGCTTTATCTTATTTAACTATGGTAGAAAGTTTGGAGGAAAGGGTAACAAAGAAAGGATGGAAACAAAAAACAATTTAGTGTAATAAATTATAGCCACATGTTCTGAAATATGTGGAAAACAAAATCCATATTCTGTTTCCCACGCCTGTCCACAGCAGAGCTTTTACACTAGGAGTAGACTAGAAGCAGTCTTGTATAAAAAGGCTCACCGAAGCTCCAGGATTTTTTTAAAACTTTCTGCAGGCAGAAAAAAATTCTTTATCTTTGAAACAGAAAGCACTCATTATGAAAAACTTTTTTGGCTTACAAAATTATTTTTTATAGACCTTTTTTTTTTATTCTTTGCCTCCCTGAACACATAAGACAACATGTCTCAAACAGATGTACTGAACTCCCTGCATTCTACTTTTTCAAAACATCAGACCTAAGAAAAGCAAATATGGAGAAGTATGCTGGGAATTATTGTACTCTAGAGTAACATATGGAAGTACGGGGAACTGTACCATATTTTACTGAAATAGAAGCTAATATTTTAAAATATATTTAGCAGGAAAAGATGTTCCATTCTGAGCCTTTTTATGCTTTGAAAAATCTTAGAAGGTTCCTTCAATTTTTATCATTCTCAGTGACTGTGTAACAGAGGTCAAAGATGAAAACATTCTCTCTCTTTCCTGGAGAATAATTTATTCTAAGAGATAGTGGGCTTAACTAGCACAGGACTTCATACCTGTATAGGACAGTATCACTTGCTTTGCCCCAGGTAATCATAGTGTAATGATCAGCACTGGTGCTTCCTTAGGAAAGCAGCTCCACTGTCTGACACATAGAATTTAAAGCTGGATAAAATTCACTACATGACCTGTCACACACGCTACAAAAGTGGTATTCCAGATACTCTCTCTTCAGATCATCTTGTCTCTGAATGCACTAATTCTACATTCTAAGGCCATGAGCGAAAGCTCCCTGGCAAACATTCCTTTTCACATTGCAATGCACTATGGGGTGAGTTTGGGACAGAGACTTAAATACTTCATCCTGAAAAAYGGTCCTCTCAAGGTTCCCTGAGCTACTTAAAATAAGAAATTTAAATTCTCAGCATTTGGAAAAACAAGCGGAAGACACTCTAAGAAGAAATAGCTTGTCAAGTATTTTTTTTTCATACTTTGATAAGTTATGTTAACAATACTCATTAAATAATACGCAAAGAAAGCATTTCTTTTCCCTTTAAAGCAAAGGAAAGGGATGATCTCTAAAGTTAAAAAATCAGAGGGGAGAAGCCTGCCTTCCTAAGGGGTATGATATTTAGCAGACTCACTCTGCTTTATAATGCAGACAGGGCAAGTCATTTTACCAGTTTTATGGATGTTTTGTTCTTCAGGGCAAGATGGGGACAGGTGGCTCTGTGCACGCTTGTTTACACAACTCTCCTGGGGCATCACAGTCTGACTTGCCAACCTCTGGGCTTGGGCCCTTCTGTGACACTGTGCCAGATTGTCAGTTTTAGCCTAATAATTCCTGGAAGGTTGCCCTCTCCTTGAGCCAGAACACAAATATGTCTCAGATACGATTCAGTACAAGTCTAATCCCAGAACTTCAGAGGTAGCAAATAAAGGCAGGTTTGACCACCTCCTGCACCTCCCTGTGAAGCAGGTATGAAATTCTGTCGTTCTAAAGAGAGGAGCACATTTCTTCTACATAAATGATACCACAAGGTGCAGAGGCATGACATGAATGAGGTCTCAGGCATACTAATTAAATGCAGTGAGCTACTCCTCTGTAATTTTTCCTGCAGCTGTTTCTAAAGAATAAGATGTGAGTGCAGGAAGTAAAAATGCTACCAGCAAGCCAAAAGAACTACAGAAATAAAATGTGCAAAAACATAGTTTAATGTAATATCGACTAAAGGAAGTTTAGCTAAAATTAACCTGTTATATTTCATGAGAGCCTGCCTGGGTCACTGCGGAGCCCTACTCTAAAATAAGCAAGTCCATCTGATCTCTCCTGGTCTAAAAACAGCCCAGCAAACCCTGTTTCCAACCTCATCCACCACCTCTTATCTTCCTATCTTCCTCTTATCTTCTTCACAACCTCTTGCACACCTCTGGAGCAGGTGTAGGTGCTGTGAGCCATTGCTTTACACAGCAGGAGCAGGTTTCCATGGGTCATTTACAACACAGAAGCAACTTTGGTGTAGGTCATTGCCTTGTGGAACATGTGAAGTAAATCAAGATTATACACTCCTCTAGGAAAAAGCAGTAAGCTACATACTGCACATATTTTGGCAAGTTTCTGCAAAGGGGTAGTCACTAAGGTATTACTGATCTACAGTAAAATTGAGATGGAAACAGAAAAGGTTGTATGGGCCAGTCCAACATACTAAGCAGATGTTCAGCATATAAAACATTTAAAATAAATTTTTCAGCCAAGAACTCTGGTTTGAAAAAAAACTTTTAACATTACAAATTGAGCCTATCTCCATGTAAACTGATAAATGTTTCTATTTTCAGAGGTATGAGGTAAACTTGTTTCTCCCCACAACAAAATAGAAGTCTGATGTGAAGAATGGAATAATATTTTACATTGCACCTAGTCAGTTAACTTAGTTTAAGTGCCAGTGGTAGAATCATCATTAACACAAAGAAGAGCACTGGGCTCTCTGGGCCAAGCTTTACTAGTATTAGGACTTGATCCTTAATATTTTAAACTTTGAAAGTTCATTTAATTTTGAGCAAGAGCTAGAGGCTCATGTATTTACTGACATTTTCACCCATCTGTGATAACACAAGCAGGTTAGAGAATGGGTAGAACATAAACATAATATATTAGCGAATGTTTGATAAATGTTTCTGAAGCTTCACAAACTAAATGCATAGATTCTAATGTGTCTAATACTGACTGCTAAGATAAGAAACCTTCATCAGTCTAAAAGCAGGATCTAACTGCAGAAAATAGGCCTATTTCAAGCAAAAAATTCTGCAAGGGAAATTGGAATGCAAAGAAAGATCAGAACCGCAGTCCTCCTAAACTGAAGAATAAATACAAGCTCAGCAGGGATTTGGGATTTCACAAGTCTCATTCTAATTCAGCCATATGTAAGATGCTGACAGTAGCTCCTTAGAAGGAGATAGCAACCTAAATCTAGTTAACTTTAGAAAATGATCTTGATTCTGCCCTGGTGCAGCATGCAGAGTGTATTCAGGGACAGCTGCTCCTGAGGAGACCAGGGGGAGAGAAAGCAACAGCAGAATCCCCTCCACAGGGTAAAGCAACTTGATAACTCCTCAGAGCTGCTGAAGAGATGGATTGCTTCAGGACATCAGCATCTTGGCTCCCCCTCGCCGCTCACTGCCTTTTCCCACCTGCCTGTGCCAAAGTGCTATTCAGCTTGATGCCTGTGGAACAGTGGCTGAAGAAAGATTTGTCATGTCATGACAGATTTTCTGGCACTAGCACGCAGCTTGGCTTTTGCTGTGAAAAAAAAAAAAAAAAAAACAAGCCCAAGAGTGCTGAGGATGTCTGAGTCCAGTTTACACTACCGTTTGTGTGATTTTCAGCTTTTAGGAGCTTTGAGCCTATGACAGCTCCCCAGACAGGGTTCAGGGTTCTTCTTTTTTTTTTTTCCCCCTTATTCCAAATTTGGCAGTTATGTATTTACACTGAGATGCATTAACTTAAAAGTCTGTAGAGAGACACAAAAATGTAGAAGTGGGTAAGAGTTCAAAACGGGTCTAGATCAAAATAAAAGCTGAAATAAGACATGTTGGTAGATGGTGTCATTTTAAAGGAGCAAAGACAGCTTTGCAAATCCTCAGAATTTTATTCATTGTGGAGTATAATAAAGACTTTAACATTTAACATGCAAAAACAAACAAAAATCTTGTCCAAATTAAACACACTGGCTACATCTATACTAGTAAACTGAACAGGTTCAGGGTACAGTATGGGCTCAGACAATCATCCATACTGTTAAGGTTAGCAATGTTAACTCCCTGGCAGAGTTTTGGACAGTGCCGAAGTGCACAGTCTCAGGCAATGACCTGTCACAGATGCAGAAACCCTGTTTTGGAGATGGGCTTTATGGACTTGAGCTGTGCTGTGCCAGTTAGCCTCAGGGCCAAAGAACTCTCCCGGCCCATTTTACTTGCAAGAATAAATGTAGCCTATAATTCCAAGCTGAAAGGGAAAAAAATTAGGCTACTTAAATCTGTTAGCAGCAAAATTTCCATCTTACAAAGGTTTATTTTTTAACCGTGTATCGTTCCAAATCGGTTTAAAATGTCAGTTAAAACAGGAATAAATGTCTAGGGCTTTCAAAAGAAAAAAATGAGAATGTATCATGGAAATGAGTCTGCACCCCTAGTAGATAACACTTATAAGATGGAGATCCTTTCACTAGAAAAGTGGGTCAGATATCCATTATGTAAGGCAGAAAGGCAAAGGAGATGAGAATCTTGCCTAGTCATCCTTAGTAATTCCCTAGCACAAACATTTGTCTAGATGGCAAGTCTGGCTCTTGCAAAGGAGCTGATTTAGGGCCTGATATTGCCAGATGCTGAGCACCCATTATGGAGAATAACAGGCCCTTCAACTCCTTTTGATATCCATGGTGAAAGCACTTGCCAGTTCAGGGCCTTGTCTAGCAGAAAATTTGAAAAGCAGCAGTTAACTTCCATCCAAACAGAGGCCTGTCTGTATTATATACAGCCTGGGAGGGCAGTTCTCAATCAAGTTTGTTAAGTGGACAGCTGCCGAGGAAAGATGCCCCATTTCACTTGACTGTAATTTTGGTAAGTGCACACTGGTTTAGTCCAGGTTAATTTCATAAGGAAAGGTGTTCTTAAACATCATGATAGGAATTATACTCTCCAAAAGTAGAAAGACCTCTTTAACTGAAGAACTTTATAACACCTAATGGAATAAAAAGTGTGAATTTAGTATGAATGTTCCCATGGGTCTCTTCCCATTAGGAAACAAGTAATAGTAGGCGCAATTCTAGTCAGGCTCAATTCTTTACTCATGCTGCTATTTCCACTTTTGCAAACCCAGTATAATCAACAACACTAAGGAAACAGAGATTGGGCCTATTTATCAGAATTAACTGAGATTATTAGGCTTGCTTGCCAGAGGATTGGAGGGCTTTTATTCATCCAATCACAATTTCAAACAATATAATTTCTATTTCTTTGAACACTAGACAACTGCCATTTTTAATTGTCTCAAATGAATGAAGGAATTGCTTGCAAAATAGTCTTAGACAGGAGTAAGGACACTGCAGATTGTCTAGCAATTAGAAGTTTCCATTGTACAAGACAGAATAGGAATGGTAATATTATTCTGAATGAAGGAATGAAGCTGACAGCTAGATTAGTGACCTGTTGGGTGACCTGACAAGAGAAATATGCCCTTGAGTTGAATCTTGCCTAAAGCAGAAACTAGCCCTACAGTAACAAAACAAAGATAGAATAATTCCATTAAGAATCAGTGGTAGGTGAACCTACTCAAACTGCTTAGCTATAGAGAAAGGACATTCTACATCTGAGAACAAAATCTCAAAAATTTGTCCTGGAGGAGCCTCAAAATTTCCAAAAGATGTAATAGCTTCTGGTGTGACTATCATTATGTAGAAGTAATATGGTCTCTTTGAAATTGAATCCAGCAGAAAAGATGTTTTCTTAAATCATAAATTTGGGGAAGGATAAAATATATCCAAGAAAAAAGGAGAGTTTAGGAAAGTCAGTTGCTTTAAATCACTAGATCTTTCCTCTCTTGCATAGTTGCAACTTTTGCTCAGTGGTAGTCCGAGTTCGAGGAAAGTATTATCCTTTATTTCAGAAGTTCAAGTACAGTGCAAGTAGTTTCCATATGCCTTTGGATACCTGCTGAGCTGCAATATCTATAGCTAGATAGATTAAATCAGGCACACGAGCAGAGGAGGAAAGCATTTTCAGCAAGGCTGGTCTTTCTGAAAGGCTGTCCATTCAAACAACCCATCTGCTTTCCCATACCTTTAAGCCTACATTTACCGTTATTGCCCTTGAGAGCATTTCCCTCCTTCACCCAGGAAAAATAAGTCATTCTGAAGTGTAAATATTGTTACATTGTTTAAAATAGCCCCCAAATCTATAATTCAACTGCAATCTTTCTTTAAACATGATCCTGATAAATGTGTTTGACTTGGCACAGATTAAACTCACATCTTAAATATCTGCAAATCAGTTGTGGTTATATTTGTGGGTACCTTAGAAGAATGTCCCTTTTGTCAGTGGGTTTCTAGCAGGTTGGTTTCTCCACTACCAATCAGCTCTTAGACCTATCCTAAAAGAAGAAAGAATCACTAGAGAAGTGGTATCAAAGATCAAACCACAAATAGCAATCTGGGATAAAACACGTATCAACACACAGATTTTTGATTCTACAGGATATTGCTTTCAAATGCTTCATGGGGTCCAAAAGGAAAATACAGAGTTGGGACAAATTTGAATGTATGTAGTCATGCCAAATTTATAGTGACCTCCTCCACTCTTATGGGAAATACAGCAGGAAGATCTAGCTCATGGCTTTAAAAAGGGACTGTTAGAGTGACTGTCCCTTATGAACAGAAAAGGTTTCCAGATTTTAGATCTATTACATTTTAAACTGTTAAATATACAGTAAAAGGAGTAGAAAGCTGTAGATTTGCTAAAAGCTTTTTAGGTACTTGCTTTACTGAACACATCCCTCTAYGACTTACTTTAGCTCAGCATTCATATTTTAGTAAGGATCATTTACCTTCACAGTGGCATGTGGGATGCAGTTTAATAACCTTATATAATGATCTTACATAAACTCCAAAATCTTGGCCAAGACTTCCCATTAACAAAGAGATTATTATATTCTTAGGCACTAGATCACTTGGGTTCAATTCTGCTTTTACTCAAGCTGAGGAGTAGCACAACATAAGTAAGAATATCAGAACAGACTAGACCTTAATAGCCTGAGATGCTCCAGATATCTTAAACTTTAATTTCCATTAATCACCTTTTGTTTTATTGTTCCTAGTTAAATCTGTAATGACTTTGACCAATTACACTGAGCCCAGCACAGTATTAAGAAAGTAGAGCTATTGCAAAAGCAATAAGAAATTCAGCCTGCTCTCCCCCACCTTCAAAATGTGCCAGAAACATCCAATCTCAGATTAAGCTGAGAAGTTTCTTATTTTTCAAGGGGAAGTTCACAATTCTGAACCATGAAGAGGCTGGTCTTATCACAAGCCTTTTAACAAAAACAAACCTGAGTTCAGACTTTCATAAGGAAAGACAGGACCTTCTTCATTTGTAGTATTTTTAAGTGTATTTCTTTCTGAACTTTCAAATTTCTCACAAATTTCTCTTTATTGCTAGCTCCACACACTTCACAGGCATTCTGTCAACTCCACTCTTCTAGAAATCTCAAGACTGATTTAGGGAAGCAAGGATACTTCAAAAAAATCAAAGAAACAAGTGCAATTTTTGTTATGTTTTAGGATTTTGATGCTTTAAGGTTGCACTCCCAAGTTTTTCTCCACAATTCTGAGCATAAAAGTGATTCTAAGTGAAAGGTGAGATTGTTAAGTATTTGCAGGGGTCTAAGAGATGAGGTTCTAAGAAACTTCAGATATGAAATTAAGAGTTATTGCTGATGGATTTTCTGATGAACTATTTTACTATTAGAAAATCTCTTTTCTTGTAATCAGCAAGCTCACTGGGAAAAAATCTACTACAGCAAAATGTAATTTTTAAGTGTTTTTTTTTTTAAGTTAGGCACTTTAATAAAGTTAATATGTTGTTTAAATATATTATTTGATTATATTCACTAGTTATAAAATTAATTACAAGAGTGGTTAGAATACCAGTTGCTAACAATGAATAACCAAGATTCCTGCTTATTTTATTTTATAATTTGAAAAGAATTATTTTTAAAAGCATCAAAACAAATCACAAAATTTCATGAATCTGAAACTTTCAGAAACACTATTTTGTGAAATGTGCAGGGTTTTAAATCCAATACAGAATTAAATTATTTTTAACTGTCAAATTTGTATGGAACACAACTCAGTTTCAAACAGCTACATTGTCTATAACACCACAGTAGAAAGACCTGTGAAACAGCTTCTGCATCCATTCTGGGATAGCAAAAATCAGACCAGAAAATTTCCACCTTGTGCTGCTCATTGGCCCACAGGATTTATGGTATGCAGAAAGGTGCATATGGGAGCCAGAAGTCTGCCTGCATTTACTATTACTGGATCTTGAGCAGGCACTAAGCTTTTCAGTTGAAAGCACATTCTCTGCACAAACAAGTGCCCAACCGTCTGTTACATACTGTTTCTCAGCTGTATGCTCTTCAAACAAAGAGATGGAAAAAGGGAAAAAATCTGAATTATACTAAACTACAGCATAGCAAACTGAATCAAGGAGAAAAAATACCACCAAAGAAAATTGGAAAGGAAGAAATTGAATGTGTTCTAGCCATTGGAAGATACCAAGCATCTGTTTTTATCATTTGTTTAATTTTTATTTTACCTTTGTGATCTGTGAGAAGACAAAAAAGGCCAGTTATCATTGCGGGTTGTATGGTTACAGGCCAGAATGATGGGACAAAAATGTAAGCGGAACACAAGAGCTGGGAGGTTTGTGACTGCGCATTCCTTTCCCCCTCTGAACCTCTGAAATATAGGAGGTTTTTTAGCAGTCTTTTAACATGTCTAGGATGCTAACCTTGCAAATACTTGCATGAATTAAAAAACAAAACAAAATAAACACTTGTTTTTTTCTAATGTGAGCTAAAGCTTGCAGAATCAAACCTCAGATTTAGAAACTCTTCTTGTAAATATATATTTTTTCACTCTCTAAAACAGCTGAGGAGGAGGTTTTTTTGTTTTTTTTTTTACTATTTTGGTTATACAGGTCTATTGCACCATCTTTTCACCTAAGGCAAAAGTAACTCTGGCACTCAGGAAACTTAGCACTGCAGGTACCTGGACTTTTTGAAAGGAGTTTATAGTTTCAGTGGACACTGCCAAGTAGGCTGATTATAGCCTTATGGTAATTGTTGGCTTCTCCCCAACAGGCTGCTTTCCTATGTCAGTCTACTAAACACAAATCTCCATCACTTCGTTTCAAGCATGAGGTAATCCATTTCCTCAGAAAAGGATGGAGCTATCTTTCACTAAATTCTAATTTGTATTCAGTATAAAATTTTGCATCCTATGTTTCTTCATGGAATTCAGTGAAGATCTGAAAATCTTATCTCATTAAAGAACTGGGATGGGTATTAATTCCAAAAAAATTCCTTCACATGTTTTTGATCTGTTTCTTCTTTGGAAGAATAATTCTCCAAATTAACCCAAAGAATTTAATATAGTTATAACAAAGATAGTATGTGTTATGAAAAGGCTGTAAAACTATCTACTAGTCCTCTAAACAGAAGATGTAAGGATAGACATGCCACTTGCATATCGTTAATTTGCAGCTCTTGAAACAAAACTCTTCCATAGCTGTAGAAGGAACTTTGATTCTTTATGTTATCCCTGACACAAATTTATCACATTCAGCTGATTCAAATCAGACCAGATTCTGACCACTTTAAGTAGATGTTTTCCAAGGTTCTTGACCAGCAGACCACTGCCTGGCCCTAAAGTTTCTTGCAGACCACCAATGCAGACATATTGAAGATACCAAGTTTTTGATTTTTACTGCTTCATCTCTTTCTGTGGACTAACTGCAAATCACTTATGCTGGCCCTGCAGACCTCCAGGGGTCCGTGCAAGCCAGGGATCTAGAATTCTTTCAGTTCCACTAATTTGGCTGAAGTTCGCTCTGCCCTTCTATGCTTTGCACAAGTTGGTATTAGAGCAGTCAAAATACTTTATTCTGCCTTGTTATTCTTACTCACAGGAGGGTATCTTATTTTAAATTCTCAGATATCAGAGATAAGAGACCACAAGACATGACTTTGATGGCTGATGGACCATTTCCAGTGGCATGCAGGATATAATGCAAGTTTACCTGAGCCATGAAAATAACTAGAGCGAGGCATTACTTCTTCATAAAAAAACAATAAACTCTAGCTGCAGTTTTTTCTCAAAATAATTATTCTGGACCTTATTTATTTACTGTAATGAAAACAAACCTCTTTCCCAACTTTGATATTAGCATTTTTTATCCTTTACTTACACAAAAAATAAAGAAAAATTATCCTTGAATAATATCGCTCATGTAAAATTTCATTCTGATAAATGCATATTTTTTGCAAAGTTAAAGGGGAGATGAAAGATAGCATTATTGACTCTGTCTAAGTGGCTTTGAGATTAACATAGCTGCGTTGTTCTTTATGAATGGATCATAATATTTCAGTTATTTTTCATTATTACTATTTTATATAAAATAGCAAATTCATCATGCTTCTCTGTCCATAAATGAACACGGCCCTACCCAGTCTTCACTGGCTTCAAGCTCAAATCTTCCAGCTGTCAGAATAACAAAGTGACAGAATTTCATTTTCTGTTTCACAGAAGAAATTAAAAAATGTCAATGTAATTGTCTGTTAAAGTGCCATACAACATCACAGGACCATATTAATCTCTGACTTCTACCAAAGTCTTCCTCAGCATGTAGGAGTCACTTGTGAACAGAGCTGTGCAAAGAACTGATTTTTCAATGACTGACTGTCAAACTGAACTATTTAAAAAAGTCCGTTCAGACTGATCTGAAATGCAAGTGAAAAGCAATACTGACATGCACTTTTTTCTGCATCCAAATTAAAAACAGGAAAAAATATGTTTGTGCTCATATGGAATGTTTTATTCTAGACACTTACAATAAAAGTGAAGGAATCAAAGAGCTTGGAGAGAGAGAGGGATGCAAGCACTTTGTATTGAGGACTTAAGATATTTATCCAGCCGGTAGAAGATCTAGGGTTAGATCCCATCTTTGTCTCAGAGTATTCGAAACCACATTCCCTTCTCTTCAGGAAAATCATATAATCTGATCATATATTCTTGTTTCCAGGCTTTCCTGTCAATGATGTATAATATATTTCTTATTTAAAATACTTAAGTATTCTTCACACCAAGATCTGGCATTAAGTTAGAGTCTCTTGTTTCTGTTTTGCATAATGAGTATTCAATTATTTTTACCAAGTGGAATAGCATCAGCAGAGCAGCTTGAAAGTCATCTACCCCACAACAGTCTCACAGTAAGGGAGTTTCAAATCCCAGATGAGCACACTAACCTACTGGTTTAAAGGAGGGCTTCTTTTCCTCCAAAATACCCTGAAAAAGTATTTTCAACAGAATTTACTTGGCAAATTTGACCAACATTTGTCAACATTTTCAGGTTAAGGGCCATACTACCTAATCTGTCAGCAGAATTTTAAAATCACAGTGAAATTGTGCTATCTTGCTCTTTTTCTTCTGTTTGGATTTTTTAAAAAATACTCCATTTAAGCTACATCTGTTAAAGCTACATTATTTAAGTTATGGCATTCCTGTGGCCTGCTTATACAGAAAGCTGGACTCAAGCAACAAAACAACCCTCCTTGGCTTTTAGACCTATGACCTAAAAATATTCTATTTACTGATCTGATGACAATTAAACTTCCTAGGAGTAAGATAGAGTAAACAGTAGTCCAAGTGAGATATGCTCTTTCAGGTGGTAAATGAGTGAAAGAAATATGTCAGAACATCTGTTATCCAGAGGTTCTTAGCTGTACACTGATTTTAATCCGAAGAACCAAATTCTGCCTTTAGATTATGTGTGTGCAATTGACTTTAGGTGACCTTCAGATTGGAATACAAAAGGCTATTGTCCTGCAGTGATGGCTAGAAGGACTATGGCCCTACTGTGTTACATATACAGATTCAGAGTAAAATGTAATCATTGCTCTGAAGGGCCTACCCTCTAAAAAATTCAGAAAAGAGGTAGGAATTGAACACAGATCTCCTGAACGGCAACCCAGTGGCCTACTGACTATATCACAGTGTCCCAGTTTGATTTCTACTCCCTGTCTTCATGACAGAATAAAAACCTCTAGGGGAACAGGCTTTAACTGACATATTGTCTTCAATGCCAGATATAATTACAAAATACTGTGATGATGTACTGGAGATGCATATAATTGAAAAAAAAAACTGAGTAAGTAGTAACTGGTGGTAGCCATGTATGGATAGAATATCAGTCGTATCACCTGATACAATGGCACGGTTTTCTTGCCATAGTGATATTCAGTAGAAGTAATTTCACTTATTCACCAGGTTTAAACTACTGGTACATGAGAATCTGACCCTTGGGAAACAATTAAAGTCCATTCATGTGCTGGATATATGGAAAATGAAGATCAGGTCCCAGTTTTAAATGATTTTCAGTTTCTTAACGGCAGTAGAAGATAAGCATAGCAGTAGGGATGCTAGGTAATTTTCCAAACAGCTAAAGCCACTGGCTGATATACCTTGAGGGACATTCTTTGAGACTTCTGCTCTTAAATTACTCCAACTCTCTTGATGATTCTATCCAATTAGCTTGGCCTTTTTGCCTTACCATGCAGCAGTGGCTGCAATACTGACTTAGCAAAATAGTTACTCAGCAGAACAACTATTTAGTTGCTGAGCATGAATATTAACAGCTGAAGAACTGTAGCTAAATAAATAAACATTGCTCTTCTGAATCCCAGTGGTTCCTCCAAAAACACATCAGCAAGGAACCTGGACCAGTTTAACTTTATATATAGCTGGCTTTTTTAAATTTGTATACTTCTTCTAGCAGTCCCTGGTCATTAACATTTTTACTTTAAAGTTCCCAAAGTTCCAAACAGAAAACTAATTATTCTTCATAATAGTGGTTGTCATAGTTAAAATAGCTATTGTTTTTGTAGAAGTCAGGAACCAAAGATATATTTGAAATCCACATCAAGGTCAAGCCTCTTGGGCTTACTGAAGTACTTTTTATCATATTCTCCAGAGCAATTAAATTGGCATAAAAATGAGCAGAGAAAACCTTCTAAAAGAACAGAAACACAACCTACTGTTTGTGCTTTCCACTTAAGCTCTGCCTTTAGACACCCCAAACTCCCCCTTTTCAAGGTATGATTAGTTCTGTTGCAATTTCATCACGGATATTTTACATCTCTAAATTTTAAAGATATCAGCAAGATGTACTCTAACTAATAAATAATAATGGCATCATATGTGTTAATTTACATCAGATGTCTCTCTAGAAAACCTCATTTTTATTTAACTATTTCTTGATAAGGCAAATCAGCAATTTCCTCATCTTAGAGGCTCAAACAAGTAAGATTATTTAGTTGATTTTTATCCTGTTGCTTCTACTCTGGTTAGTTTTACACTATACAGCATAATTCTTCTGACATAATAAACTAGCTTCCAAGATGTATCAAGGATATTACCTCAGGGAATGCAGGGTGCTTTTGCCACTGTGGACTGCTTGAATTCCATGAAGAAATGTGAACTGATAGGGTATTTTCAACTGAAGATAGCAACACAGCAAATAACAATGCAATATTGTCCTTTTGATGTAAAAGGTAGCAATCTGTTACTGTGATGACAGTTATTTAAAGGCTGCTTTCAAATTAGCTTTGCAGTCACAAATGTGTAAATATTTAATTTTTTTCTAAGAGAATATGAACCAGTTCCCTGAGTAAAAACAGAATCATGTCTGAATTGAATGTACTTCTGTATAAAAATGATGGTTTCCTTCACAGGAAAAACATATCAAAAGTAATGTATCCGATGGAACTCCAGTCTTTGACAGATGTAGATAAATAAAAGTTGAAATGTACTGCTATTGTTTGTCACTGGAAATATAACGCAGAATTTAGGCCAAGGTGTGTTATAAATTTAGCACAGCTCTAACTACAATACCTGAACTTGAGAAATCATTCCAACCAAGTATAATGCTTCTTTAGAGTCTTCCCTGTTTTGCAAAGCTGACAAACTTTCAACGATTGAACTCAAACTATGAATGGTGAAATGAAGGAATTAGGGCCAAGAGCATATTCCACATTATCACACTGGTATAAATAGCAGAAAACTGTACACTACATTCAGGGCCCACTGTCAGAACCTTCTACCACAGTGCAGTCTTGCAAAAAATCAGAACGCACAGGCCCACTCTACTGGTTTGATAAAAAAGTGAAATGAAGTCAACAAGGCTTTCTTGTCATTTTTCCTATTTCTTTCACTCGCCATTCAGTACTTGGATTCCATCTTCGTCAGTCAATACTGGTTTTCCTAAGTTTAGCAGAGATTTTGCATGAGCAAAACAAACAATATTTAACCCCAGACATCACATTAAATAAACAGTGTAGTATCTGCTCTCAGATGAGTCGCCTTCTACTTCCAGTGAGGATCTGCATCCAAAGCTTGGAAGAATTCTACTGTCCAGTTAAGTAAATTAGCTCAGTATAGTATAGCTGCTGCTCATGTGGCAGAGAAGACAGGCAGTTTCATTCTCTGGTGGAAGGACTGTGCTTTGGGTGAACATCCTTTCACATTGCCAGCCTACACAAGCTGTTTTCTGCTTCTGTTCTGCTACTCTTCCAAGGAGCAAAAGGTCATTAAACTCTCCGTATCCAGCAGAGGGCATGAATGCTGTCCTATGCAAGGGCTGCAGAGCAGGGAGTGAGAAGCGTTGTGTATTCCCACTTCTCGCTCGCCCCAAGATTGTGCTCCAACCAGTTGCAAAGTGACCCTGAGCGGTTACATGTGTGGACTTAAAGATTACAAGACAGAAAGTGGATGGTCCCATTTTTTTCCTCCTTCTATATATGGAACTCCCATTGGTTTTGGTGGGTGCTCCCTCTATAGACTGACAAGCAACAGGCCAAAGGAGTCGGAAAGGCTTTTTACCTGCCAACCCCAGAGTTCAGGATGTGTTGTTTCTCCTGCAGCGGTTGATGGCACCCTAACACCTTAGCAGCACTGGAGCTGCTTTCCTACGCTGTAGCAGGGGAAGCAGGACCAAGGGCCTGAACTAAGGTCTTGGCAGGTAAGTCAAGGAGCAACCAGTATCAAACAGCTTTGTTTGAAAGTGTATGTCTTTGTAATGTTTAAGTCTGAATACGTGCTCTGCTTTACTTGGGAGCTTAAACTGTCAATTCTCAAAAGTGTATTTGAGATCACCTATTAACTCTGCCAAACGCATGAAAAAATGTCAGTAAAACTCATAAACAGAGAGGGGCTAGAAAGAAAGATTATTTGTGTTAACAATGTCTCAACATTGGCTTTTCTTTTCAGAGCTGAGTAGAAGGCACTCAGATTAGTGGGGGAGGGAAAAGCTTTATGGTATCAACATGTTTTTATATATCTCCACTTAGGATGATTGAGAGCATCAACATATGATGAATACTTAATATTCAAAATATAAGCTTTGTTGAGATTGGGGGAGGGGACAGGTTTTTGCTTGTTTGCTTCTTTTCTCTCCATTGGACATATAAAGAACATCTGATAATGGGAAATTTCCATCTGCTTAAGATGTTCCACTTCTTAAGCTTAATTGTTGTAACCAGGTTTCCTATACAAATCCTTAGGTCATACAAAATGTGCTATATTACAGTAGTTATCAGGAACTGTGTTTCTGTAAATGTTTTTGCTGGTAATATCATGTTCTAGAGCATTCATAGAGAGCCCACAGAGACAAAGCAGCTCCCAGTGAAGGAAATCCAATTAAAGAGGCATTTACAGAAAAATAACTGATGCTAGTTACCAGCTGAAAAGAGAAGCAAAAAATAGATCCTTACATAAAGGAAGTCCTTCTTTTCCTTGCTTCTGGTAATATGAGGGTAATGGAAGCCTTCCTGTTGAAAAGCCAGTAAGTTTTATTTACTGGAATTAAAAAACAAATTTGGGTTAAAGGAGGAAATGATACGGAGCTGCAACATGCTAAGCTTTTATCCCAGCCATATATTGTGATCTTATCTGGGAGAGAAAAAAGAGAATATTCATAAAAGAATGAACAAATATCCAGAACTGGTGAGACACCAACCCTCCTCAATGTCTAATTCAGATATTCTTATCCTACCTAGCCTTACTTGTTAGTAATATTATTCTCAATTTGCTATGCGAAATCACTCCAAAAGTGACATCTAACTTTGTGTCAGTCTTTCAGTGGATAAGCTGTGAACTTGTAAAAAATTATACATACTAACAGCGCCTGCTAATTAATATTCACCAAAATTAAGGGAAAAATTGTTATCAAAAATTTCTCTCCAACCTGTAGGTCTAAGTTTTAGAGGCAATAATGAAAAATGACACCTTACATAGGTTTATAATTTTTAAAAGTTTACATTACTGTAGTCATTGTTTTAAATTACCTTCCTCTAGACAAAATAAAGTGTTGTACTACATTGCAGCCTCACTGTTAGGAATGAAGATAGAGGAGACAATGCAGGAAGGCCAACACACACGACCAAAATGGAGAGTATCCAAGTCATAGAAGAATGGTAAGTTTCTCAAATTGTCTTCCAGTAAATATGTTCTTAATTTGCCTATAATTAATATTAAGATTTACCTTCATTTTTGGCTCCTGGAATGGTGTTTTAATGACTTTTCTTTCTAAAATTTCTCTGCAAAAGGAAGAAAATCTGGTCTGGTAACAAAAGAGAGCTATTCATAAGCCAGATTTACTTACAGCAGCTTATTTATGGGGAAAGAATGGTGGGGAAGAATGGAAGGTGTATGAGTGGTTCCATAAATCTATGGATCTCTATAAGAAGTTTCTGCTAACTCTGAAATCATTTTATTCTGCTTACCCAGACAAGAAAAATTGACTTGGGCAAATGTGTACTTCACAGTCAGATTTTTAACATGGCTACTTTTTGTAAAATAGCCTGGACTATGGTTTTGGCTAAATTAACCAAGGAAGCATATACCTTGAAAGACTGGCTTACACGTACTTAAAGTCTGGGCTTCTGTTTCTGTCTAACTGTATCCTACACAACCTATGATTCTTCTGTAATCCAATGGAGAGAGTAATACCTCCATAGTGTGACTCAGAGCACCTGAAGCTAGCCCATGGAGAAATCTATCTTTTTCCATTCACTGTTAGTGGAATTTATGGCAGTTAACATCCATCACTTAAGGTTAGCCTTTCTAATGTCCTCTTTAAGAGTCTATCTCTTCTTTTATATTCTTGGGAACAAGGAATATTTAGACACTACTCCACAGGTGTTTGGGTGTTTAGGCTTGGGTTTGGGTTAGGTGTTTAGGCTAGCTTTGGTGTTTGCTGTAACCAAGACTTTGAACAAGGAGTGGTTCTCCTTCTATTTCCTAATATCAAGATGAGTTATTTAGAGAGAAATGACCCTTAGTTTATCAAATTTGAGATTCCGCACCTGATTCTCCTCTGAAAATCATTAGCTATGTAACATAGAACTAATTTTCACAAATCTCCTCGGGAAACTAGTATTTAGGGAATAGAAGCAGGAAATTAGTTTTTAATGAAATGATATATCTTACAGTTGTAAAACATCTTAATAGATGAAACCCTATCCAAATGGCCTCATCCTGTATCTTTTTAACCTACATTTTACTGTATTAAAAAGAACTTCCCAATAGACAACCAGGGAGCACAGGTTGCTTGTCAGCTTCATCCATTTCCAGCAGGTTCTTTTCAATCTCCTCAGAGAGAAAGCCATTCACCTTCAAATCTGTATGCTTATACTATTTGGTTCAGATCATAATTATTTTGCTCAGGATAGTTTAAATGTTAAACACTTTCTCAGTTATTAGATCTTTTGGTCTACCAAAACACTATCACAAATAGCTTCTTGTCATGCAGTCTGACTTGCATGTAGAGTAGGAGTTGATAAACGGTCTTGAAGACAAATCACATGGCCAAATGTCACTTTTTGTGCAAAATGATTATACAGAAAATTTTAACCAAAGCTAGTAAAGCTCTTGTGTTGGATCCTATCAGGAAGGAGAGGATGAGCACCCATTATTAAGTTTGAAACTATATTTAATTATTCCTAAATAAGTTGGTGTATTGCCTTCTCAAGCTATTCATTTGTATATTAATGGATTATTGAAGCAAGGTAGTCTTCTGATCATCTATCCGGTGCATCCACTGTTACAAGCCAGGAATAGCTTCCTTCAGAAAATGGGAATAGGGAATTTTTTCACATTTCTTGTCCTTCCAGTTTTGCCAGCAGCATCCACTGCATCCTGGGCCAACAGATCATCATTCAGGTCAATAGCACCAAACAGAAAGAAGCTTAGCAACACTTAGGTACAAGCACAGAGAATATGCTAATTTAAAAGCTCTCTGAATTAGTATTTTGTTTGGCCTCATTAGTATGCTCTTGGCTGCCAAGAGCCTTTTTGTTTTTCTTGTCCTTGCTGAATCAAATCATGTGGCAGCCAGTGATTGGCCAAACACCATCAGAAGCAAGCAGTGACACCAGGTGTCATCTAAACCCATCATGAAAGAGAATCTACTGTCAGCTTCCCAAAATCTCATCTCCTTTAACTGCAGAAACTGTAATTAAATTCTGTTGTTGGGTTTTTCTTTGAGTCTGGTAACTAACAATACTAGTAGAAATTTGTAGAAAGCCAAGGGTGTGTCTCTTAGTATTAAACACATTTAGTGGGCTATTGGGATAATGAATGCACAAGTGAAGAGTGAACAAAATTCTCCTGTCACTGCTGAAGCCCCATTGCTTCCCATTTTCACTCTGGACTAAAGTGCAAATGAAAGGAGAATTTTTGGCCAAATGTATGAAAACACTGTTACAAAAATAGAAGCATATTTGTAACGATACTTTGCTTTTGCAGCCAAAACCCTACTGCAGATGAAATTTTGTCTTGGGCTCAGAATTTTGACAAGATGATGAAAACACCAGCTGGGAGGAACCTTTTTAGAGAGTTTCTTCGAACAGAGTACAGTGAAGAGAACCTGCTCTTCTGGCTCGCATGTGAAGATCTAAAGAAGGAACAGAATAAGAAAGTTATTGAAGAAAAAGCAAGACTTATATATGAAGATTACATTTCTATACTTTCACCAAAAGAGGTAAAGCTGGAAATATTACATTCTCATTTTCTGTCATTTCAGAGCAGAAATGTCATACCTGGATTGCCAGATGTAGGACATAAAGTCTGCCTGATGTGTCAGATGAGAGCAATTCTTCATATGGAAGGTTAAACCAAGAAAGAAAGGACAGAGAAAGTGTTGACACAGGTGCCGAGCCACTTAGCTTCACTGGCCCTAATTCCTCAAGTGCTGTGTAAGAGAGATAAAAGAGAAACTCCAGAATCAGAAGGGAAGGAAATGGGCAAACTTCCTTAGTGCTGAAACATGCCTACCAAGGACAGGCAGTAAGTGAGGGAAATGGACTTTCAGAGAAATGGCACCAAAATTTTCAACATCATATGAAACATCACATGCCTGACCTTTCACAGGAAACAAAACATGGAACATGTTCACAGTTTATGTGTTGTACAACATAAAATAATTTGAATCAAAATCATTATAGATTGATTTGCTGCAACTGCTGTCTGGGAGCAAAGCAGAATTTGCACTGGTTATTCCCATGCGAGATCAACTATTGAATTGAAATCAGAATTGAAATCAGATATTTTCTCTTAGGACAGGTATTATAACATCTAGGAAATTAGATAAAATATTCTTCAGTCCTCAAACTGAAATAGAGAAATTCTGGAATGATCTTTACCTGGAGTGAATAAAAAGCATTACCTATCAAATCATATTCTGGAATAGACAGAAGAATCTTTCTTAGGCCTTGTCAAGTACTTTGGGATCAGTTTCCTTGTCTCCATGCATTACATCATACCTTCTACTCAATGGCATTATGTTAATTTATGCTCACTGTGGATCTGGCCTTCTACATTTTAACTTGGCACTGCTTTTTGTAGTAATTTTCAAATTCATTCACATGAATGAAGCCAAAGGCAATTTGTAACTCCATTATCTTCTTTAGTACCATAGTGTGTACTGTTCTGGAGATAACTGCCAGTACAGCAAGCTAATAATGTGTATTTCTTACAGTATATATGTATCTTTAGTACAAATATATGTGGCCTAAATACTCAGTCACCTTTCTAACGCAGCATGAACCAGTAGTTAAAATTATAGCACTACAAAAGTCTTGTTTGGCTTTGTGTTTAACAAAACTGCTCACAAACTTATTGCATTGGACATGTGTGGATGCGGTCAATTAAGTGGCTCCTGCCCCTAGTGGAAATCTCATGAGGCAAACAAGAACTGTTTACAAGCCTTTCCCTGAGCACATGAGCTGAAAAGTTCTTGTTCATCCCAGCACCCCATTCCATATGTTATCTTTTGGCATAAGAGCTGAAACATTTAGCATCATTTGTTCAGTGATGAAGTTACCAAGGCAGAAAGCCTTAGTATATCAACCAGATACCTCGTATACATCTGTTTACCAACAGATAACTTTAATAATTGCAACTTACTTTGCCAGCTTGCTTTACTGAGTCACTGAAAAACTACAGTGTGAATTTTTGAGTCTGTAACTGCAATTGACTTTCACTATATTCAGTGGCAAAAAAATTCTTACAAATTCGCCATTATATTTGATAACAAAGGGTAAATTAGCTAGCTCCATAAACTGGTTTTGCTAAGATATGTACCTGTGTGTGTGTACATGTGTGTGTGTGGGGGGGGGGGAATTGATTAAATCTCAGTGTGTCATTTTTATTCTACAGATATGCAATGGTCTAGGGTTGAAATCTATTCAAATAAATTCCTAAGACACATGGCTGCACCACTGGTTCTCAGAATGACCAGAACAYTCTATCTCTGCATGCTGTTGTGTCTAAAAGCAGTTAGTCTTTGGTAGAGTGCATCAGTTCATTACTGCTGTGCAGTCCAGTGTGCTCGTTCAGTTATGCCAGTTATACAACACATTCAATCAGAAAAAGGAGTGGGTTGAAAAATAGCCCAGAAAAAAATGCCACTTTCAGATGGATCGATTCCTTAATTCGGTTAGCTGTAGGGCTGCACAGACAGCTGTGGGAGGGAGGGAGACTGCACGGGTGGGAGCACACGTCTGGGGAAAGGAATGGAGGCTGCTCACGCCGCTGGAGCAGCACCGCTGCCGGCGCGGCACCGAGGCCACGACCGACGCGCCCCATCTCCTGTGGTGCTGCACGCAGCCAATGCAATCAGCATTTAGATGAAGAGTGTGCATTAAACAGACGTCATGGGCATTCTGCAGAGTGAACATACTGGAGTGATAGGTAAAATCTGCTAGCATAAACAGGCTGCCTGAATTTATAGTTAGTTGGCATCATAATGCTGTCTTGTGGCTGATAAGTAAGGAGCAGAGTGACTCTTTGAGGAGAAAGAGCTTGCCTGTTATGACAGTAACATACACAAATATACCACAAACCCCCAAAATGCTAGATTCTATATTTGGTACTGAAGATATAATGAAAATGCATGCAGAGTCCTCAATACTATACTGTACTACTGTATTTCAAAGACTTTGTTTCACCACATATACAGATACACAAGCTCACACTTCCATGCACGTTCTGAATTTTCAATATTTAACCATCTCTACTAGCGTCCTTCACATATCAAGGTATCTTGGTATGTGGAGTTTTCCAGGACTGAATACAGCCCTTCAGACAATATGACTACCCATTTATATACTTGCAGATTTATGGGGCCAGATTGTAATCTGTTTTAAATGACCATAGCATAACTGGTCTATGCCAGCCATTGTGCTTGGTACTTCTGAATTCAGTATTTTAGCCTTTTTATCCTAGCTGAGTAATCTCCTGCTGGTCCCAGTGGGCTTTCCCTATTATACTGCCATTTTGCTTAATCTGGGAGGTATTCATTTTATCATTTTTAGAGCATTTTGTGGATAAGATGTACACTGAAACTTCCAAATGATATTCTAAAATAACCTGTGCATTCATCCCAAGTGTAATATGCCCTTTTCCAACTAGGTACAAGAGTTCATTACAGTTGGAAAATAAAATCAGAAGCTAAAATGGAAACTTGCAAACTTGCTACCAACTTCAATATGAACATTTGATATCCTGAAAGAATAAATTACCAGATACTAAAGGGTTTTAAAGGGAAGAGCAAATTTAAGACACTTACTATTAATGGGGTTGTTAACACAAAACCAACAAACTTTGGGTAATTTGTGAGTAATAAGTGAAAAAAAAAGAAAAAAAATCTGCAGGACAACAAAATGAGAATGTAGAATAGAAGGCATCAAAAAAATTAGCTGCAAATGATCAGAAAAAAAATTTCACCTTGTTGAGTGAAATTCATGCAAAATTCCCCTGAGAGAAATATTTAAATAGTATGTATGTAAAAAGCAAAACATTTTAGGGTAAAATAATATATTTTGGGAAATCCAGGTTACTTCAGAGCTTTACTTCATTGCACGTTATTTATTCTGTTATATAGCACATTTCATCTTAGAGAGCTTACGACAAATGCAGTGACGATGCCAAAACCAAACTAGAGGTGATAGGCTCAGCCTATATTTTGCATACACACTTTGGAATGGTGGCTCTGAAAGAAGCACAGAACATAACCTGAATAAAGAAACTGATAAACTCTTCATGTGCTGTGGAACCCCATGAGATAAACATATGTATACAGCCTTTCCAATATTACTGCTTAATATTAGTCTGTTCTCATCTTCTTCAGGTTAGTCTTGACTCCCGGGTGAGAGAAGTGATCAACAGAAACTTGTTGGATCCCAGTCCTCATATGTATGAAGATGCCCAGCTCCAGATATACACCCTCATGCACAGAGACTCTTTTCCAAGGTTTTTGAACTCTCAGATTTATAAGTCTCTTGTTGAAAATATTACAGGCTCTACTTCTGAAACTTAGTTTTCATTTTCAAATAAAATAACTTGTTTTTTGGGGGGTGGGCGGGGTGGAAGAAAAGTAGTTTAATAACATCTGGAGCTGAGTTCCTGGAGAACTACAGTTTAGCACTACTCAGGCTACCGTGAAGAAAACAAATACATAGTATGGTCTCTGTCTACATTTTTCCCAAGGTCCTCCTTGCTTGAGATGGTGGGGGAGGGGAACAATGGATTTGCCAAAATACATTTGTTTCACACTCCTTTCACCTAACTACAGTCAAGATTGCAATGATGTATTTGTAGTTTTATGAACAGTCTCCTTGTGTATTCTCACACTGCATGTGCAAGGTAAAACTGCTTCACTTACCACGTAGTTGTTGCAATATTTAATCCAATAACATAAATTATATCTGTATTTAAGAACTTTTTTTGTGCAATACAGTCTTATGGTACATACAATTGTGGCAAACCAGAAAGAGGCTTGCATTTTTTAACATCACTAACTGAAAAAGCCAATTTTTAAGGTGTAGCATTATTCAACATGCTCTACTGAGTACAATACACTGACTTTTTGAAGCCAATATTTCTGTACAGAAAAAAGAGCTATTTATCACTGTTTATTTAAAATAAATCAAGTGAGGGATTCCTCTGGTTGCTCACTGCCAAAACTGTGGCATTTTCATTACAGAGTTTGCAATGTCAAAAAAGAAAAAAAGAAGAAAAAAAAAAGCACAAACCACTTAAAGGGATCCGTATCTGGGTGACACAATCTATGCGCTGATATTGTTTAATTGTTAAAAGAACAAAGATTTTCAATGTACATTTCTGATGTCGGATACTGTAATTGATTTATTAAAAACTGGTTATCCAGTTCTAACACTGTTGTATAATGCTATGTACTTCAGAAAAAAAAAAAAAACACAAAAAAAACACAAAAAGCCTGATAATTTAGTTTTTTGAATAAAGAAGTTTAATAAAAGATTGCCTACATGTAGCATTTTAGAGCATTTTAGAATATTTTGATGAATTGCATCTGTCCTGTAAGATTTTCTTTTTCTGAAAACTAAATCCAGTAAAAAATGTTTTTAAACAAAGTAATGTTTTACGAGGTGGAGGGTTAATGAAGACTCACCTCAGCTTCTAGCCTCATTGATTTTGAGTAACTCCTTGAAAACAAGGGGTTTGGAGAGTAATATTAAACCAAACTTCAAGGGCTCCTAAACCTACAGTCCTTACCCAAGCAAAATGCCTACTGAAACTCAACGGGTGTCTTTCCTGGGTAAAGAATCCTGTACTGAGCCCTTAACCAGAGCTAAGGCAGCACAGTACTCAAATCACTTTGCTGCCATGGTATTTTTAATAGGTGTTTGCTTGGCCTTTTTATCAAAAAATGTCCAATTTTAGAATGCATTTTGATGTTTAAAGAGACAGTAAATTGGAACTCAAAAAAACTTCTTCATACCTATCATATACAAGAAAAATGTGTTAGCATCCCTCTCAAACTGTTAAAGATATACCATAAAATGGCTTTGAATACAAGTTAAATATATATATGTATGTATGTATGTATGTATGTATGTATATTTAATACTGATAACTCTGGTCTTACACTAAGACTTAAGAGGCAAGGTTCTTCTCACTTACATAGGACTACATATGGCATGGCCCCATTGGTTTTGATGGGGTTGAATGGTTTTAAAAATGTGTAATTGAGGGGAATCTAGCCCCAACATATCTGGCTCCAACCAGCAAGTTACTCCTTGCAGGCAGTCTCTGTCAGCTCTTGTTGAAGTCACTGGTACCGAGACTGCTTTGCCTCTATACAGTAACTGGCAGGATGTAGGTCTTAGTTTATTTTCTGGGGCTTATTTTTTTCCTTTATTTTACTACCTCTCATTTTCTTAATTTATTGAACATGCTTCAAATAGCAGGTCTGGGGAATTTTTTTAATCATTCTTTTTACTTGAAACCTGTGTGCTTTTTTTGGATATATACGAACAATTTAAAAAACTGTTTCTTAAACTCATTTGGTTTTGTAATTTATATAGAATTCAGGAGATGATTAAAAGGGCTATTCTCTCTTCCCTATGCAAATATTTTAACTGTTGTAGTGTTTGACAAAATGGGATCTAAAAAAATCTGCAAAGTGGAAAACAATTCTGTTTACAGTGGCGTTGCTGACTATCCTACCATATTCAGCACTTTTAAATATTGTTATTTATGAAAATGTAGTTTAAAATGCAAGACAAAATATTTATAATTGTTTCTTTTAATAAATACCTGTTTTGTCTGAAAGTGTTATTGTGTTATGACAACTTTATTCATGTTGGTTAGCTATTTACCATTATGAATAAAATATTTAATTATTATACTGATAGAATAATAGCTATGATGTTTACAAATCTTGAGAAGAGGGGGGAAAATTCAGTGAGAAAGGACTGCCTCCTTCTACTGTGAATACTGTTAGAATAATGTATTTAAAGATGCTTTTTTTCTTAATTGGAATTTAACTATGGTCCTACATATGTCTAGCATTTGATTACAGTTATATTTACTATGGTAAACATATACAGCATCAGATATGTATATATTTACATTGTGTAATTTCAAGTTTGCTGGTGTTGGAGGCACAATACATTTGATTCACACATCTAAACAGTGTGTAAGAGGCAAAACTGCATGCATAAGTCTTTACAAATGTAGACTTAAATATTCTCGATTCTATATTTGATGGTGACCTGCTAGTCATGAGCTATCTTTACAAGATATTTCAGATAGGTAGAAATTCTTGTCAACACAGACAAGTCATCCATTCAAGGACATTCTTAAAGCTAAATGTATGGGCCCTAAAATACTATCTTGATTTCTTTCTATCATAAGATTCCAAAATCTGTACTTGGAAACTGTTACATCATTTTGACAAATATTACACCAATCACAGAATCACAGAATGGTTGAGGTTGGAAGGGACCTCTGGAGATCATCTAGTCCAACCCCCCTGCTCAAGCAGGGTCACCTAGAGCACGTTGCACAGGATCGCGTCCAGGCGGGTTCTGAATATCTCCAGAGAAGGAGACTCCACAACCTCTCTGGGCAACCTGTTCCAGGGCTCTGTCACCCTCACAGTGAAAAAGTTTTTCCTCATGTTCAGATGGAATTGTCTGTGTTGCAGTTTGTGCCCGTTGCCTCGCGTCCTGTCGCTCGGCACCACTGAAAAGAGTCTGGTCCCATCCTCTTGACACCCTCTTCAGTGTAATACTGCAATGAAATCACGTTCAAAATTTCTTGTCTTAAATCCTCTACTTGGACAGATTTATAAATTGAACATAACTTTTATGAAGTTTCTTTCTCAGAGCAAATGCTCATATTAAAATGATTCATATACATTTCATCTATCAGGTTGGGTTTCCGAAAATTTTATGAATAAATRGATATGGTCCAAATGGACAACAAATCAGACCATAACATGATCTCATTGCCTATCATACAATTCTTTGAACACAAAATGTAAAACAGTCAAGCTATTAAACTGATTTACTGTGCATGCAGTGTACAATACACTTTGAAAAACTGCCTAAATACACTTATTCTATAGCCTGGAATAAAATAAGTATGTATTTAACTTGTATTTCAGTTTTTCATGAGAATGTATATAGCAAGTACACTACAGAAAGTGAGTAATGTTTTTGTTATTTTTGTCCAGAGTTTAAATCTTACATATCAGATTGGGCCTAATCCTGAATAGCCACAAATAAGCACAGCACTTGGGTATAACAAGACTTCTCGGTTTTAAAGAAATTGAATATATATTTTACTAAGCATGTGTTCAATTTAGCTGTGTACAGTTAACTTACAAATAACTGAACTAATAGTAGTTTGGGTTATCCAGGATTAAACAAAACCACGGATAAAATGGAGAATATTTAGATTTGAATGAAGGCATATATGGTATGAAGGAGAATGAAGATATGCTGGGGAAAAGAAACGCCAGTGACAGAAGTAACTGAAGTGCAGATCTTGGAACTTGTACCCATATGAACCAGTTAAGACAGCCCAATACCATGCAAATGTGGCTATGCTGCTCCCAGATGCACAGGTCATACACAGCTCACTTGAACATCAGTGCAATCCATACAAACCATTCACAGGATAAGAGTTAACAGAAATCATACTTAAACTAACAGTTGTGTTTTAACTTAGAAGCATGCATAAGTGTCTGCTAGGTTGCGCTCTCAGCTGACAAAATATAGTAGAATTGCATTTAAGTTAAAAAACCAGAACTTAAACTGCCACATGATGCCAGACTTGCTCCCCTTTGAGTCAAATGTGAGCACAAGGAGCATTTGCCTGTGAAACTAGCATCTAAAAAGGTGGGAAGCTCTTTCTGTGAGAGCAGCTTGCTGGATTGACCATGCTGTGAGCACTAAGGAACTGGCAGCTTTCATATTCAGTAAGTGCTTGTAAAAACTATTCAGGATATGTATTCCATGACATTGATTCAAAACCAATCAAGCTGATACAAGAAAGTCTCTTAATTTCAGTGACTCCCTATACCATAAGCAATAAAGTTCACACCTGCCAGTATCTGTGAGCCTGCTCCTTGCAGAGTTAAAATATCCAACAACTGTCCGAGTCCTTACCAAATCCAACAAGGCAAAAAATTAAGGCTGCATGTACACAGACAGCTGCAACATCTGTTCTGAGTTGATCGGAACCATGTCTGACTATCATCCTCAAAACAAGATTTTTCTCAACCCCTAATGTTGCTGCTTTTTGGAGGCATTCAAAGAGGCATCCAAGAGCAGGGCTTTAGAGCATCCTAGGACATGGCTGCAACGACAACACTCTCATCCCATTCACCCATATCGAGTACGTTTGCAGTGACAAAACTTCAGTTCCATTCACACGTGTCCTGAATACTTCTGCCAGCAGAAGTAGTGACCTAAGTGGGATGAAAGAACAATGCAATAATGCTGCCAAAACCAGCTGGCATTAGCACTGTCTGCATTTGGGGGAAATAATTACATTAACTTTATGCCAAAGGCCAGATTTTGCCCCTTCCTTTAACCATGAACTATCACTCTGTGCAAATCCATCCTTCCAATTTAAGACAGTGATACAATTCAGGTGATTCAAAGGCTGACAATCAGTCAGTGTAAATTTGATCAGTTTTTTCTACCCTTTTGAAAAAAAGATGTGTTGTGTTACATTATCCATCACACTTTAGGGAGCTTCATGGACAGGTAGGTAGCAGTGAGTTTAAGGGAAACTTTCAGGGAGTAAGATTTCATAAACAATGCTCTAGGCTGTTTATCAATGCCAGACTAGCTGCAAAAACAGTATAATCTCCACATAGACCCTCAAGTGTAATTTTAATTTATTGTTACAGTGGTTTTTGTCAATGAATCTTGCCCAAAGTGGTGCACCTGCAATGTTTAGAAAATCTTTTTAATCAAACATTCATTTTAATATTCAGTACTTCAAATAACATATTCTCATGTTGAACATAATAACTTGCAAGTTTTGTTCCATTTTGGAAATCCAAAGGTTTAATTTCCAACTATTCAAACAACTTAGATGCATAAGCATTACCCTGACTTTTGACATGCCACTTATGAAACTGACAATTTGCTAATGTAACATATGGGAGAAGTTACTGTTATTCCATCAGTGTATGTTAATTTAGTCGTAAAGTATTATTATCTGGTTCTGTTAAGACACGAACAAGAAAAGAAGAACAGCGAACACCTAATTCCTTGAATGATTGTACTATAAAATATTGCTTAATACAGTTTTATGGATAGCTGTACATTTTTATAAAGTATATTTTTAAACTATGTTTTGAGTTTAGCCAAGAATCTTACTATTGACACTATCTAAAAGAAAGCCAATATGTCAGGCTGTTTGGACACCAGAGATGATTTGTCAAGACCATCCTACAGTATTTATCACATCACCTTTATTAAATAAATGACTCCATCTTCATTCCATTCCAGCTCAAAATTTTGACACCAGAAATTGTACTCAGATGACTTGTATTTCAGAAATAGGTAGTCTTTCAGCCTAATTACTAATCTCTGATTTAAAGGCTCTGTGAATTGCCTTTTTTTTTTTTTTTTACTTCTGACAACACATTTAATTCTATTTTTTTCTCTAAATTCTTATTTTTTTCATCTGCTTTCAGTGTAGCATGCATATGAAAATATGCTTTCACAAGTATTTGCAACTTCCTTCACCACCTCACAGCAGTTTAGTCCCGAGAACTTCTTCCAGAGGGAGAGGAAAAGCACTGTGGTATTAACTTGGCAATCCGGACCACAGAGGGAAGCTGTTCACACGTGCTTCTGCACAAACTGCCTCGAAGGCGGGCTACGGAAGAAGAAGATACTTAACGGTACAAGTTAAAATCTCAGCACCCTTGTGGGCTCTTATCCCAGGGAGCCTTTTTAAACTTGTGACATTGCATGAAGGATCTGGGGAGGGCTTTCCCCCCGCCCCGCTCTGGTTAGAATTAAAAAAAAAAAAAAACCACTCAATTTCTGGGTCGAGTTCAGTCTCCCACGAGACGACGGGGACGTCAGAGCACTGCCTGCCGCCTGCCCCGCTGCCGGGGGAAGCTGCTCTGCGCAGGCCTGGCTGAGGCCCCCGAGGGCCAGCACAGCCCGCGCCGGACAGGCGAAGGGAGCGACGTCCCTCGATACAGCGCAGACACCCCGCCGAAAGGGGCTAGCGGCCGCCGCCACCGCCCACCTCCCCTCACGCACCGCGCTCCCCGCGCGCCAGGCCCACCCCCTCGGTCCCGCCCCGCTGCGGCCGGCCAATCAGAGTGCCGCCCGCCCCCGGCCCGCCAACTGCCCTTCCCGCGGCAGAGGCGCAGGGGAGCCGAACTCCTTCGTCTGTTTCCGGAAGCGGCCGGCGGAGCCCCGATCCCTTCCGGCTGCTTCGAAACCAGCGCCGAGCCTCTTCGGAAGTTTCCGGAAGCGCGGGGGAGGGAGGCGACCGCGTTCGGCTACCTCCGGCGCGGCGGAGGCTGGCGAGGGAAGGACGACGCGAGCCTTTGCGCTGCTGCCCCAGCTGCGGCATGCGGCTGCTCTCGCGGGCTCTCCGCGCGGCCCAAGGGTGCCGGGCAGCCGCGCTTCACCCTCGTAGCTACCGAGCAGCGCCAGCGGAGGGCAGCGCAGCGGGGCCATGCCGGCCGCAGCCGCGGCGCCCGCTCAGCGCCCGGCCTTGCTTAGACGAGCTGTTCGCCGCCCCCTCCTTACACCGCCTCCTGGAGGAGAGGGCGCGGGGCGGAGCCGGGGCGGGGCCGGAGCTAGCGGCGCGGATCCAGCGGCTGCGCGACAAGGAGCAGGAGCTGCGTGACACGCAGGAGCTGGCGC
>NW_020450954.1:318624-337801 GCF_003343035.1 Apteryx rowi | reverse complement strand
GGGGGGGGGGGGGGGTGGAGAGGTGGGGCGCCGCGCGGGGTGGGGCTGTGGCGGCGCGCGCCCTGCAGAGTACGTTACAGGTGCAATGACGGTTAAATGTAGGGAGCTTAATACTTGCCTGTAAGGTCTTTAGTGATGTTCCCTAGAAGCACGCATTTTTGCTCCTTCTCCCCGGTGCGAGGTGAGAACCAGGAGCACAGCCGAAGCGCAGTGCGTGGCGGCACTGCCGTTTTTCACTGCTGTGCGCGGCCTGTCTGTGGCCCGCAGTGGCTGGAAGCTGGGGTGCTGGTAACCTGTTCCCGTAGCTGAACCGTTTTTGCTACTGCATCCGAACAAGACTGAATTCTCTAAGCGGTCTTTTCACCTTCTTTGGAAGGCTGTTGCTTCTTAGGGAGATGAGAAAAGCTAGGAAAATTCAGAACAGTTTCCTCTTACATTCCCTTGACAAAAGCAAGCAAACCTCATAAGCAGAGGAAAAGATGCAAATAAGTGTGAACTAGGGTGAGTGGGTAAGATTCATCTACAGGTATAAAAGATGTTGTGGAGACAGATGGAAACCACTGACATTTGAAGGAAGAGCAGCGTGATACCATCGATTTTGCATAAAATTGGGATAATCCTATTAGGATATAAAACTTTTAAAATCCTTTTTTTTTTTTTAATTGATTCTTGTTGCAGATTTTTTCTTTACTTGCTGCTGTGAAGAAAGACCACTACACCTGTGGTCATTCATTTAAGAAGTCATAAAATTTAGCAAATATTTGTGCTACATCCCCACCGTGATTTAACTTCGTATTGTGATACTAGCAACACGCTTCTAGTACACAGTGAATATTTTTTACTTTGTATCAAGCTGCATTTTGATAGTTGCATAGAAATCAAAATGTGGTAAAACAACACAGACCAGTAAGCATTCCCTAGATCATTAAATATTTACTAGATCATTTAATACTTATTGCTTCATTAAATATTGGTTAAATAAAGAAGAATTAACAGTAGTTAGTTATTTCAGCTGATTCAGAAGGCAAACAACATCTGAAAGTAAATCTTTTTTTTGTTATTCTTCTCATTGTCTCCCACCTCAGACTGAAGCAGGAGAAACACTTCCTTTGGAAAAAAACCTAATCATTGACCTGATAATAAATTGATCTAAATAAAATGGAATGAAGGGGTTTTTTTCTCCTTTCAGAACTTGCTGAAGAAGCTAGTCCCACCTGATTTAGAACTTCAGCAAAGTGATTACAAGTGCTTGGTCAGTAGTAACTTTGAGCACTTCTGTAGTTTATCCTTTAAAATGTTTTTAATGTATTAACTGATTTAAAATATGTTATGTTTACACTTTAAAATAGGCAATTGCAATTAAATGGATTATTTCTTTAAAATTACATCATAGATATGTAGTTTGACTATTAAATTTGTAATTCCTTAATTTTTATCCTTCTTGCTATCGGCCTTATATTAATGACTAGCCCTTGATCAGTCACTGGTTATTCTAAAAATATAGGCAGAGTTGCAGATGACCAAATTTGCATGCTTACAGTGTTACAGCTAGTCAACTGTGCATGCTCTTAGCCTGCTATAAGTAAAGCATGTTCGTGATTAAGCCAATTTACACACAGTTATGTTTTCAGTTTCCTTCTTCTAGAATTAGCTGAAAAAATATTGGTTAATTCACCAATATTAAACCTGATCTGTAAAGTCAAAGTTTTCTTTAAAATTGTATTAGTAACTAGTTGCAGTTAGAGTACTGAAAAGGTATGTGTCTACTCTGAGACTGAACCTTCAGTCTCAGCTGAACTCATAGAAGTTTGCTGTACCCAAAAGGGAGATGTCTAGCTCTCTTGCTGCTGACTGTGCAGTTGTGTCGCTTTCTTTGTACCATTTTCTCCTTTTGGAGGTTAGTTTTTCTTCTGGGAAATATCTTCTGGGAAAAGCTGAATCAGTGCAGATAGGAGACAGCTTAAGCTGATGCTGTAACTGGAGGATGTATGTCGACCCACAGCCTCACTATAAGGAATGCCGTTTTTTGTTGTTGTTCAAAGCTGTAACAGAGCCATGAAGTGACCAGAAAAAAGGAACAGTTTAACATATTAAAACTGTAGCATAGAAAAACAGCTGTAATCATAAAGCGTTAGTGTTGATCAGTCAAGTAATGCTTCAAAAATATCGTACTCCTCTTATTATTGCAAGAGGTTTTTCATACCTTTGTTTTTAGTGATGAGATATCATTAGAAGTTTTGCAGCTGTTCTGGCTTAACTTGACAGAGATAAAAATACTTGAAATTACTGGGGTTTTACATATGATGGGGTATAGTCCTTTTAATGAAGAGTGTCAGTTGTGGGGCTTCTGTGCTCTTTAAACCTTTGATGTTCCTACCACATTGGAAAACAGAAAGTAACTTCATAGAATCAGAGTATGGCTGAGGTGGGAAGGGACCTCTGGAGATTCTCCAACCCCCCTGCTCAGAGCAGTGTCAGCTAGAGCAGGTTGCTCAGCACCATGTCCAGTCAGGTTTTCAATACCTCTAAGGATGGAAACTCCATAACCTCTCTGGGCAACCTGTGCCAGTGTTCAACCACCCTCACACTAAAAAAGAGTTTTTTTCTTATGTTTAACAGGAATTTCCTGTATTCAGACATTTCCATATCTGGTACCTGAACAACATCAGAAAACACTCTTAACAAATATTGTTCATCTTCTTTTACAGATCATATTATTAATCTTTTTTTCTGAGAGATTTAGTGTATTTTTTATTTGGTAAGCAGAGTAGGTTGTTCATACAATATTTTTCAGCAGGTTTTCTGAGAGTTTTCTGAGATTTTAAAGTCTGATGATTAATCATACTCAAATATTCCAGATGAGAGTGAAGATTTGCGGAAGCTTGCAGAACAGGAAATCATTTCCTGTCAAGAAGAGATAGCTGATCTGAAACACCAGGTTAGAGTCCTTTGAAAAGCCTTTGTTTCCTTGCCAGTCTTAAATTTGCAAAGCTAAATTGTCTTCTCATCAAAATAAGATGTATATGATTGTGCATGTAAACCTCTTCTCCCTTTCCTCCCTCTCCTCCCTTTCCCAACTGTAGTCCTTAACCAGTGTCCATTGTCTAAGGAAAATGAAAAAKGCAGACCATATAGACAGTCTGCGAATGCCTACTTGTACCTGAAATTCTTTGAATCAATAAAACTTGATAAGCAAGTTCAGTAGTTTGTCTTGTCTTAGTGTATGTTTGTAGATGCCTACCTTTCGGCTACTGGTAACATTAAACTTGTATCACACACGATTGGTTTCGAAACAGACTTTTTAAAACTATGTACCTATTTCAGACCTGCTAGCTTATATAGGCTGTACATAGTATCTATGGTATTTTGTGTCAGAATAATTCTCTTTACATAAACACATTGTTACAGATTCCTAAATTTGCTGGTGAAGTAGAAGCTGGTATTTTCACATACTTTATTCAATTTAGCAACAGTACAACAGTCATTTTATAAGCATTTTTGTAAATGTTTATAATAAAAATTTACCAAAAGAAGAAAGAGAAGTCTGTACAAAGAGATTTCACCTAATGCTAGTAAAGAAAGATGGGTGAAAGCATTTACAAATCATCCAAAATTAAATGCAGCCTGTAAAATTATTATACAGGTTTTTTTTGGTTCTAATATTCTGGTGGATCTTTCAGTTCTGCAGATCAATATAAGACCAGCTCTCATTTAAAAAGAAAATAATTACAGCTGAATTCTTGTTGAAGGAATATACTGAGTGTGTGTGTGTGTGTGTGTGTGTGTGTGTGTATATATATATATACATCTATATATATACACATACATGTATATATACACACACCTTCTTCATTCCTAAGCTGAGACTGGGTTAAAAGGAAATCTGATGTGAAGGGAGACATTCCATTTTTCTGCAAGCATCGGTGTGTCCTGTGGTGTACAACATGGTACAGTGCTCCTGAATAATGAAAAGTTCTGTAAAGTTTTGTAGGTCTTGAATGAAAACTTCCGTTACCGCAAAGAGACACAGCGAGCAGCATCTTTCCTCCCTCCTCCTGAGACTGTATTAATGCAAGGGGCATCAGAAAGCACTGGGAACCCAGTCCTCTGGAGAATCAATGAGTTAATGCAGAATGCCACACTGAATGATTACAGACTTGGATGGCATTACATGGCTTTTCATCTCAGTGGTGGATTGTGGTGTCAGAGTGAAATCTTAGATGAGTATTTTTGTATTCACAGATAGTATTGCTTTTGATTCCTTCAGAAGAAACAGACAACAATGATCTTGTTATGGAAGTAACTGCTGGAGTTGGAGGACAGGAAGCCATGTTGTTCACCTCAGAGATATTTGATATGTATCAACGATATGCTGCCTATAGGAAGTGGAGATTTGAAATACTAGAATACTTTCCCAGTGAAATAGGTCAGTAATGAAAATACTTAATATTTGTGACTTTAATTTCAGTTGAAACATTTTACTGATATGACACTTGAGTTTCCTGACTGCAGGAAACTAATTTGCCCTAATTTGATTTTAGAATCAAAGATTATTTGAATGTATGAACACAATTTTCCTCAGTTCTTGTATTTCAGAATGAAATTTCATTTGAAAAGTACTGCTAAATACTGAAGTACAAAAAAATAAAATTGTTTTTCAGTAGCTTCAGAAAAGTAGAAATGAAATTAAGTGTTTGGATTGAGGAAGTTAAGAAAGTGAGGTGAATATGTTTTAGCTTTATCTTTTCACAAATACAGATTAGATGCACATATGTTGTTCTCTTTAGTTACTTGATATTTCTGGTGCTTATGGATCAGTCTGGTGGCAGGCTGAATGTCTGTTCATTATTATGGGTTCCTTGGCAGAGAGAGGAAAACTATAATTAAAACTATTCTCAGTGTAGAAAGGAGGGGTTTTTTTTCATTTCTCCCCTCTTCCTTACTTCCTCTGCACCTGTCTGAAGAGTCCTACCATTTTTTCTTTTATCTGTTCTGATGTCCTTTCACTTAGACTGGCAAAGATTATTCTTTTTATGCCTGGGATAGTTTTTTGCCTGGTTAATAAGGCAAGTCAGTTCTCATGAGTGCTAGAGCTAGCATAAGATAAGCAGCAACATATGGATGGATGCAAGAGGTGAAAAATTGGGTCTTTTTGTGATGATGAGCTGTTAAGTTAGTTTACTGCACCTCATGAAACTGTATCTTTACAAAGATGAGTTTTGGTAGGTTTACATAACAAATGAAAGTCTGGTAATGGCACATGTTAACATACTAATTGTAGCTTAATCAAGCTAGCTTGCAAGGTTGTTTCACAAAGATCAGGCTGCTGTCCTGTTGCTGTGTTCCTCTGACTCCTTTGCATTCGCACTTGTGATTGTGTGGCTATGTAGAGTGTCAATCACCAAGTTAATCTGACTGGAAAACAGCACACAAAAACATGTGATTAGTTTTCAGGTGATCCAGCACAAGAGAAGAGGAGAAATGCTCATGGGGGGGCAATGGAGGCCGAAATTTATGGCTGCTAGTGGTGACAGTGAGAAAATCAGGACCTCTTCTTCCAGCAGCAAGAGTCTTTGATCAGCTATAACCAACTGTGAAACTTCAATCCAAGTCATGGCAGTGAAGATGAGGTGACAGGGGTTTCAGGCTCTGACTGACAAATTGAATATTCAGCTCTGGTTCTTAACAGGCTAGATTTGCTGAGTCTGTGTGTGTTAACACATCTGCATGCTTGCTGATATCCATGTTTTCATTAGTAAAGCTGGCACATTATGCTAACCTACATTTTCCTGTGGAGGAATACACGTATTATAATAGGTATGGATGAGTAAATGGGCACTTGTCCAGTTTACTGCTCCTACCTCAGACTGGTTAGGAAACTTTAACTGCATTTGTACTTTCATCAGCATCTTTTTTTCTTTTTTATATTGATGGATAGTTCATTTTTAGTTTTAATAAGAGTTAATGCTTTGATTCTTAATACTTCTAATGAATAGGTATCGATGAAATGTAATTTGAATTCACCTAATTGGTAATGTGAGAAGTAATAATTTAAAAAATGACTTATTTTTGGAAAACAATTTGCCTGTGAAATTTTGTCAAAGGTGAAATTGGAAAAGCTAAGTTGTTAGTATGTGTAATCTTTCAGAAAAACTCAAATCTCTTTTCACTTAATGGTATTAACATAGTTGCAGAGAGATTTTAGAAAACTTGGAGAAATAGGAAACATCTAACACCTCATCTGTTTGCTTATGCCATATTTTGGACTTAATGGTGCTCTCAAGTATTCTGAATCTTTTCTATTTCTATCCTGTAGAAATTCACAAAAATAAATACCCACAACTTTTCTAACAAAACTTCTCTTGTCATTGAGCTACTTGTCCACTTCTAGTGAGGATCTTTCAGTCCCATGCTTTAAGACCTTTCTTGACATAAGTGGATTCATTGTTACATACTGAGGATTAGGAGAATGTTCAAAAATTGGTATGTATGGGGCAATACAGTAGTATATCACAAATTGGGAACTTGAAAATTTAAGTACAGGCTTGATTTGCTCTCTATATTCACACTTCAGAAAAGGGAGGCCCCTTTCTTTACCTGTTGTGTATACAGACATGCTTTTGTCAAGCCAACTGGCTTACTTTTCAGTGATTATAATTAAGATAGAGTTACTGATTTTATTTTAATATGGATTTCACTTACACTTCTGGGTTTTTAAAACTCATAATAGAATCTAATAAAAAAGTTATATATGCAAGTGTATAAAATTTGTTTAAACAGTAACCTTCTTTAGATTTCTTCTTAGCAGGTAACTTATTCCAAGTTCAACTTTTTGAATCAGAGCTCTGTATTTCACCATTTCAGAATCTCCTTCTACAGTGGCTGCTGTTAATTCAATTAATACATTTTTAAATTTCGTGAGTCTTGAATTTACTATCATCTATTATGTAGACTCGTTATCACTAGTAAACTTTTTTTATGGTCAAGAGGTCATTTAAGTAAACTTTGCACAGTTTAAGTGAAGATAGAGACAAGATGAAGTTACAGCACAGCTCACTGCTGAAAGGGGAAAGTCGTATTTATTCTTACTTATGACTAGACAAACACATGCAGAACCTGAGCCAATTCAACCTACTAAGCCTGCAGAAGTCTATTAACTTTTTAGCAAATTGAATTAACATAATAAGGTTAGATAAGCTTAAACGGTTTATGAGGAAGAGGCTGAGTCCTCTCCATTTCATATGCCCAAGAAGGGGGTGTGG
This sequence comes from Apteryx rowi, assembly GCF_003343035.1. Lineage (NCBI taxonomy): Eukaryota > Metazoa > Chordata > Aves > Apterygiformes > Apterygidae > Apteryx > Apteryx rowi. The sequence continues at coordinate 330,539 of NW_020450954.1, read as the reverse complement.
AGAGGAAAGGAGAGCTACCTTTTCCAGGGGTGGCAAACTTTAGATCAGATGAACAGAGCTCTCACGTACAACTTCAGCTTCAGAGCATAGTTTCACAGTCAGCTTAAACAAGGGCAGTTTCACCTTCCCTCCAGTTGCCAGCCTTATGTTCCTTTCAGCTCTAGTGATTTTGAGACCACAGCGCTAATTGGATCAATCAGCTGATTTGGCTTGAAATCTATCTATTGTTATTGATAGTTTTAAGTCAGATCTGACTCAACTTGCAGATCTGTGATTGCAAGAGAAAGGGTGTGGTGTTTGACTACCCTTTTGGTGGAAGCTCATTCTTAGATGGACAATGAACCCACACCCTTCAAGGCATTTAATACCTTAAATTGGAAATTCGAGTAATACGTTAACCTAGTTAACATCCTGCCGTATTTTCTTTTTGAAACTGTTGGTTTCTGAATGGATATATATTTATTGTAAACTGTTTTGTCTTGCTGACGGCTTGCCTGTGCAATGAGATGAACTTTTAGGAAGCTAGGATGTCAATTTAGAGGAAAATAAAGGCAGCTCTATCCTTTGTATGCCCCCTGCAGTGTATTTTCTGATCTTACTCACCTGCATGACTACATATTATCAAAAACTGAGGGTCTGGGAGTAAGTTGAGAGGTAGGGGGACTGTTATGGAAAATCAGGCTCGCCAGCCTCCATAACAGGGTCCGACCCTAGGTTCCTGCTGAGGCAGAAGTTCGAAGTCAGATTGGAGAGAAATAAAATTTAATGATACACGTGCGGTAATTGCAGCTCGAGCTGGGTGCCTCCGAAGAGGGACCCCAAACAAAGAAATCCCTGGGCAATTATACCCTTACAATCTAAATTCCCCACCCCTTAAGCAATAGTTTGGACCAATAGTAATAGCTAGGTCTGGGTTCTTCCCCTTCTTCACTGGGCCCCTTCATTGTCTCTAGGCAGGCTGCTTCTTATCTTCAAGGTTGGCTACTCTTGCTGTCTGTGTAACTTCTTTATCCCTCCAGCTTGAACCGGCTCTGGGACCCCCTTTTACTTATCCAAGTAAAAGTTCACAGCCTGAGGCCTAAGGCTTCAGCAAATTTAGCTACTAATGCTAAGCAAGTTATGCTAAGCAATTAATTCTAGACAGCTTCAGTCTGATATTCTCTAACAGGACTATAGGAAGCACTGCCACTGAAAGACATGTTTTCCAGGCTGAGCCCTCAGGTTCAAAGTGTCTTTGCTGTGTTTAGGAAAAACTGAGTTAAGGATATTTGCTGGTGATGCTAGGCTGTTGTGTCCCATCCACGGTCAATTTTTTATGAACTGCATGAGCAAAAGCATGGTCCTACATTAAAATGTCAAGCTCCCTCACTTCAGAGATCTCCAGAATTCAACTAAAAGCTGAATGTGAACGTGTGTAGCCAAGGTGGATGTGAAGCAAAGCTGTAAATAAGAATCAGTTTGGATCCACATTTAAGTGACATTATTAGCCTACCCCAAAGAATGTCTTTGTGCAAAGTAACACATTCAAGATTTAAGATGCACGTTAAACACAAACCTACATCACTATTTATCCACTACTTCCAGCCCTATAGTGGCATGCAGAGCCATAGATGTGGAACTTTGTCTCAGTCCGGGTATAAGCTGTCGCATGAAAAAACTGAAAGTGCAAACTCACACCTTGCTCTGTGCACATCAGCTTTTCAGGATAGAGAGGAACATTTTAATTGAAAGAGGCAAACATACACTTGGCAGCAGCTAAAAAAATATGTTTGAAAAGCCTATGATGTGTCTGCCCTGTAAAAACCTTTTAGTGAAAGGTTTATGTAAATTTCATTGGATTTGACTGCATTTCATACTAATGATGAGTTTACCGTATATGCTGGTAATCGCATATCTGAAACAATATGGCCTAACTATATGTCTTCTAAACCAATTTCTTGGGCATCTCATGCTAAGCACCACAGTGCTACAAACACACTATAATCACTACAAATTTAAATTCTCTCAAACATGTCACAGATTTGGCTGCAGCTCAAAAGACAGACTGTACCCATGATATATATGTCAATGCCAGGATAAGTGAGAGAGAAAAGACAGAACATTAGCTGTTGCTATGAACTGCTTATTACATAATTAATACTTGTCAGTAGTGCCATAGCATTGCCGACTTTGAAATTATTTTTACTCTGACATTGCCTAGCTTCTTCCTCATGTGCAGAGGTTGCTTATTATGGTTTTTTAGTACTTGCTTTTATATGTAAAGGAGTAATTATATTTCAATACCAGCATTGTAGTCAACTACATAAATTATTTTAGGTTATATAAGATTCTTTCAGTGTAAAGAAGAATCCTTTTGTTCATTGGAATGGTATTTGTATAATAGTAGAAAGATTTTACAGTACCTCTCAGAATGAAACTTAATGATTTAAACTGCAGATATTGGCAGATATTCCTACTTGTTAAAATACCTGCTTTATGGTCATATTTATTCTAAATAGGATAGATTAATCTTACAGAATTAGTAGTAGACAATGGCTATAAATGAAATCATTGAAGCAGTAGGTATGTTGAGCATTGCTTTTGAATCAAAGTGGTACAGATTTGTACAAGCAGGAGCAAAATTTTAAAAATCACAAGATCAAAAATGAGATGAAAGAGGAAGTAAGAAGCAATACAGGCTGTTTTCCAGAAACTTGACTTTAAAAGGAAACATGCTTTAGTAAAGTTATGGGGAGTATTAAGTTTAAGTAGAACAAAAACATTTGCAAACCTGCTCAGTAGAGGTGAAAAACCTGGCCTGCATCCTGACTGATGATTTTTCTCGTGCTCTGGATGGCTTTTTCAGATTTTGTGTTGTCTTCACTTTCAGTTTTAAAAAGCTGTTATCTTGTCCCTATGGCACAAGGTTGTTGATGCTGTGGTGCTTTACTTAGTCTGGAGATAGCCTAAAACTTCTGAGAAATATGTGCCCCCTGTTTTCCTCAGCTGTAGTTTCATGTTGCAAGAGTTCAATGGCAATACTCTTTCAAGGTATTTTATCTCCTCTTTGATTGTTCTCATGGCACACCATCCCTTGTACTGAGTACTGGTTCAAGGAATTATCTGGCTTAAAAAACAAAAGAGGCAAAAAAACTACATTGATTTAAAGTCCTATCAGTTCTCTAATCCCTCAAACAGTTATACTAGCACAAATGAAGAAGGGTTTGCACACCAGCACAAAAGGTAGAGCAAGAATACTATAAACTAGTGTCGCATCATACTCTTTTCTGTCAAGAAACTACAGTTATATTGAGTTTTACTTCCAAGTTCCAATTCTGACAGCTTACTGCTAGGTTTTACTGTATCGCTGTCAAGTGTTTTGCTGAATGTATGCATAAGGGGTAGAAGTTGGAGTTTTGCTCATTCTGAAAGAGCAACAGACTAAAATGAAGAGCAAAGACAAGAGAGGAGAATGGGGAAGAGTGAAGAGTATAAATAATAGTCATCCTTAAGTTAAAATTTTTGAATGTTCTGAACTTTTGAAAGGTCTTAATGTTATCAGGTGTGATAAGGTTCTGAACTAACAGTAAACAAATTTGATATAGTTTTTGAAGGTGGCTTTCAAAATTTGATCTTTCTGTAAACTTCTTGCTGGTGTTAGTGAGAGTTCTGCTATGGTTGGATGATTGTATGTGTACATACAAAGTTTCATGGCTCATAAACAATCTTTTTATGTATATAAATAAGTTGAATTTGCCTCTGTTAAATGAATTTGACAGTACTTTGTTTGAGAAACTGTACAAGTATGTGTGTCTGTTTTTGTTTAGAGTTTTCTTGCGTTTTGGATATAATTCTGACTAAGCATTTAAATGGCGAATTCCTAATTTCATTTAAGAAACGAATGACAGTGATGTCTACATACAACGCTAGAATTAGCATAGCACCAACAGTTTTTTACAGCTCTACAACTGTTTTTCTTTCGTATTTAAGGTGGCCTAAGACATGCAGTTGCCAGTATTGCAGGTCTTGAGGCTTACAAGTATATGAAATTTGAAGGAGGAGTGCATCGTGTTCAGCGGGTACCAAAGACAGAAAAACAAGGACGCATTCACACCAGCACAATGACTGTCGCAATATTACCCCAACCCACTGAGGTACTATTTGTGTTTTAGTATAACTGATTTACCATGAAAAATAATTTACCTGCCATTTTGCTGATACACAAAATGTTTCCTATCCATTTTTGTCTAGGGGATTGAGATAAGGAACTTCTGATTTCCTCAAAATCCTAATTCCAAAAAAAAGTCACTGGCAATTAACTTCACTGTACCGTAAAAATTCACTGTAACTTTGCCTTGCATGTTTTGTAGAAAACTTTAGGTTTTTGACACAGTAGCAAAGGTTGAATTAGTTTAGAGAGCTCATAGAGATTTTTTCTAACACCTCCTCTTTCCCATTTTTATAGTATCCACATTTTCCTCTTCCAAAATGTATGGCTGATAATATTTTCTTACCCTATTTGCTTGATTAACAACAACTGGAAATCAGAGCTTTGTTGTGGCTTTTGTCTCTTTTTAACCTCACAAACTGCTGAATATGTTATTCCTTCCTCCGCTCCCTAAGTTGTCTCAGTTCTTCCTCCCAGAAAACGTCACTCCTTTCCAGGGTCCAGACAAGGGAATATGTTCCATTTTAGCTAAAACCTACCTGGTCAAGTTCAAATATTAGTTAACTCTCCTGTGAGGAGGTGCAGAGCTTTCAGAAGAGAGGAAAGATTGTCACTAAGGGATGGTTATGTCATAAACTACTCTTTGACTTTCCTGTTTCACCCTGTTGCATTCCAATCTGGTTACAAAGTTTTGTTTTATTTGTTGTAAGTGGGTCTGAGCTACCACTCATAAACTTAAAAAGAGCTTGATTTTGTCTGAGTAGGCTTTATAAAATAAAGCAAGTATGTGTATTTGACATCTGTCTAGAAAGAAGGAACGTAGATGTGTTCTTTTTTTTTTGTCTCCCACAACAGATGAGGCTGAAAATTAATCCAAAAGATCTACGAATAGACACTAAACGAGCTAGTGGAGCTGGCGGCCAGCATGTCAATACCACAGACAGTGCTGTACGGATAATTCATATTCCAACAGGTAGCTTAATTTTTTCATTAGTACACAATCTCCGTTTTAGAACTACTGTCATAATTACAATGAAATATTTTGTTTATCAAGAGAACTAAAAAGTAAAAACATCTTTTTATGTTTCTGACTTTCTGAATTTCTTCATAAGAATTACCATACAAAAATAAGTGCACTGTAAGATGAACCAGCAGTTCACTTCTGAAAATGTCTTTAAACTGTATATAAATGTATATGATAGTGACTATATCTCCATGTCACGAAACTACCAAAATTTTGAGAACAATTGTCTAGTTCTTTTTTCTTAAGTATGCAAATAAATTAACTGAATGTTGGAGGTGATCCTCCCCCTCCTCAGCCCTGGTAAGGCCACATCTGGAGTACTGTGTCCAGTTCTGGGCTCCCCAGGACAAGAGAGACCTGGAACTACTGCAGAGAGCCCAGCGGAGGGCTACAAAGGTCATTAGGGGACTGGAGCATCTGTCCTATGAGGAAAGGCTGAGAGAGCTGGGCCTGTTTAGCCTGGAGAAGAGAAGGCTGAGAGGAGATCTTATCAATGCATACAAGTATCTGAAGGGAGGGTGTCAAGAGGATGGGGCCAGACTCTTTTCAGTGGTGCCGAGCGACAGGACGCGAGGCAACAGGCACAAACTGAAACACAGACGCTTCCATCTGAACATGAGGAAAAACTTCTTCACTGTGAGGGCGACAGAGCACTGGAACAGGTTGCCCAGAGAGGTGGTGGAGTCTCCTTCTCTGGAGATATTCAAAACCCATCTGGACGCAATCTTGTGCAACATGCTCCAGGTAACCCTGCTCTGAGCAGGGGGGTTGGACTAGATGATCTCCAGAGGTCCCTTCCAACCTCAACCATTCTGTGATTCTGTGAAATCAAGACTGAAAAGTCCTGGGACAGCTATCAAGTATAGAAAAATAGTTTCCAAATCTTTCTTTTACAATTTATCATTTTTTAATCTTTATAATACTTCACAAAAGAAAAGATTATGTGTTTAGTTCTAGGTGAGACTGTCAAGATAATGGTGTGTCCTATTCATTATCAACCAAAATCTCAAAAATAATTATTCCTACAAATAAAAATAGCCAAAAAATGGACATTTGCAATACTCAGTTTTTGGAGCTTTCTATTATCTAGAAAACAGCTTTTTATTTTGATACAACTATTTTATTTTCAAACCTGGATGACAGTAGAACAGATAATTTTCATACATGCAAACAATTTTCATAGTATTCTAATGGCAGTGTCCTGTGCCCACCCCTTATTTGTGACTGTGACTACTACCTACTTCAGTAGGAAAGCTATTCATTTTGCCATTTAACATTACACTCTAAAAGCATCCAAATAATTTCTATGAAAAAGTTGTATTTAAGCTTTTAAATAATGGAAAAGGAACTGAAAAAACAGAGTAGATCAGAATCCGATGACCTGCCTTCTCTTGATTAGTCTCTGAAAGGGAGATTGCTCTATTTCCATCTTAAAATGTTCTTTTTAAATACTATCTACCCCAGAGTCTCTTCAGTATTCTATTTGTCTTCTGGCTCCTTTCCCATAGATTACAGACATAATTAGGAGGCCCATTCCCAGGGTTCAGGTTAGAAGATGTAGGTGGTATAAGATATACCCTCAAATGCTACCTGATTTGAGCTATCATATCTTTTTTATTGCCATTTCTAAACCTTTTACTTCCTTTTGAGCAATCCACCACAACTGCTCTGACTTTCATTGCTTTTTAAATCTTCCTCTTCTCTATCACAAATATTAGTCAGGCTTTACAACCTCAAGGTAATCTTGAGTCCTCTTTGTTTCCACATATCCAGATTTTTGCCGCCCATTTCTTCATATTTGTAGAAGTCAATAATCTATTCTACATTTGTTGCAGCACCTCAGTAAAGTAGAGAGTGGAACTGATAGAATTCTGTTTAAATATGGTGACACAGAAGTACTCTAGATTCCAAAAATTTTGGACTGTCTGCATGTTTGTAAAAAAATCCCAAATGATCTTAGTTTTTGCTGAAGGCACTTATTAGTGTTTGTTATAGAAATCTTAAAATGCACTGCAAAAATTTTGTGTTTATGCATTAGGAATGATTCAGAGGGCTTTTACATCTCACCTTGTCTCTTGACATTTTCCATTTTTCCCATGTTCATTCCTCTTCATCTCCGTTCCTATATAACTGTTCTTTTACTTCTTCTATTTCTCTCAGATTAACTCTGTTCACAGGCCTTCATTATGACAGAAAAACTTGTCTGTAAACAACTGTTTCATAGAGTCATATTATGTAAACTTATATTAGTATACTGTAAGCTTACCAGAGTTACTCGCAATAAATCCAAATAGCAACTTACCTTGTGCTATCTTTTTGCTGTATTTCTTTTTCCTATTGTTTTCTTAGGCTGTTTGCTTCTTGCCTTAACTTGAATTGTAGGTTTTGGCAGGGAGAAAGCACACCTTCTCTGAGGAACAAATTGCCAACTTTTGTATAGTCTGATCGTATTCCATATATTCATTATCTAGTGTATAATATTGCTCCTTAACTCCTAATTTTACTTAAATTGTGACCGAAAATTACTGATGTTAAAGCTATCTTCTATAAGTCAGATCACATCACGTAGCTTTTATTTCATTGTTTACCTGTTGTCCAACATATCCAATTAAATTTCTTGTCTTATGGCTTACAAGACCTGTACAACTCAACCCTCACCTATCCTCCAAGCTCTATCATTAGATATTAATAAGTTGGGACTTTTACATTCCCAATCTCCAAAATATGTGTTGAAGAAAGAAGCTGTTTATTTTAATCTTTAACATAACAAAAATTTTACAGAAACTGTGAAACTCTTTTCATATGTGTTCCTGTTAAGTGTTAAGTCTCATGATATTTTTGGCAGGGATCGTGTCTGAATGTCAACAAGAAAGATCTCAAATAAGAAACAAAGAGAAGGCTATGCAAATGCTTTGTGCTAAACTATACAATCTCAAAACGGAAGAAGAAACCAAAAAGCGAAACAGTGTCCGAAAGATTCAGGTAAGTTTTACTTTGCAAAGACATAACTTTGTATGTGCATATGTGTAAGGGGTAACTCCTGTGTTGAACTGCAAATAGGAAATGGAACTGTAGTGGAACAGGAGTCCAAAAAGGACTTCTGAGAGACAAAGAAACAAAAATTACTTTCTAGGTCAGCAGAATATAAATTCTAGAGGCCTAGTGAAACAAACTGGATTAGAGCTTGAATAACCAGAACAGTGTTAGAGAAAGATATAGTAAAATTGTTCTTTTAGGTACTTAAAAACAATTACTGTAACTAGTGAGCTCGTCTTAGTACTAAATAACAGATTTTGTATATTTATGGGAGGAAGAGAAAAAATTGCATTCAGATGCTTAATCCATATTTCATCCTTTGTATAAAAAAACTGTGATCATAAACTGCTTCTTCTTGTTTGATAGATTGGGACTAAAGGAAGATCAGAGAAGATCAGAACATACAACTTTCCGCAGGACCGGATTACTGATCACAGGATAAGCAGATCCGTGCATCATATTGAATGTTTCATGTTAGGGGAAGACATGCTAGATGAAATGATACAGTCCCTGAGGGAATACGCTGATTATGAATCTTTAATGGAAATTATTTCAGAAAGTGAAAAAATAAATCCATCCTGAACCTTGCTCTTTGTCAGATCATATTACAGCAGATACAGGTACTTGTCTACCAAAGAGCTTGTTGGAGCACTATCCAGAAGATGGAACTGCTTTTCAGATCATGAAAGACAACATAACTTGTTTCCTCATAGTTGATAAACAGTTTTCTTACTTGCTGAGTAGAAGACTTTATAATGAGACAATATTGCTGCAGTAGTACAGTTAAAAAGTTAATGTGTCTGGTCCAGAAGTACCTGCAGTTTTTACTTTCTCCACTGAAAAGATACTGACACGCCACTCTCAAAAGGTAGGCAGAAATAATTGAGCTATTTCTAGTCCCAGGTTTCATTCAGACAATAGTTTAGACATCAGTAGCAAATAGCTTACCTGAGTTAGCAAAAAAAAGTTATTTTGTTAGAATCATTGAAAGAACATGATAAATGAGTGACTCTAGTACTGATCCAGAGATTTCACAAAACATATGTTAGTATCACACATGGCGTGGGAGAGGGAGTTCTTCAAAGTATATCTCCTTCATGTCTTCATGGCCCTGTGGCACTTACTAAAAACACGAAGAAGAATTCTTTAGGAATATTCCCTTTTCCAACAAAAGCTGTTGAAGCCAAGGGACAAGTTATGTGAATTACTTTGGGAAAGAATATTTTTGTTCTTGAGACAAAAGTGAAAAGAAAAATTACAATATAGTTTGGCTGTCTTGAAGACTGATATGATTTCAGTCTCTATTTGGCTTCAGTTTTTCAATTCTGCTTTACATTTTTAGTTGGCTGTCCAGTTTATTAGTTTTCTAAAGGTTACATGATATGAATGACATCTTATTGTTGTAGACTCTTTTCTTCTATTTAACAGCATCTTAAATCAATTGATCTGTAAAAGCAAAGTAAAACTTTTGAGTTTCTAAACTACTGATATATGTGTACATGTTTATATCAGTGGAAAAATAAGAATTTTAACTTTAATATTAGACTGTATTTTACAATCCCAAATATATAGTAATACAAACCCTGCAGCCTTCATGCCACACTATTCCATCATGCATGCTACATATGCATGTATATATGCACACCCAAAATATATTTAAAATATAAATACCAATAAATACTCAGAACCAAAGGAAGAGCTTTACCACAAGTACAGTTTACTTTCAGACTTCTCTTTAATTAAAATCAATAAAATCAATTGGAAAAATTAGAGTAGAAACAAAGTAAATGCAACAGGGTGTGCTACAGGTGACTTATAGAATAGCATTATTTAAAAATCCTGTATAAAATCCAGTAAGGAATGCAAATACAAAACTGATTATTATCAGGTTCATAATTATCTTCTCTTCTTAAATTTTAGTCTGTATTTGGAACAAATGTCCATGGAAAAAAAAAAAGAGCATGTATAGAATCATTTGTTGCTTTTATCAGCTTTGTTTTCTAGGAAATACTGCATGGTAACTATGATTAAGTTCCAAATCTTTACATTAAAGATGCATACATTAAGACATAGGAGTGCCCGTATGCATAAAATGAGATACACATATATCCTGTTGGTGTGAGACCTTAGGTGTAGATTTACTAGCAGGTTTACAAGTCCAACTGGCACATCAGGAAATAAAAATAAATGCTGATGAATTTTGTGTAAAATAATTATATATTCTTTGGAGCAGAAGCTAGGACTGAGGTTTTCATCTCTGCCAGATCAGTGCTGTAACCAGAAAACGTTAGAGCACTTCTCACACTCTTCTTGACTTTACTAATAGCCAATTTATCTTACACTAGATGATGGAAGGAGTTTGAGATGTCTTCAGTCTAACTTTAGCTTTATATTCCCCTAAGCAAATAAGGGACATCACCAACGTCTACTGCATAAAACATAATAGTGTTTCTGTCACCCTAGACATTGCCTATTGTTTCACTGGTGGGCTTGCTGGCCGGCTTCTGCTTGGCTCACCGCATCCCTGTTCTTGTTTGTCCCTTAAACAAACACTAGATGATTCCTTGCCTAGCAAGTGGCCACCCTTGGATCAGTGTGAGAAAAGCCAGACACCATCACATGATTCTGGCAGGAGACTGACAGAGGTATCCCAAAACTGTCATCTGACAGTGTTGTACAAGGTGGACTTCTTTACCTTAAGTTGTCCTGTGAATGCAGCCCTTTGACCTTACAGTTAACAGTACCTCCTGGCAAGTTTTACTCCTTAAGGACCTGAAGATTCTTTTTTGCTCTGTATTCATTTTAATGAAAGATTTGTTTTCTCACGAAGCTGTGACTTCACAAATAACGGAGCCTTCTTGAACTGCGAGAAGATTGTATTTTCAGGTGTGATGGGATACCTCCACTTAGGTTCAGTTTGCTTAGCTTCCAGAAGAATTGATCTGCTAAGGATTAATGTTGATTATACTTAAAAAGAAATATATTTCTTGCAAGCATTAACAGAACTGCCTTCCAGCCATGGAAGGGAATCTAGATGCATGATCCACCACCACACTTAACAAATTCTTCCCCTCGTGGTATTGACATTGAGTGTGCAAAAAATGATGTGTCTATCCCAAACATATCAATCTGAAAATAAACGTAAGTATAGGTAGGCATCAGGTAGCACTCTAATTGCGTGTCTTATACCAGTAATGCAGAATCAATTCATTCTTTTAGATAAACTCAGCAAGAGATTAATCATATACAAAGAGATGGGAAAAGGCAGTGCAGGAATGGATGAGAAACTAGCACTGCTTGCCAGTAGCTGCCTGGCAGATCATACATACGTTCAGTGTGAATTTAGAAGTTTCTTCTGCCCTATTACCACTTTCCACCATTAAACCTGCATTCTCTGTGAGCCATTTCTCCACCGACACCGAGCGCTTCGCAGGCAAGATGCAGTTACAGGAATAAATAGGATCGCGCACACTGTTCCGAGGAGCTTTGTGAAATAGCTGGGGCCCGCCGTAGGGACGCGGGCGGGCGTTTTCAAAGAGGCAGCGCCGGGTCCACGACAGCGGGGGCAATGCGGTTTCTTCTTTTCTTTTACAGTAGCGCCTGCACTGCTCCGGGGAGGACCGCCAGCACGCGCCTCGCCGCCGCGGGATGGGGCTGCCGCGCCGGGGCAGCCGGCGCAGGGGTAAGTGCGGGGCGGCTCCCCACAGG
>NW_020450954.1:248929-317749 GCF_003343035.1 Apteryx rowi | reverse complement strand
CTGTCTCCCGCCCGCCGGGCCACGCCGCCGGGAGGGCGGCATCCCCCCGGCGCGTTCCTGCCCGCCCCGCGGCCACCATTTTGGGGGGAAAGCCTCAAATGTGGGGGAAAGCCTCAAATGCGAGGGAAAGCGGAAAGCCCGCCGCCGCGGAGCGCGGTTTCTGGCGGCCCCGGGGCTGGCAGGGTCCCCGAAGCTTGTCTACCTGCCTCGGACCCGGGCCATCGTGAGCTCTGGCGGGGAGCAGCCTGACAGCGCAAAGCCCCTGGACCTCAGTAAATTTCGCTAAAGGGGGCTGAGGCTTCTGCTGTAACTGCAGTACCTCAAAAACATGGAGTAGAGGTGGGGGATTAATTTCTAATTCTAAGCGGATTCAGCCCAGTAGCTCCCCTGCTCACAGCTCCCAAGTCCTAGGAGGGAAAGGGGAGAAGGAGGCGGTTTAGGAAGGGGTTATACCTCTCCCCTGTGTCTTACCCACAGTGCCCAAAAAGCTAAATATATTTCTCCATTATTCCATCCAGTATCGGTAAGAAGGGGCTTTTTCTCTGGAGCATTCATGAAATGCCTCCATTTCTCTTCTGCTTTTTCCAACACTATTGAAAATGCTTAAATCCCCTAAAATACTTGCTCAAATGAGGAAGCTTATTTTGCATTCAGATTGCAAAGGCATGTTGAAAATTACTTTTCCTTACATTTAATACAACAGAGATGGCTTCCTCTTCCTCTTCAGCGCTTTCCCATCCCCCCACAATTGTTAATATAGATAGCCCCACATTTGGGGGGAGGGGAAAGAAATGGGTCAAGAAAAACTGTTTCCTTATATCAGTCCCGGGGTCCTTTTCTCCCACCCATTTAAAAACATGCTTGTTTTATTATATTTCACCTTAATCATTGTTTAATGGTCCCTGCCTTCCCTTGTAATTTACATGTACGAGTGAGCATGCATACAATTTCCTTGCACCACCCCCCTCTCCCCTGCCATTGCAAGATATCTGGCTGCATCAGTAACACTGCCTCTGGCCTTGGATACAAATCCTTCTGGTGGCTCTGTCCTGGCCATCCCAACATGAGCTTTCTGGGCACTCTGCTATCATTCGTGGGCCACAGAAATGGCTTTTATCAGTGCTCCTTGCAGTGACTGCAAATGTCCTGGGTATATTGACTACGTTTACGGCAAAAAGTAAAGTCAATGGTGTGTCTAAAAGTAATCTATATTTAGGGGAATGGAGATGATGTAAATGATCCAGTCAGTTTTCTCAGCCCAGTTATATGCAGCCTAAACCTCCTATTCTGAGAAGATCTCACATAGGTTTAGTGCGTGGCTACTCAAATCCTTAGTTGTCTGTGTTTTAGGCACTAGAGGGTCAGTTAGATAAAGCTTAAAATTCATACTTGCAGAAGGAAGACACGATCCTTTCTTTAAAAGGAAAAAAAAGACTGTAATGCTGTTTATGTAGCCTTGTATTAATGCTGTTGTTGTTGTTGCAGGATACAAACAAAATAATGAAAGTAAACCTTCACCATTCTTTCAAAATGAAATGTGATTTTAATTGTACCTCTCTTCACACTGGCTTCACACCGTCAAAGTCTGCTGTGGAAAAAACAAGACTGGAAGAATCCTGCCCCTCGAGTTATGAGGAAGGGTTTTGTAAAGACTGTGCCAAAGAGCATCAGGAAGTATTCCTTAGTGAATCATACCATGCAGTCCCCAGAAGTTTAGATCTTGAAGATGAAGGAAGACCTGTACATAACAAAGAAAACAAACAAGTAACCCAGAGACTTGATGAAGGTGTCTATGAAATGGAGGCACTGGAAAATAGTAAATTTAATGATGACAGTGGTTACTCCTCTATGTTAAGCAATCAATACAGTGATCCAGTAGAACATGAGGATAGTATACCCTTGGCTGGAAATCTCTGTGGCACACCAAAGCACTGTCTCATGAAGACCCAAAACCAAGTACAGTTTTCAAAGAAGACTCTGTTGCCAGTAATCCATTATGAAGAAATGATTTGCTCAACTTTGAAAAAAAGTGGTAAAAGAAATCTCAAGTCTTGGACTGCAGTAGACAAGATTGTTTTTAGGGGGAAGTTTGAACTTCATAACCTGATTGGAAAGAAAATGGGGTTAGATGGAATAGACATTCTTGCTGAACTCTTCCAAAAGAACCTGAAGCATATATTAGCAAACATCTTAAGGCACCTCAATGAGATGGATTTAATAAAGTAAGTATATTGATCTTCTAGGTATTTTGGGGGGAAAGCAAACAACCTAATCAGAAGCCTTAAGAATATTTTAGATATGAGGCCTGGAACATTTGCTCAATGGTTTGGTATATTATTAAGTTATCACCTAACTGCAAAATTGTTCCTACTGTTGAATAGTACCTTTTTTCCCCTCTCTTAGACGGTAACTGACATGTCCGTATTTTCATTACAGTGTTGCCAAAGTCAGCACAACATGGAAGAAGATTCTACATGAAGATAAATGGGCTTTCCAAACATATAGTAAAGCTGTGAAAAACATTTCTGTAAGTTTCTGCACTTGCTGGATATTTTAAGCCTAAATCAGTGGTGGTTTTTTGTTATTTCAGGAATACTTCTAGCCTTAAGCAATCACAAAAGAGATCTCTGGTTTCACTGGAGTATTTGAATTTGTCCTGTTAGGATGCTCTATCTCAAGCATTATTAATCACTTCATCTTTAGTGCCATAACTGTTTTTGGAGTTCAGAGATGGTTGACTGAAAAGGTTACCCAAGGAGATGTTCTTAAGAGCTTCCACATGTCCTGTATTAAAAAGGAAAAAGAGCATCAGCTCCAGCACTGCCTGTTGGGTAAGCCATGGACCCTCTCAGCAGATGGCTTGCTTACTTCAGCATGGCTACTCATCCAGAAAGAGAAAGAGTAAGAGAAACTAACCAGCCAACAATGAGATTTGGATCCTCTACTTGTGCTTTCCAGCAGCAGTTTCTGAAGTGCAATGTCAGCTACAGATAATTGAAAAGCCTTTTCATATAAGCCACGCCTAATGCCCAGCATTTTTATTGTATAAAATGATAAAAGAAGATCCAACTACACTAGCATTACGTTTACCAAGGCAGGACTCTTCTAAAACACTAGGAGTGTTTTTTTTTCCTAAGATGGAAAGACAATGAAACCAGATGGAGAATCTGCACAGAATGTGGTTACTAACTTCAATTTTCTATAGTGCTTTATGATGCTAGTCTGGGATGGAACAGCTGGACACCACTGATAGGAACATTCATCCTGTCAAGTTTGATTCCCCTCTGCCACTGTGCATTCTGTTTAACTTGGAGTGCAAACTTGGAATATCAGGGGAGGGAAGGAATTGACTCAGAAGGAAAAGGTGTAAGCATTCCTGTTCACCATAAAGAAACAGAAATTTTGCTTTGTGCTTTAAAACACTGCAATGACTAAATTGCATGCTCTGTCTAAATAATTGTGATGTGTTAATATGAAATCAAATTTCATTATATAATAGAAGATAATTGTTTTGGTGGTCTGAACCAGGGGTCCTTTCTCTTCATTTACAATAGTAGTTGCTGAGAAAGCTAAGGTAAAATTGGTAGCATAATACCTGCTATGACACTTAATTACTAGAAACCTTCTAGCCAGAGGAGGAATTAAAGATAAGTTGTTAGCTCATACTAAACAAAAAGTCATTTCATATTCTATAAACAGTTAACAGCTCTGACTCTTAATTTTATTCATGTTTTTCTTTTTATTAGGATGGCAGTAAAACATCAGAACATGCTGCAACAAGGGAATATGTTCTTTACCGAGCAGCTTTAGCTTCTGTTCAGAAAGCCACCCCACCAAACAACTTTAGTAAAAAAGGCACCAGATCCAAAGCATCCAAGAATCACAGCAGGCTCATGGAGTTTTCTGAGGTAACTGATGTTTTCATTCATCTTTACTCACATGTTGTCAGGCATGTGATCAGCTTGTAAAACATATTTCTAAAAGTAGTATCTTCAGCTTGAAATGCTTATAATTCTTATATGTATGGCTACCAGATTTTTTCTTACTGAGCCAATTTTAGAAAATTGTCAAAAACTAACTGGAGAATATTAATACACTGGGATGTTCAATATCTTTTTTTCCCTGAGTGCTTAGGTACCATCAAAATGGCTTAGTGATTTTTTTTTTTTGTGTGTGTGTGCTTAAATTTTGGCATGGATCAGACATGAAAAAGTTTAGTCATTTCCTCTTAGTTTCCGTAGGCTTATGATGAATCTGGTGCTTTCCAGATATACAGTCCCCAGAAGCTGTCAATTTTGCTTCAACAGTGATGGTCAATTTCTATTTTCAAAAAAGGGCAAAGACTAAGTAGTTAGTTTTGAAAACTGAAATGAATATTCCCCCTGTTCATGTTATGCTGCTTTTTCAGTTAATTTCTGAAATAGCTTTTTTAACTACATATTTGAAGTGTGTCCCAAACTTGGAGTTTTAATTCAGATTGTTGCTTAGTCAACAACTGCTAATAACTAATTTTTTAGATAGAGACTTTGTCATTCAAAGACTTCATAATTTTCTAATCTTTCCTATAGAGCAAAGTGCTATGGGCACAACTGTCACAGATAAGTTATTAGGTTTACAAACTGATTTCAGCAAGGTGCACTGCTTTACAGAAGTAGAAACACTAGAAGTGTGGATTTCCCTTCACCTTGTTATTTTTCTTAAGCATTTTTTCACATCTAGGTGCAGCTCTATGTTGCAAGGGTATTACAAGACTTTTTAAAATGTCAGTTGAAAGTCACTGTTAATAAGGAAGGTATATTTCCAACTAGCAAAGCAGTTCTTACACTCAAGCTCAAAAATCTTGTTTTGCAAATTGGTGAGATAAAAGATACAAAGTCAGTTTAGAAGTGGCTGCAGACTTTCATTTTGTAGCAAGCTTTATAAAACAGACGAGAGACAATCAGACAGGAAAGTATGATCAAGCTGTTCTAGAACAAATATACAGTACTTTGTAGCATTACGAATCTGAAAGCACAGCTGTAAACTAAAGTAGCAGTCTCAATTTTTGCTTGCCATGATAAGAAAATATGTGTGTGTGTGCGTGCCCATGCACACATTTAGATTATAAAAATATTTTGCTTTTAACAATTAAGTAATATAAGCTGTTATATATAAGATCTATAATTTTCAAATGCCAAATAATTTTGGATAGATCCATTTTTGTGTCAAAAATGGATTTGAGAAGCTTAGGAATTTTTTCCATTTCTGGTGTCTCAGGCAGTGCCCCACAGCTGATAATTCTGTACTCACTGATCACTTTTCAAAAATGTTGACAGTAATTTCAGTAGAGTTCAGACTGATTTCCCCCGGCCCCCCCCCCTTTTAAATGAAAGCAGCTAACTAAATCCCCATCCTTGGATGAGGTCTGGAGAATTCAGCAGTTAGATCTGGGTTACTTTTCTTACTGCTTTGCATTTAATCTGTCTATCCAGTCATCTGTAACCGTACAAACAGTAATAATTTTAAATTGGTTACCTCTAATCCAATAGAAAATATCTGCAGTTATAGACTGATTATTCTTGTTCAATCTCATTGGAATTTGATAAAAACAATTACACTAAATCTGTAATTTATTTCTCTAGAGTGGGAAAAAAGTTAAAATGTACAATGTGTTCTGTGGTAGTTAAATAAACGCACACCTCAAGCATTCGCTGATGTTATCTTCCACTCATAACTTTCTTTATACTTTTCCAATAGGCCGCCAAGACCTTGAAAAATTCTGAAAGCCTTAAAGTCTGCCATCGCTGTGGATCACCTGCGAAGTATGACTCCTATCTGCACAGAGCAATATGCAACCGTGAAAGCTGTGGCTTTGACTTTTGCACAAAGTGCATGTGCAACTACCACAGCTCCAGTGACTGTATGAGTGGCAAACCAGTGAAACCAAACTCTAAGCTAGGGCCACTTCCCGGGACTAAGAAAAGCAAACAGAATCTACAGCGATTGTGATCCATCCTAATACAGGTTGACAGATAAGCCATAAAAGTTCTTTCAGATATAAAAGTTACCCAAGAAGAATACCAAACATGAAAATGCTTCCTGCTATTCTATATTCAAAAAACAAAAAAAGTTAATTGTGTAATGTAATATTTGGTCTTGTTTAAATTCCTGAGAATTTTCACAAATATCCATTTAAAAATGTCTTACCAATTAATATGTGTAAAAGAAAACTCTGGATATAGATTCTAATAACATTTTAAATATAGTCTTGACAATTTCTATCTGCAGTGTTCTAGTCTTCAAAAATTGCCCACAGTAATATTGAACAAAGAAAGAGAATCATCTTTGGCAAGTAGCCTTCCATGTGTGACATTAGCAATTTCTGAATAGCAAAAGGGGAAAGCATAAATTTTGTTTTAAAAAAAGTATTTGCTCTTGTTGTTGCAAAAGTCTTTTAAAGCTTTTATAGTGAAAATTTAAAGTAAGGTGGGTGAGGTCCGTTTTAACATAAAATTGTGCGGGGACTCTAGATTTTACTATTTTTTGAAGCTTTGCCTTAATTTTAAAATGTGAGAGTTCAGAATACCATTTTATCTGATGATTTGCCTTATGCGAATCTTCTGTTGCTGTGCCTTCATTCTTCACTCATTCAAGAGCCACTGTGATCCTATCCTTTCCAATTAAAAAAAAAAGAAAAGAGAAAGAAAAAAGTACTGTATCTTGGCTATACTGGTAAAAAAAAACTTTGGTTTGCTATTTTTTCTGAATTATAAGACATTTTAACTATTTGTATATATTTGTAAATACCACTTTAAATATTTTCATGTGTTTGTGTTGTAAATGTGAAAATAAATTACTGTTTTCAACAGCTTGATAAGTCTGGACTTTGTTTATGATCTTAAAAGTTTACTCTTCATGCTTATTTCCCAGTATGTGATTCTTAAAAATGTTGACTAACAAAGACAGATTCTTCTGTTTTTGTGTAAAACCATTCTCATGCTGTGACCCTGCAGCTTACCTAAAGGCTTTTAGTAGTAAACTTCTGTAGTCTCTGAACAAGCATTCAGTGGAAAATTTTCTATGGACTGAATTTATGGTCCTATTGTAGAACCAACCCACTAACAGTAAACTTGTGCTTGGTATTCCATGGCAAAGAAGGGCAAGTTTTCAAGGAAAGCACAGATTGTGTTGTCAAAAATGACTGCTGATTTTTTTCATTCGTTTTTGTTGTTTACGTCAGGAGTAAGCAGATAACAGACTGAAGAAGGCAGCCTAGTAGGTCCTACTTGAGTAGTCACTTCTTCCTTGAACTTCTGGTAGAGCACTATCAAGTGCTGCATTGCATCTTTTTCTGCACTTGTTAATTTTTCATTCATGACACTGGTGGTAGAAACAGTTGTGTGGAATCATTAACATTTTGCAGTTAGGTGATAACTTAATAATATACTAAAATCTGAGACTTAAAATAAGAACCTGACTAACTACTATGAAGAACCTCCATTTCATGCAGCTGTGGCCTGTTTAAGTCCACTTATGGGACATGCTCAAAATCCAATTGTGAAAGCTACAAGTCTTCCATCCTGTTATACCTTGTTTTATTAGGCCACAAAAATTTCAGTAACCAGTCCCATGCTATAGGCCAAAAGAAGAGTGGTGTTTTATGGAGGATAACAGCCCTCAGTTCTTGGGTATTGGTCTCCAGTATCTTCTGTGAGATATGAAAAATAGCCAGTGATCAGTGACTTGATTTACTACTAATTATGATCAGACTGTTAGTAAGCCATAGGCCTAGAACAAATACGTAAGAAATGTTGTGAACAAGTTGGTGTTTTTTTCTGTGCCTACTGAAATTCCTGTGTCCTGAACAGCACAGATATCCTAATGCAAGTTCAATAGACCTGCCCTTTCCTGTAGATTGTTTTTTTAGAAATGTGGCACAGGCATGCAGCCTTAGACTAGTGTTGTAGAATATTATACATCTTGAATTAAAGTTTCTGTGCCTGTTTTGGAGATAAATGTGGGCATTCCAAACTAACAAATTTATTGTTTTGTGTTTCAGACTAAGGGAAACTATTCCCACTCACTTGTAGGTCTAACAATTTGTACAAAGAGAAAGCAACAGACAGCTGCTTTTTTCTCTCCTTAGAAACTGATCTTTCCTAACAAGGGGGAAGAATCAGCTTATACAARTTCAATGGAATTGAGACAAGCAATGTGAAGAAACAGGTAGTTACATTTTCCATTAACTTTTGAGGCATAGGAGGCAGTCTAAGGCAGATTTTCTATTATATCTTCTGCTTCAAACCTTGTGGTAAAGGTTGGATTACTTCTAATGATATTTTTGCCAATTTGTAATGGCTCTTCTGCTAACTTTTGTGGTCGTTTCTTTTCTCTTGCCAAACCATTTTTAGAGTCTGTCTTATCCTGATTCTTAGCCTTGCTTAAAAGTCTTAATAATCAGGGCAGCCATTCAAGATTGCAACCTTCAACAGGTAGATAGTTAGTCTACTGGAAAGAAATAGTCTTCTGTGAATCCTAACCCAAAAACATGGTCTGATAGTCTGGAAAATAATTATGGGCAAACTGCTTTGAATAACAACCTGTGTTTTAAAGGAATTAAAAGTAAAACGTGACTCCTGGCCTATTGCAAACTAGGCAATTCTCAGCCTAAATTAGCTCATTCTGCAAATAGGGAACTTCCTATACCAGCGTAGTCCATTTCTGACTGCTCCTTAAGGACCCTGACTTGTTACCTATGCTTACAATTTTCTTATGGAAAATTTTTAAAAAGAAGCATGAGGATCTGTGTTGATAGGTATTTCTTCCTTTATAGTAATCTTGCCCAACAGTTGAAATGTTGCCCAACAATGCTTAGCATCGAAACTGTATATGAACTGTATGCATCTTCTTGAAAGTCATTTTACTGTCATACTGGGCTCCTAACAAACAGGTGAATTGTAGGCAGCTGAAAAAAAAACAGGGAGTGGGCAATCATTCCCCTCCCGGGGCCTGGCAGCATATAGTGCTGAGGGACAAGGCAGCTCTTTATAGAGAGTGAGAGCGCTATTTGTTAGTACTTGCTGGTGCCCTGGTCAATGCTTAGGAGAGGGGTTTATGTTTTGAAGGTGGGAACATAGTAGTAAAGGCAGAATATTGTTAAGGTCTGTACTGAACCTATCTTCAAACTGCCTTACATGTATAACCAACATGAGAGTCCCACCTAGCATAAGACAATAGCATAGCAGAGACATATGTCTCTATACAGAGAAAAGTAATCCGCAATTGCTATAGCTCTGTTGTCAAACAGCTTTCAGACTCACCCGTCAGCAGCCAGAGTGATGTTACAGGATAAGGGTGATAAATACATGCAGACTGGCAGGGTTGCCTAACTGGTCTGGGCAATAGAGTATTTGCCCAGTTACTTGCTCATCACACAGAATCACACAGAATCGCTGAGGTTGGAAGGGACCTCTGGAGATCATCTAGTCCAACCCCCCTGCTCAAGCAGGGTCACCTAGAGCACATTGCACAGGATTGCGTCCAGATGGGTTTTGAATATCTCCAGAGAAGGAGACTCCACCGCCTCTCTGGGCAACCTGTTCCAGTGCTCTGTCGCCCTCACAGTGAAAAAGTTTTTCCTCATGTTCACATGGAAGCGTCTGTGTTTCAGTTTGTGCCCGTTGCCTCGCGTCCTGTCGCTCGGCACCACTGAAAAGAGTGGTCCCATCCTCTCAACACCCTCCCTTCAGATACTTGTACACATTGATAAGATCTCCTCTCAGCCTTCTCTTCTCCAGGCTGAACAGGCCCAGCTCTCTCAGTCTTTCCTCATAAGAGAGATGCTCCAGTCCCCTAATCATCTTTGTAGCCCTTCGGTGGACTTGCTCCAGTAGTGCCACATCCCTCTTGTACTGGGGAGCCCAGAACTGGACGCAGTACTCCAGATGTGGCCTCACCAGGGCTGAGGAGAGGGGGAGGATCACCTCCCTCCACCTGCTGGCAACACTCTTCCTGATGCACCCCAGGATACCATTGGCCTTCTTGGCCACAAGGGCACATTGCTGCCTCATGCTTAACTTGGTGTCCACCAGCACTCCCAGGTCCTCCTCCGCAGAGCTGCTTTCCAGCAGGTCAACCCCCAGGCTGTACTGGTGACTGGGGTTATTCCTCCCTAGGTGCAGGACCCTGCACTTGCCTTTATTGAACTTCATGAGGTTCCTCTCCGCCCACCTCTCCAGCCTGGCCAGGTCTCTCTGAATGGCAGCACAGCCCTCTGGTGTATCAGCCACTCCTCCCAGTTTTGTATCATCAGCAAACTTGCTGAGGGTGCACTCTGTCCCTTCATCCAGGTCATTGATGAAGAAGCTGAACAAGACTGGACCCAGTACTGACCCCTGGGGGACACTGCTAGCTACAAGCCTCCAACTAGACTCTGTGCCACTGATCACAACYCTCTGAGCTCTGCCATTCAGCCAGTTCTCAATCCACCTCACTGTCCACTCATCTAACCCACACTTCCTGAGCTTGCCTATGAGGATGTTATGGGAGACAGTCTCGAAAGCCTTGCTGAAGTCAAGGTAGACAACATCCCCTCATCTACCCAGCCAGTCATTCCATCATAGAAGGCTATCAGATTGGTTAGGCATGATTTCCCCTTGGTGAAGCCATGCTGACTACTCCTGATCACCTTCTTTTCCTCCACATACTTGGAGATGGCCTCCAGGATGAGCTGCTCCATCACCTTTCCAGGGATGCAGGTGAGGCTGACTGGCCTGTAGTTCCCTGGGTCATCTCTAAGCATGGTTCTACATGAGTAGGAAGCAAGAGATATTTCTCTGTTCTGTAAATTGCCATGGCTAGCAGCCATTTGACCTGTTTTGAAAAACTCTCTGCTGACAGATTACTCCATAACTTTATCCCAACCTTAGTAAAGGAGTCAAAGACAGGGATTTACCTCTTGAGGTGACTTTCTGAAATCAATAGTGACTCAAAAGATCAATATTTTGCAAGTCTTCTTCTCTCTTGCACTTATGCCATTTTGAAAACCCCTGTTTAGCTACTACCGGAACAGTTTAAAGAGGTGCTTGTACCTTTTTGAAAACTGTTAAAGATGATAACTATCTCAGCTGTCCCACCTCAGCAATCAGAAAAGCTGGAGACAAGTGTCAGGTGGTGATGATTAATTTGATAATATAATCACTGGTAAAAACAAGGACAGGCTTGTATGTACTTAGCAGTGTGATTTATCCTTTGGCAGTAGCTTTTTGTGCTGTGAGAGCTAGGAGACAAGGAAGACTCAAAAGAGGAAAAACAACGTCTTGCTTGAACTATGCAACATTTGGCACCTTAGCACAGCACACAATCTATTTGACTTTTTTCGAGGAGGCTTGTTTCTGACACATGGCAAAACTTCAGTATATATCAAGTGATACTATCACTAGTTGAGGGCTCCATTACAAAGAATCTACATTCTAAAATGTTAGAATAGCTTATTTGATAAGAAGTTTAAAATGCAGATTTGTGGCAGCTATTACTCTTGAAAAAACTCAAAATTTTTCATGATAAAAATGTACCATCTGCCCTGGCTGATACAGTTTAAAAGAGGAATCTAGATTAAGATTATGAAAAGATTTTCCTCCCCCTATCAAAAAATCCACACCTAAAGCCAAAGACTGACATCCCCTTTGAGGAAATGATGCTGTACCGTAGAGATTTTAAAAAATAATATATGTTCTGGAAAGGGAAAGCCACAAGATGGTGCTCTTGAAACACTGCGTGAAGCCAGATTGATTAACTTCCTTTTTGCTGAGTTCATCAAGAATATATTTCCTCCACTTCCGTTTTGTAAGCATTGAATACGGCTATCCTTCCAGTTACTATTATCAAGGTTAATTGCTTTAAATCTGTACTTGAACATACAAAACCCAAGCCTTGTATTCAATCTCTGATTCTAACATTTGTTTCAAAAATATTTGTGTAGAACATATAATTGTTTACTACACTTGATAAAATATAGGCTCCTTCTCTAAAAGCTTTATCCTGCTGGTAAATACACATACTTTCTTCAAACAGTGATTGGCTGCACTAAAAACATAACATTTCTTTTGCCATCCTGGTGCCCCAGCAGTGACAAGTGGAGAGGGAAGCTGTGACTCCAAGGCAGCTGCAGAGGCCTGCCGCAGGCAAAGGGCAAAGAGCTGGCTCGTAAAACCATTGCTTCTCACCCTTTGCGCAGCACCCCTCTGGAGCGAGCGGGGAGTGGACCTTTGCCCTGATGAGTGTTTCTGATTCACTTACTTACGTTCAATGAACAGGTATGTGACTGCTATGGAGTGAACCAGCTCTGTTTTCTGGCAGAAGCTGAAGGTGCTGAATTGCCAAATATCTAAAAGGCTTAGCAAGGATACACGAGGCAACTTCTTTCCTCATACCAACATTGACTCTGCTGAGACTGGGGGGAGTTGGTGTCTTGGTCTGAAATCCCATTAGCTGAACACAGGAATGGGCAGTTTCTGTGATACACGCATGATTCTGGAATAGATTTCCTATGATAGAAAAGATTCTCTCTAATATATTTAAAAATTGGAGTGGAGAATGAGGAATTACGGAGATGGGAGTTTTCTGGAATGGGAGTCTTCTACCTGAGGATGAACAAATCAGCATGTCAGACTCACTGCATTTTAATGTTACCTTGGTGGAGTTGTTTATCCTCTGGAAGGAATATGGGGGAGAGAGAGAAAAGCATAGAGCTGATTTTCATGACATAAAAGCAAGGGTCTACTTGAGCCTGCAGGCACACACAGAAATAGTCAAAGGTTCAAATAAAGCAACATTCATTTTTGTAGATTATAATAGCCATTGAGATGGTTCACAGCTGAGGGTTTGTCCCTTAAAGTTTAGCGTTGCTCTGCTTTTTGCATTCAGTACTGCATTCAGAGTACCTCAGCACAGCACTCCAGCAAGCTGAGGGCTTTGGAGATATTCTGAGAAATTAAGACATGAAAAAAATACAATGACCCATGTTTGCTGATTACTCTGTAGATGTCGATTTAGCGCTGGGAGGACAAGGGCCTGAGAGGTGTCCTCTGCAGCCCATGGCCAACTGCAGCAGAGGGGCCAGCCCCACGGCCCCAAGGGGGCCCGATGGGCTAATGGGGCCTGCAGCCGGGGCGAGCGAGGGAACCCCCACATCCCTCTGTACCCCAGTTGCCCACGTCCTAAGCGCCACACAGTTTTTTGGAGGTGCCAGAGGTGCTGCTGCCGTTGGTGGAGGCAGTGGTGCCCACCGCTGGCCTGGCGGCATGGGGGCCACTGTGGGGCTGGGGACAGGGCTGGGGAGGCAGCTGCAGAGGACAGTGGCACATCTGGGGCAGGGGTGAGCCCTGGTACGTCTGGGGAGTGCAGGAAGAGTTTGGGAAGTCAGCTGGGGAAGGCTGCAAGGCCTGGGAGAGCTCTTTGTGYGGGACTAAGGCCTGTCAGTAACTAATACAACAGTTTGCCAGTGGTTTTGGTGGCTGAAAAGCAAAAGTAGTTTGGTAGCATTTGATTCTACCTTATAGCCCAACCAGGACTGTACTTATAGACTCTGGTATTGCTTTAAATGGCCTGGTCACTCTGGCTTTCTCAGCCAAAGCAGGATCCACCGCCAAGAGCATTGCAAAGGTCAGACCTGGCTCTGATCAAAAATACTTGCAGTGTTTGGATACAGTTCAGACTGTCCATAGCTGCTGTTTGCATTAACTGTGTACATGCTGTGGTATGTTTGAACCTTGAGAGCCATGGAGGAGCTGCTTGTGTGGGTCAGCACAGGGAGGTCACTGCTTGGGAGGAGTGTGGCAGAAGGTCTGAGCTCAGAAGTCCTTACATGTTTCAGGAAGGGAATTGCTTTGGGATGGCTACTACGTCTCACTGAGAGACTTATGGTGCACACCGCTATGCCTGTGTTTCACTGGCAAGAATATTACTTCTTGAAACTCCAGGTTTCTGCATTTGTGTCTATTTCCACCAGAGTGCGCAGTACACCTTTGCAAAAGTGATGAAAACTACTGCAAGGGACTTAAATGGTTGCTTGCTCAGGCGTGAATCATAAAGCAAACATTATGACACAAGACCTTGGAGACTTACCTCTTATGTTTAGTGTCATTTTATGATGGCCTACCTCAGTTGGGTTAATTACACTGTAAACTAAGTTTTTGTTAGTCATATGCAGATCTAATTTTCAAGATTGTCCCAGGGTACCAAATTACTAGGGAAGACATCAATTGTAATTTGCTTACAAACACACTTTAAACACCAGCTGCTTGTAAAAATATACATAATGTTTTAAAATTAAAAAGCTCTATGTTGCCTAAAAAATACTTAAACCAGGCAACAGAATAACATGTTTACTCTCTGCAATACGTTTACTTATGTGCCCCTAGATGAAAAATCCRGGTGCCAGTACAAAAACAAGAAAATCTGTGCATTGCTCACACATCCCTACCATTCTTTACGGCACATCGTGACTGTGTAATGGGTCATGATGTAAACTCCAATAGGGAAAATTCATGCAGCAGGGTAAAGGCAATGTAAGATGTTGTATGTTAATGGTAAGTAAATTAGTAAGAATACTGCAGGATTTACAGGCTCACAGCATACATTTTAGAGAGAGTTTTGGAAAAGCAGACAGTTAATATTTATTCTGATCTCCTCCCATCTCTTAAGTAGCAGTTATAGATTCTTTATTTGTATGTGATATACAAATGTAAGGCCTCAAAGAGTTACCATCTTGGCCACCTGGAGACTGAAATCCCTCATCTGTACCACAGACATGGCAGAGGCACAGCTGTACAAATTTCTATAGGCTGTCAAGTCCAAATACCTTAATCCTGTCCTGGAAGGGCCTCCTCTGTGGGTGAGACATCAGTCTGCCTCCGAGCACATCGGGCTCTCTGCTGCACCTGCCCTCAGTTGTGACGGTGACTCCTGTGAAGCAGATCCCTCCTTATGAAGTAAAATAGTACCCAAAACCCAAAGTAATAACAGTCTGCAGCGATCTGATGGATACAACTTTTGACAAATAATTTATCTGATGTATTTAGTGTTTCTTCTACCGTCAGGTTGAGGTATTAGTATGGTCTTGTGAAGATGCTGCACACAACTGTGAATATGTTCATTTTGTAATTAAAAAGTTTCATGCAAAGCTCAGCTTCCTTCCATAAAGAAGGAAGGAATGTGAGATACTGAATATGACTGGTACTGTAATATCTTGAGACGTCTCCAGCAACACCAAATTGTCACTCCAAAAACTATGGCCAACCAGCAAGGAAAAACTTTTGCCATATTTTGCCATATTTTGCCATTCCCTGAGATATCTTCAAAAATAAAACAAAAAAAACTAGGAAATGGGGAGGTTGACAGATCAGATTTTTTAAACTGATAGATATCGCTGCATTTTGAATATAAATCTAGGCTTTAGTCCTCCAAATATACCAAATGCTAACTTAACATTATAGTATTAGCCCTCTTCCTGTCTTACATTTGTCATTGTTTTTTTAACCTGCCCAGATATTAAAAGCCGGAAGAAATGAATGCCTAGAAAAGTTTTTATAGGGTAAGTATCTTACATACTTTGATAGTATTGGACAGTCTTTATTGACAAGCAAACTAGACGTAATAGAACAAAATTAAACCTAAGCAAGGAAAGGTAAAAAATAACTTTCTTCTTTTAGTTATTTTTTCCAAATGTTTTCTGTAACTCTTCATTGTTCTCTCTCTCTCACGCTGTACCAAAATGTGCAAAAGTAAATACGTAGAATGTGTTTCAGTTTTACTAAAATCCTGTTCACAGAAGCCCTCCACTTGTAGTTGGTTTGCTGTATACATTTTTGAAATTCATGCATTATAAACACTTCAAAATAAAGATAGGTTTACAAATCTCTGTGTATATCAGGATGTCTTGGTGCCATAGACAGGTACCAAAGTCCCATCACTTTGTTATAAATTAACCATGCAATAGTTGAGGAATACACTTTTTAATATTTCTATTTATATTCATACCATGTTAATACTCATAGTACATTTTCATGTCAGTACTCATAATATCCTTAAGTTTTCTCACCACTCTTGCAGGTAGATTATAATCTGAAGGGTGACTTGCTCAATGGGATAAAGACAACTCTTTTGCTTTATTTTGTATATCACAGCAGAAGAAGGGTTCTCTTCCCTGGTAGTTTAAATCAAGAGGAAGATTTTCATTGTTCATACAGACCACCTTTATCCTCACTATAGCAAGGTTTTCACAGAGTTTCTGCGATAGACAGTAACTCAGCACGTCAATTTATGTTTACTTGCCACTCTTGAATATGACTAATTTTAAAATGCTTTCAGATGTCCTAGCATACATATTGACACTGAAGCAAAGTAAAGGTCTTCTATTATTATTTTGCATATCAATTTCATAAATTCTGGCAACCACAATCAAAGATACTGCTTGTGCATCTTTTAAGAAGTTAAAGCATATGCAGTCCTTCCTCTGGAAATACTCAAAGAGAAAGAAGCTGTTGTAATGTACTAGATCATAATAACTTTGAAAAATACTGATTTGTAAGGCAGTTAATGCTTACTTTTGCACAATGAACAGCTTGGTTTCTGGGAGATGCAGCTCGTTGACCTGCAGGTTCATCTTTGCCTACATATGACTGGAGAAAACTAATATTCATGAACTCCATGAGCTTTTCTTGAAGGTGATGGTTGGATAATTTTCTTTCTGAGTGGTCACACTAAACAAAACAAATCCATAGACAACACAACCTTTTTTTTCAGAGATAGTTTTTAGAACGATCTTGGCTTATTGGAACATAAACCAGGTGTAGAATAGAACATAACAATACCTAAGTCATGTGTAATGTTTTCTTACCTGTAAATTGCAAAGAATTTCACAAGTGAGATGAGTGTTGTAAAGCATCTGAGATATGAAATGCTTGGTCCGTGGTCATGCAGTGGCTCAGTTACAAATACAGCCTGGAGTTTCTGACTCCAAATTCTGGACTGCGTCTTTTCCTACCTAAATACCTTCTCATAGTAAATAAAGGCAAATAAATGGCATTTTATGTTCTATGATGCTTGGTGCCCAAACAAGAAATAACCCTTTTCAGAATGTGAAGGCATGCCTACTTAAGAAACAGTACTGGTTTAATTTTTTAATTTGGTAGTATTTTAAACTAGTTTACTTAAATCAATAAAAAATATGAAAAAGGATGTCTATTAATGATAAAACCTGGCTCATCTCATGCCTCAAACACCTTTGAGAGCAAGTAAAGATCAGAGGTAACAAAGTTCCTCATTTTTCTTTCTGAGACAGAGTTCACCCTTTGAAGTAATTTCTTACTGCAGGTAGATGATGGTTACTTGTACAGCCCTCCCAAATCTATCATCTATTCATCACATATGCAGTTGATGAAAACAGAAGTTTACGTTATAAATCCAGGATAAACTTTTGGCACTGCTAATGAGGCAAAAAAATGTTTGTGGTGTTTTAGAGTATACAGGTATCACTCAAAGTGCAAAAAATTAAATCAATGAAAGGAATAACTGTGACTTGAGAAAGCTGTGCAGTGGGCCTCCAGAGGGTAAAAAATGCTTGTGGTGAGGAGGAGGATGTTGCTTTTCTGTCTGTCCTGAATAAGTGAAGTGTATAAGTTAATATGGGTTTAGAAGAATTATAAGCTTGAAGGAGAAAGCTGTCACCTACATGCCAATCCGTTTTAGTTTCTTGGATTTGAAATTAATAGATTTTTTTTCCAGAGGAATCATTTCATCATTAAATAAAAATCAGAAAGTTCAAAAATATTCATGAATGTTGACATTGACATATTCACATAAATTCTTTATTATAAACCAGCTCAACTTGTAACTTCAGGGAATAAGATTAAAGAATTGTTCATTTCCAGGGTTTTCTGCCTATGTAACTATTGTGTTTAATCACGGCTAATTTATTCAGTCTTAATACAAAGTATGTTAGGCATAAAATACTTGTTTTTATTCTCTAAAAACTATTATGATAGGAGCTAGCCAAAAGTAGGAAGGTTGTACCAGTATTTTTGAAATTTTGAGTTTATTTTTGATTTGCAGTTTGAAAATGACATTCTTTGTTCCATTTTCAATATTTGAATGTATACTTTCTTCAACATTATTTTTAAATCTCTAACTTTATTCAATCACAACTTTCAAAGATTTGTTTGTTGATAACTTTTAAAAATATGTGGAAAACATAAATGATATTTTCAAGTATAGAAAAAAAAAATCTCGAAAGCTATTTTAGCCTTTTTTCTTGCTTTTTTCTTTGCTTCAGAGCCCTTCAGAAAAGGGGAGAGGAGAAACACTATGCCATCTTCTTCTAGCCAGGATTTAACAGAAATTACTGTGGGATCTATGCTGAAAGCACATTTGTTGAACAGTGAGTTTATATAAACTTGTGGCCAAAAATGGTGAAAGAAAAAAAAGTAGAATATGCATGCCATCCCTTTATTTCTCGAAAAGAACATACAAACTAGAAATAATCTGGACTACCTTTCGGATTCTAACCTAGTGTTACAAGGAAAATACATACTGTTGTTATTATGTGTCTTGCAGTAGCTGGGGAAGTGTTTAATCCAATACGATGCAAATTAGCTGCTCAAAAATCCAAACCTTAAAATGGTGTATAAGTGTAAGCATGGTGTTCCTTTATGGGTCACCACCAATATCACAGTTTCCCAGAAGCCAGTTGTATACTTGGTAGTAAAGATATGCAGGTTTAGAAATTAAAAGAAGTTACACCATGTATTTTGGTTACCATTTTTAAGGCTTGTTCAAGGCCAGAAGATTAGCCTATCTTTTTAAAAGTTAACAGAGCAAGAAGCACATCCAAAAGGCTTCTCCTTAAGCCTGCTCTTAAGGGCCCTGAAAGAAGCTCAGTGCCGGACTGAGATACAAAGCTGTGGGCAAGAAACTGACCCATAAATCTTTGTAAGTTAAGCCAGTATTTGTGTTGCTGAAAAATGTGAAGGACCAGATTCTTTCCGTTGATAAAACGCCCTCAATGGCACTGTATATCCTGTATATGAATTTGGTCTAGAGATGCTGCAGTATCCCTTGCCATATCAGCTGCTGCAAAATTGCTATACAGAACTAGATTTCTCTGCTTCAATTTTTAATGTCCTTCTACTCTGGATGTGTTTTTTAGATAATAAATATTAACTCTGAGGAAGATAAAAAAGCAACAGCACCATTTTTGCATTAAACCTCCATTACCCTCAGCTCATTTAGAATTCAGAGTAGAAGTAGCATCTCTGTTTAAGCCAAAATTTAAATAATGTGCAAGAAACATAGAATAACATTCAGCAGATATGAGAGATAATAGGAAGAATTTAGGTAAGGGACTACAGAACATGCTCAATAACTTGCTTGTCTTTATGTGCTCTGCGTGACTTAAAATTTGTCGTCTTAAAACATTGTACAATTTTACTACACTCTGCTGCTTAATAATTCTTGATTTCCATCACCTTTTTCCTGCGATGCTGATGACAGATTTGAATATTTTCAAGAATAGTTCACCATCTTTCAAGCTAAGACTCTCTGAGTCAGTAGACTTGACCTCTGAAAAAGTCCTCTTACTCAATGACCACTGGGAACAACTACAAAGGAAAAAAACTACTTCGCAACAGCACAAAAAAAGTTTTATTAAATCTTTCTGCACCCTGGAGAGTTCATTTCCCTACAAAATGATGATGAAACAGAACAAAAAATTGCAACCTAGAAATTTGGTATTTGCTACTGTGGGTCTGCCGGAGTACGTTCCCCAGTCTACACTCTTGTGATATAAATATATGACTCAAAACAGGCCTGAGCCAATGTACCATAGTTTGATCCTTTCTTAACTGGTAAGCGATTGTCCAGAAGATTCTGTTTACTTATAATACCAGTCTTCATAGTCCTCAGGTAGCTCTTAAGGCTTCAGTGTAGCTGTAGCTAAAGGCATGACTGTAGAGTCTTTTTTCTTTCAAGACAGGCTTGCGATTTCTCTGCCTGTGCTCTGAACTAGCAGGGGCTATCCGAAAAGGCATGTAACTACATTACCCCAGTATTGCACATGTTCTGATGTTCCCAATTGTCCCTTGGTTTCACTCTTTGCACTGGTGAGAATGCAGTGACATCCACGGAAATGCGGAGCATGTGTGCAGCATTATTTGCCCCTCTCCAGTCATTTTCACATACGTGCCCTCAATATGCAAGTCTCCTGCGCTCATCTGATAGCACTCTGCTACACAAAGTTCAAAGCAAGAAAATGGAACATCCCTTATCGTTCGTCTCATCAAAGGCTGAAAGTTGTAAAAAGCTTGATTCCCCTCCTGGACTGAATCATGTTCTGAGCAAACAGAGGCTGAGCTTGAAAAGAAAATTGCAAGCACCTTTGTACTCCCCCATTGCTGGCCAGCCCGAGGCAGAGTGATCCTTTCGCTGCAGACTGGAGCAGGCTGGCAGGAACCAGTGCTATTTGCAACCCCTCTCACAAGCGGTGTGTTAGAGGCCGAGCAGCAGCCGAGCTTTGCCATGCCAGCCGATTTCTCCCAGGCAGCAATGGAAATGTCATCACACAATTTCACATCAGCCAAATCCACGCTCTGAAGCAAAGCTGGAAACTATTTTTCTGAAAGGCTTGTTATTTTAAAATACATTCAGTCTTTTCCATTTTTAAAAAGACCAGTCAGCACTTAACCATCAAAGCAGAAGCGGGGAGGCAAGGTATTACCTGCTGTCTGAAGGGATTTAAAACAAGCAGGTAAATGTTTTGTACATGCATATATAGTTCTTGATCTTGGGCCAGGGCAGAACTTGAGCTCTGTGATTTCAAGGGACGTCTATGTAGGCCTAGCTTGTAGAAATCTTACAGAAATGGTTGCACTAGCTCAGTGATACCAGATGTTTTTCATTCCTGCTGGCGGATTTGCTGTAAAAGTATTAGAGTTCCTGTCATCGGTGTCACTCCACATCCCTGGTAGTAAACCTGGCGTTGATTTCAAGTTTTCTCTCATTATATTAATTTAACCATCCAACTTTTGGCTAACTTTATATCTATGTTCTTTTCTATCCACTGCTATAAATGTACATGAAATTATATCTAATCTCAGTAACTCTAACAGTTTCCATGATGCCAACAGTACCAGTACTCACACATGCATGTAAAGGAAGGTCCTCTGCTAAAGAAGAGGAAGGTGAAGAAAAGGTCTTGAAATAAAGTAAATACCAAGAATTTTTACCTTTCATCGGATATTTGTCATGCAGACATATTTTTGCTCCCATTTTGGACTAAATTCCAGCACGGTGCTCCTATGCTATTGATTATCATTGATTTCCAAAGGTCATTTTAGAAAGACATCAGAGCTCAAGACAAGAAAATGTTATCATATTTACCTATTTTATTGATTTATTCTTGAGTGCTTTTTTAAAATTACCTATTTCTTGAATTAATACCTTGTTTTATAACTAGTATTGTTTAGTTTTATATATTACAGCACTGAAGTTACTTTAGAGAGTCTTTTAGTTTCTAGTGCTTCCTGTCTTAATAAGAATGTAAAACTATTGCCTGGTATAGTCTTGCAGGCATCATCAGCTGGATTCAAAATAATGAATCTTCCTCTTAATTTTAACCCCTCAACAGAGCCAGACCTTCTCCTCCCACAGTTTTGAATTACAAGGAGTTTGGGGGTGGTTTAATCTATTGATGCACTTGTCCATGATGACATTGCTATATTATTAATTGCAGACACAGACTATGTGTGCATACTTATCCATTTACTTAAAAAAGAGACACTTTTCAGGCTTTATGTAACAGAGCCATTCCTAGCTCTTAACTGCCCCAGCTTAGGCTTTCTAACTAGAGTGTACACTTAATTTGTCATGAAACAATAATCACTATAGCAGAAATATGTATTACCCTATCAAGTTTTCATAACATAGGCTACATTTTTCAGTGTCRAATGTGTGTTACAGTAGTTTAAGAAAGTATTGGGTATCTGTTAAATGTTGTAACAGTCCCTGTGTTCAGTTCTAGTCCTAGTGTTCATGCAAACAATTCACCTTAGCTTAAAGTCCATCCAATGATGCTTAGCCTAAATGATTCTGCTTTGTTATATGCGTCCACTAAGTGTGCGCTGGTAAAATAAAAGTATCGAGGGAAACATTTGTAGGCATTGAATAGAGAACAGCCCATGCCCATGGTGGTAACCCCCACCTCCAAAAGAGGTCAGCTGTGTGCTGATCACCTGTTGGCAATGATCTCTATCACGTGCTAACTTCTAAATTGCACCCAGGAATTGTTTGGGACAAAGCTAGCTGGTACAGGCTAAGGACAGGTCTGTCACCCTAGAGGACAAGGTGTTCCATGGCCCAGGAATGTTCTCAGGTAACTTTTAATTTGCCTGTATAGAGGCAGCTGTAGTGGAACACTGTAACACCATCAGTTGAGCTTTTAGTAAGGAATCCCCTTTACTAAAGTGATGACATCTTAAAAGACATTAGAATCTGGTCCACAGTCTTAATTACATTTATGGAAGAGGCAGAATTTGTTGGACAGCATTGAGATCTTTAATTAAAATGGTAAAGTTGCAGAAAATCCCTGGAATCCAAGAAATACAATAGAGAGTCCCAAATTGTGGTGTCAAGACATCTCCTGGCAGTGTGTGGAGAGCTGCCTCATAATTTTCTGGTTTCCAGTTACTGAATCCTGTTCAAAAGAGAGGTAAAATTGCATTATGCACATTCCTAAGTTGCAAGCTATGTAAGTGACTTCTGTAGTTGCCTAAGGAATGGTATACCTACTTGCTAGATAGATGGATTGTAGGAACTTTAAAAGTAATTATAGTGAAAAAATTACCATATATTTGTAGATCTGACCCATCTCTCAGAACGTGTGCACATCTCAAAAAATACTGTGGAAGAAAAGTACTGAAATGGTACCCATCCTCAGATAATTGAGCTGAATAGAAAGGACTACATTCCACTTCATTCCAGGCATATGGAAAGAAAGGCTTCTGTCCTATGCTGGAAGGAGGAAACAGAGAGGTAAAAAAGGTTGTGTTCCATGATGGGCAGCAAGGTGAAAAGACCTCTGCTCCTGAGTAATGTCAAAGAGGGAGGAAAGGAAATCTCTTTTCTGGGCTCCCTGTTGCAGGCTGGGAAGGAAAAGAGAAGGCTTAGAGCTGAAAGAATGGCTCCACTTGGTGAACTTTTCCATGCATTACCCATGTGTGAGTGCAACCCATTCTATTCTGGAACTAAAGATTTTGACTGATAATACACAGCCTCTACAGGTGCAAACAGCACATAAATTCCACAGCAGCTGAAGTTTCCCAGGGATTTACCTCTCAGCTGAAGCCTGTTATTTATGTTGGTGGGACAGATTTTTCAGGTGTTGTAAATCAAAGTATCTACATGATTTACAGCATATGAGGATCCAGTCCAAACTGTGTGTAGATAATTTCTGTTATATGAGAAGGATTTGGGGGCCTGATTTTCCTATGTTTTTTACCAGTATAATTTTGGAATAATCTCCATGAAAATAAAAGTATTTTCTCATTATGAGTGAGAAGTGAATTAGCTGCAACATGTGGATTGCAAAGATGTAAATGACAGGTCATGTTGTGTTTCTTGCTATTGAGTTTAAAACCCAGCAGGTGCATATTTAAGTCCATGATAGTCATGTCAAATTGAGTCTATCATAGTGTTAATCATATAATAGATTGTRGCTCTAAACAATAAATTATGTTGATACCATTGTTTTAATGCTTTTGCAGAGGAAAATATTGAATATTCAGTTTAACTGATGACACTGAAAGATTAAGAATATTATTGAAAGTGACAGGCTTTTTCAAGCAGAAAAGAAACACAGGTAAACACATGTGATATTCTAAGAAATACGCTGAGATGTTATCTCTTTGAATAATTCAGCAAAGAACTGTCACCAGACCTGCAAAAGATTGTTATGAGATGGTTCCTTAATAATGCTATGTTTAGATCTTCCCTTGAAATGTAGTTTTTACAACCATTGTACTGCTAACAGTAAAGCATTTCTGCTTATACAAGGGGAAACTCTAAAATTTTCTAGAGCAGCACAGTCCAGCTGGTGACATGAAAGCCAGATCTAGACCCAGGATACTCCTGCCTGGCTTATTACCTGCTGCTCAAAGAAGTGCTGCAGTCCTAGCAATCCACCCAGAAATCCTCCAGCATTTTGGCACACCAAGGCACTTGGAGGGCAAGCCTCTGTCACTGTGTTTACATGGGAGGGCAGGCAGGAATGGAAGCATGTGTTGTCTTGCCCCACCATGTGCTCCATCCTGTAGAACCCCATCTGGAGCAACTCAGCTCAGAAAGAGATCCCCCAGCTGAGATTTGGCTCTAGTGCTGATGGGGCAGGACTGCCCTGTCTAAAATTTAATTCTATTTAATATGTATAACCAATATTTTGGGAGAAGACACTTGTAAGATTACCTGTAAAGATTTTTGTGAAGTACTGACATGAGAAATAAGACTCGTGAAAAGGCAGAGGGGAAGGCTAAAATAGAAGTAGTGGCCATTTATTAGTCATTTGTGAAAGGTGTTGGTCATCTTGTATGTTAAGCAGTGATAATGATGCAGTGAAAGTAGTGACTCAGAGTTGACTCTTCTCAGAAAATTGCAGCTGCTTGCTGCACTTCTAGCCGTCCTTTTCCCTTCAGTTTCTGGGAAATGTTCACCTAAAGAAGCAGTGGCTTTGACCATTCAACACAAAATAGAAGCCTGGAGGCTGGAGAAGAAAGGCAGGCTGTCAAGACTGTCTTTTTA
The DNA here is from genome assembly GCF_003343035.1 of Apteryx rowi. Taxonomy (NCBI): domain Eukaryota; kingdom Metazoa; phylum Chordata; class Aves; order Apterygiformes; family Apterygidae; genus Apteryx; species Apteryx rowi. The sequence continues at coordinate 292,927 of NW_020450954.1, read as the reverse complement.
TTTTATTCCTATCTTCCCTCACTGTAGTAACTCCCTCAGGTGATTGGAGGAGCAAAAGCAGCAAGGAGGTTTCTATACAAGGCAGCCTTTGGTATCAGGTTCTTGCCTGGAGCTCTTTGGGGAAATGCTGGCCCTTTCATTACCCACTATCTAGTAGCTGATAACCTGGGAGGGAGGAGGCTGAGCTGCTTATTCAAACTGAAGATGTCTCAACAGCCTCAGGAATTTATGCCCAACAAGAAGACTTAGTGTCCCATGATTGTATTAGACCCTTTGATTCACCATAAGGAGGAGTCTGCTTTAAAATACCACAGGCAGATCTTTCGAAAAACCTGAAGGTGGAGAGGAAGGGGGGGGCAGGTGCAGGAAGAGCTTCTTTCATCAACAGATAAAGCGAGGGAATAGGGAGGTGTATGGCATTGCATCATTTATAAACTTTATAGTGAAAGACAGACTGAGAAGAGGCTCTAGTCCTGAAATAGGCCATCTACCAGCTGGTGATTGTGGCTGCTTAGCGTCCATGAAATCAACACTGATTTTGACTTCACACAGTTTGCTTCTGTTGGGGCCTTCGTGGGAAGACTTCCTGTTATGCATGTCTGTGTCATGTTTTTTTATTTATTTTTGTTTTAGCAAATGAGGTCAGTGAATAGCAGCTGCACTTTAACAGGGTCCATTTCTTACGTGTTTGAAATCCATTTCCATTCCTGAGCTCAGTAACACAGCCCTCATGACATAATTTATTCCTCTTAACGCTCCCTGACAGCTGGTGGGCATCCGTGGTTTGTATCTGGACAGTAGCTTTACATTGTCTGAAACCATCTGCTCACAAAGCTGCAGGCTTTTCTTTTACCATTGCAAGGTTTGTGGTGAGTTAGCTCTTCAGTGCTGGAGTATGCAGGGCTGCTGCATGGCTCTGATGCTTTGTAATGGCAGCRGGTGTAGAGTACCGTGCTCTTCTGGATCTGGGCACCGATACTTTTTGATTTGGCCACATTTCAAACTCTTAAGTTTCTTTTCTGGAGAAAGAGTTATATGCTAACTCAAAGTGAGCATTTAAAATTGCTAACTCAATGTTGTAGATGTCACCAAAATCGGGAGAAAAACTCCTTAACACCAATGTAGCATTAAGAAGCAGGCATTCTCTTTATTACAGCACTGGGTGACAGGGGATAGCTCCACCCAACATGCACACCGTGTGTCGCATCATCTAAAGTTTATATTGCTCTATCATATACATATGCATTAAATTTCCCAAAATGATTATACATATTCATTCTATTTCCTAGAACTAATTACTACATTTACATAATCATTACGCATGCGGTCTGAGTCTCTGGGGGTCTTCTGTGAGGGTCTCTGGTGGTCGCTGGTGGTCCCTAGTGGTCTCTGAAGAGGTGTCACTCAGTGTCTTCCCATGAACTTTGCTCTACTTTTCCATACATGGTCTCAACTTGGCTCGCTTCCTTGTTTGAGAAAAGCTGTCTTGGTCCTAATCTTGGCTCCAACTGGCTTATGCTGGTTTATCTGTACTTTGTCAGGATGTATCAGTCCCAGCTGCACATGTGTCCTTGGGTACGTTTGTCTGAGGTTCCTGTTGAGACTCCTTCTTTTCCGAGCTGGTAACAGTTCCCCCATTCCCACCCCCCCCCTTTGAGACTCTTTTTTGTCTGGGGCCTTGTGGTAACATAGATGCTAACCATGTCATTTGTCCTTATTCTTCCTTCCCATCCCTTCCCCTCGCTTTGCTGTTGCAGCAGGTGTTGTTCACATAGATACAGTCCTATTTAGGTTGTATAATTCTCTGGACTGAATCTTCCTTTCTATTCAGTGCATTTTGGAGTGCTGGAGGAAAATCAGTAGCTTGGTTTGGTAAGTTGTCTTCAGCGATGAAACAGATCTGCCGCTAAAAGGAACTGACAGTTTTGTTTCAACCACCCAGCCAATTCCTAAAGAGAACTGTATGTGCTTATACTTCTTAAAACATGTTGAGAAATAGTGTTGGCCTTGCTGAGGACACAAATCTTTCAGTTGCAGTATTTAGCCCTAGGCTGATATTTTCATTATCATCATTTCATTTCAGGGTGATCTCAGCATTTACTGGGCTAAATATTTAGTACAGACATCTTCAATTAAAAAACAAAACAAAACCCAAACATCCCAGACAAACACTTTCTTTATTGAAGGCTCGTGGCAAACTCACATATTGAAAAGGATCTTTCAGACTGAGGTACTGCAGTCGCTAGTTTGGAAATTATAACAGCTGGGCTCAAACTGCGTGTGAAATTATTTTATAGACTGCATTTTTCAAAAGGACTCTCACTGTAACCCTTGAATGCTGCCTATTAAACCTCCTTAACTATCTGGGGAAAATTGGCAGTGTGGTGTAGACAAGCAGATTCCCTTGCAAGACCTGACATGGGATGCACCAAAGGAACAAAAGTCCTTCTGGATGGTGACCTGGTTGATGTGGACATGGATAGCCTAAAAGGGGCTGCAGACTTAGCAGGGGACCATTACGTTACTGAAATTACAATAGACATCATTTTTCCTCCAGGAGCTCCACACTGGAAGGAATGAAATATTAATGTTGGCTAAATCCTCCACTTCCTAGCTCTTGCCTGTATAGATACCTTTCTTGTTACATTCTTTAATAGATACATCTTGAGTTTGTATTAAATTTGTGTGTTTTAAAGCACTGTATAATCATCCTAATCTTCACAAACTGGTAACCTATTTACACTGCACAAATGAAGAATCAGAAGCAAGAACTTAAAACCAGCCTACATCTTACTGCAAACTGTTTTCAGAGCCAGGATTATAATGCAGGAACTCTTGACTCCTATCCTCACTTTCGCTCACTCATTATACAATTCCATTCCCTTTTTTTCTGTCTCTCCTTTCCAGAGACTAAAACACTATTGGGTAAGCACTCCAAAGATTTATGTATGTACCTTTAAGCCCTTATGAAGCCTGAATCAAGATACAAAAAACAAAATTACTCCTTATAGTGGAAGACAGTTCTCCATGCCCACTAAATCTAGCAAATGTTTCAGTCATTTTGATGACTGAAAGGCTTAAAAATTGCTCAGCTAATCTATTTTGGATTTTTAGTAAGAGAGTAGAAAATAAAATAATCTGCAAGAAATGAGATCATTTCCTACTTTGAAACCCTATGTTTCCCAATCGCTACACTGATTCTGCTTCAAACTTCATGAGGAAAGTTTTAACCATTACATAAGCTGAAACTTCAGGTAGGTAAGTTTTATCTGGAGGAAGATGAAATTTAGCAAAAGTTTATTTATATCTGTGTTATGAATGGACTAGAATGATACACTGGTGAATAATAAATAATACTCATCAAAATATTAAAAATCAATCAACCTTTGTTCAAAATGGGAAAAGATAAATTCTTTATTTTTTTATCAGTACATCTTTTCTGACTTCAGTGGAGTTATTCTAGTTTACAGTTACCTAAATGTGGAGAGACTCAGACCTCTAATTTTCCTTGATTCTTTCCTTTCTAACTCTTGATTCTGACATTATTTTTCAGTGTATATTGAGGATGAGGGAGTTCTGTTGCAGTGTTTGAAGAATTCCGTCCAACCTCTGCTGTTTGTCTGGAGCTTGTTGAGTACAGCTCTGCAATGTCAAACATCTTTGATTTGATTTGGACTGGACCAGATGTCAACAAATTGGAATTTAATGTTGTTGAGACAGATGACAACGTAGGAAGCATAAAGGGATTCATTATAAATTAGAATTAAAGAAAACATTCAGAGGGAGTTGTGCAATTTTTATTCACCACAACTTAGATCAATTAAAAAAAAAATCAGAAATTCAAATTTTCTCTCTTTCCTTAGGAAGAAGTGAATAGGAATTTAGGACTTGTGTCATAACACAACAGTACAGGCATACCTTGTTTTATTGTGCTTTTCAGATATTGTGTTTTTTACAAACTGAAGGTTTGTGGCAATCCTGCATCGAACAAGTCTATCAGCGCCATTGTTCCAACAGCATGTGCTCACTTCATGTCTCTGTGTCACATTTTGGTAATTCTCGCAATATTTCAAACTCTTTCATTATTATTCTATCTGTTATGGTGGTCTGTGATCAGTGATCTTTGATGTTACTTTTGTAATTGTTTCGGGGCACCACAAACAGCACCCATAGAAGACGGGGAACTTAATCGATAAATGTTGTGTGTGTTCTGACTGTTCCACCAACTGGCCGTTCCTCTGTCTCTCTACCTCTTCTCAGGCCTCCCTATTCCCTGAGACACAACAATATTGACATTAGGGCAATTAATAACCCTACAATGGCCTCTAAGTGTTCAAGGGAAAGGAAGAGTCGCACGTCTCTCCCTTTAAATCAAAAGCTAGAAATGATGAAGCTTAGTGAGGAAGGCACGTTGAAAGCCGAGACAGGCCAAAAGCTTGGCCTCTTGCGCCAAACAGTTCGCCAAGTTGTGAGTGCAAAGGAAAAGTTCCTGAAGGAAATTCAAAGTGCTACTCCAGTGAACACACGAATGATAAGTGAAACAGCCTTCTTGCTGGTATGGAGAAAGTTTTAGAGGTCTGGCTAGATCAAACCAGCCACAACATTCCCTTAAGCCAAAGCCTCATCCAGAGCAAGGCCCGAACTCTCTTCAATTCTGTGAAGGCTGGGAGAGGTGAGGAAGCTGCAGAAGAAAAGTTTGAAGCTAGCAGAGGTTGGTTCATGAGGTTTAAGGAAGGAAGCCATCTCCATAACATAAAAGTGCCAGGTGAGGCAGGAAATGCTGATGTAGAAGCTGCAGCAAGTCATGCAGAAGATCTAGCGAAGAGAATTGATGAAAGTGGCTACACTTAACAACAGATTTTCAATGTAGACAAAACAGCCTTCTGTTGGAAGCAGATGCCATCTAGGACTTTCATAGCTAGAGAGGAGAAGTCAATGCCTGGCTTCAAAGCTTCAAAGGACAGGCTGACAGCAAGAGAACTAGAATAAGAAGTGGAGCCTGAAGATGTGACTGAACTGCTGCAATCTCATGATAAAACTTGAACGGATGAGGAGTTGCTTCTTATGGATGAGCAAAGAAAGTGGTTTCTTGAGAAGGAATCTACTCCTGGTGAAGATGCTGTGAACATTGTTGAAATGACAACAAAGGATTTAGAATATTACATAAACGTGGTCGATAAAGCAGCRTCAGGGTTTGAGAGGACTGACTCCAATTTTGAAAGAMGTTCTCTTGTGGGTAAAATGCTGTCAAACAGCATCACATGCTACAGAGAAATCCTTCATGAAAGGAAGAGTCAATTGATGCAGCAAACTTCATTGCTGTTTTATTTTAAGAAATTGCCACAGCCACCCCAGCCTTCAGCAACCACCACCCTGATCAGTCAGCAGCCATCAATATTGAGGCAAGACCCTCCATCAGCAAAAAGATTACAACTTGCTGAAGGCTCAGATGATGGTTAGCATTTTTTTTAGCAATGAAGTATTTTTTAATTAAGGTATGTACATTGTTTCTTTAGACATAATGCTATTGCACGCTTAATAGACTACAGTATAGTGTAAACATAACTTTTATATGCACTGGGAAACCAAAAAGTTAATGTGACTTGCTTTATTGTGATATTTGCTTTATTGCAGTGGTCTGGAACCAAACCTGCAATATCTCCAAGGTATGCCTGTATGCATTTTTTTCAGCTGGACTCGTATTTTTCAAGGAGCAGTTCCTGGCATATGTTATGATAGTTTTTCCTGGCCTTTTTAAAGCATACACAACCTGATATTTGTGGCAGAAGATTAGACAGAAACTCAACAAGATGCCCAGTGTTAAGCATGAAAAAAAATGCTTTATAGATCTTCAGATTTATCAACAATACTATAGGTGTACAAATTCATTAAGGATCTTTGTTCGTGTTGAAACCAGGAAACATGCAAACAATGGCATTTTTTATGTACAAGTGACTGCAAAACAAGCAGGGTGACACTGAGGTGTCCAATACTGTGCCTTTTTTTTTTTTTTTTTTTTAGCATCCTCTGGGGGGCTGGCCAATGACCAACACCTTCCTCTGGATCTTATCCACTGCTGGGCATGGCCATCTCACAGCCGCAAGGAGGGAAAACTTTCCCTGCAGACCAGCTTCTGCCTCCCTACTGAAGAAAGTCCTTTTTCTCCTGGAGCTCAGTGGTAGCACAGAGGCCTCTTTCACCAGCCTTGGCTTATCAGTCTGTCTGTCTGGGACCTCAGAGCCTCTTTTCTTCTGCCTGCCAGCTCTCCCTGAAGATCATCTTTATGAGAGTAGATAGTTTGGTCTCCAGGGTAATGGCTGTAATGGACTGTAGTAATGATAAACAAGGTGTTACAGTGATAGGTCGAGGGAGGTGATCCTCCCCCTCTACTCAGCCCTGGTGAGGCCACATCTGGAGTACTGCGTCCAGTTCTGGGCTCCCCAGTACAAGAGGGATGTGGCACTACTGGAGCAAGTSCASCGAAGGGCTACAAAGATGATTAGGGGACTGGAGCATCTCTCTTATGAGGAAAGGCTGAGAGAGCTGGGCCTGTTYAGCCTGGAGAAGAGAAGGCTGAGAGGAGATCTTATCAATGYRTACAAGTATCTGAAGGGAGGGTGTCGAGAGGATGGGACCAGACTCTTTTCAGTGGTGCCGAGCGACAGGACACGAGGCAACGGGCACAAACTGAAACACAGACACTTCCATCTGAACATGAGGAAAAACTTTTTCACTGTGAGGGTGACAGAGCCCTGGAACAGGTTGCCCAGAGAGGTTGTGGAGTCTCCTTCTCTGGAGATAGTCAAAACGCACCTGGATGCAATCCTGTGCAATGTGCTCTAGGTGACCCTGCTTGAGCAGGGGGGTTGGACTAGATGATCTCCAGAGGTCCCTTCCAACCTCAACCATTCTGTGATTCTGTGATTCTGTTAAAAGGAGTAATTGTCCCAAATTGGTTTTCTTTTTCTATCCCTTCTACTTTGTCAAATGTATACATAATTTATCTTTCTTGATCCTTTCTGCAAAATGATGTTTCTTGTTTTCATTTAGGCTTTAGAAAATATATTCCTTTCAGTCTTAATTGTGTCCCACTTTCATATTCAAGTGTATAAATATTTCCAGATTTTTTTTTTTTTCTGGAAGATTGCACACAGCTCAGATTGCATTATCACTGGACACTGTTTTAGGTAAACCAAGGTTCGATATGCATTTTTGCTCCAAATTCAAAACTGAACTGAACCATACTGTAGACTAACCTTACAAGAATTTCAGAAATTCACAGAATTATCCATACTGTTCCCCGTTGTTCCTGATGAATATAATAAGAAATATTGCTTCTGGATTTTGAAGAGGTCTCCATAGAGATACTTCATGGTATGTCTTCAAGAAAGTTATATCACTGAAACAGAACTTAACTCTGCCTTTTTTCTTTCAAATGACTGAAAAAAGAGATTGGTCAGCTATACTTGTGTCTTCTCTTGAGCTTCTCTTATCTTCTAGTTTTAACTAAAGGTTGAAAAGCAGTTGATAAATTCTTGAAGAATTTTGTCAAGAAGAAAAAAACCCTGTGTCTAGGAGTAGTATACACTTACAAGTTTTTATAGGTAAGATTTAAAAATTTGTACAAATCTCCTTAATTTCCTTAGAGTGCCTATTTAATAAGAGTTGGTTTCTCTCTGCAGTCACTCTGGTTAGCTCTTCTGCTATCTAGAAATACAAATCTGGCTTGAGAATGATCTTAAAAGTTAATTAGGCTAGTAAAAGCATCTATTACATGTCTCTACCATTGTGGAATTCAATAAAGATTGACTTATCAGATGTAAGTGATAAAATCAGCATTTTCTGAAATTAAACCCATTGTAGTGATGATTTTATTCAGTGACTGTAATCCTGAGCCTAGGATCTGCAATGCTTACACTTTGATCTTGCAAAAAAGAAGTTCTTCTCATGATCCACAATTTAATTTCCTTTCTCCCCATTTTTAAATTCATGTAAAATGTAACAGAAGTATCTATCTAGACATAACTAATTTTCTAGGTGCTTTTGACATTACTTAAATCATATCCTGTCAGTACTGAAGTACAACAGCAGTACAAGAGTTTTGCTTGCCAAGCAAACTCAAAGCTTATATCCCTCTCTGTAACAAACTCTTTTCTCTTTACACACCTCCTCCTTTACTTCCTATTTTTAGAGTAAAATATAAGCTTTTATTATTGTTGTTATTAGCTCCAGTATCTGAAGGAACAAACAGGAGAGAAAATACCAGAGAAGGTAACACAAATAAAGAGACAGCAAGTTATATGTGAGGTTTTATATATACTCCAGAACGGGTATGGCTAAGCAATAGAAAGGAGGAATACATGGCAGTTGAATACCTTTGAGATGCACAAGTTTATTAATTCACATTGTACTAGAGGAAAGAATTTCAGAGCCAACATCTACTACTTCTACCTATAATATCAGAGAGCAATTGGATTAAAACTTATGAGAACACCTAGTCCATCCTGCTGCCCCAAGGGAGAACCATTATTTGGATATTGTTCCTGACAAACATTTCCCTAATTCTTCTACTAATGGAGATTGTACAGCCTCCTGGGCAACTTGTTCTGCTGCTTCACTCTTCTTATCTCTAAATAAATTTCCCTAGTGTCTTATCTGATCCTATCACCACAATTTAAGCTATTCCTGTTCACTACTGTGATAAAGGACAGACTATTCCCTTCCTCTCTACAGGAATCCCTTATGTGTTTGAAGAGGACAGTCATGTCCCTGTTCCATCTTCTCGTTCACGTAAACAGTCTCAGTGGGTTTAACTTCCCTTTGTGCAGCATGTTTCTAGACAGCTGATTGTTCTTATTGTCCTTCTGCAGATCTACATCTTTCACGGGATGAGTTGTTCACAGTCAGATATTCTGCTCTACTTGTGCAGAGTCGGGAACTGACAGTTTTGCCTGAAGTTGGAAAGCATGCTCCAGCAACCAACATTACAAGAGAGCAGAGGGATTACTTTACAGTCTTGAGAGTCTGCACCTCTTTATACATCCTAGGATGACATTTGCCTCTTTGGCCACAACAGGACGTTGTTGACTCATGTTGAGCTGTGACCTCCTCTAATCCTCAATTTCTCTTCTGGGAACATGTAAGCTCACAGGATAATGCAGGTTGGAAGGGAGTGCAAGTCTCTAGTCCAACCTCCTGCTCAGAGCAGGATCAGCTGTGAGCTCAGACCAGGTTACTCAGGGTTCTCTTGTTTCAACTTCTGCCCCATGTCTCTCGCCCTCCTGACATGCACCACTGTGAAGAGCCTGGCTTTGATTTCTTGCTGAGCTCCCAGCAGCGCTGGGGCTGTGGTGAGCTCCCCCCCACAGTCATCTCTGCCCTGGGCTGGACCAGCCCCACTCCCTCAGCCTATCCTCAGGGGGCGAGGGCTCCAGCCCCAGCCCTCTCAGTGGTCCTCCACTAAACCTGCTCCAGTTTATGTTTTTCCTATTCTGGGGGTCCCAAAACTGGACTTGGTGCTGTAGATGCAGTCTAACAAGTGCTGAGCAAAGGGGGATGATCACTTTCCCAACCTCCTGGCCACACTCCTGTTCGTACAGCCCAGGATGCTGCTGGCCCTCTTTGCTGCTAGGGCACCCCAGGGGCTCAGGCTCAGCTCTGTCTGCCAACACCATCAGGACCTTCCCAGCAGAGCTGCTCTCCCTAGTCACGCCCAGCCTGCCTCACTGCTGGGGGCTCAGCCTTCCCACGTGCAGCACCTTGCACGTGGCCTTGTTGCATCAATAGGTCTCCAGCCTGTGCAAATTTTCATGTGTTTATAAAGCACCTCTGCATGATTCAGGAAGCAGAACCTCCTCCAGGCTACAGAGCTTCGGTAGAACTGATTTGTTCAAAGGACTTTTCTAATGCTCACTGTGCCCTTTTCTTAATTCTGTCTAAAGAGGAAAAAACCCTATTGTGGTGTTTGGAGGAAGAGAAATACAGCTTCAGGGAACTGGGCATGTATCTGTCCAGTAATAGGGGCAACTTCTCTTTCTGTCATCTTCCTCAGAACAAGATTTATGGGGCAGTCAGCACGGTTTTCCAGATTTCATCCTCTGAGGTAGTAAAGAAYGTGGCCTCTCATACAGTAGGCCCAAAAGCTGTTCAGACTGTCCAAACTAACTTTTCTCAGGCTTTCTCTTTCTTTCTTAAGGAGGTAGAAAAGAGTTGTCTGAATATTCAAACGGTCTTTTTGAGTCGTGTGCATAGTTCAAATCAAAGCATGCAGGCCAGGCTACTGCAGTTCTCAGCACCACATCTTATCTGCTGTAACTACTTCAACAAATCCTAAGTATTCTCAGTGTCATTTGTGTTGTTGCTGATTTTGTGACAACAGTATAAGACCAGCTGTTTAGATTGTTCAGTTTCAATTATTATTCTGAGGCATTTTGTCAGATTTTCCTAAGAAACACAAGCATCTAATGAGAAATAATTTTTTTTTATTAATCAAATCAAAATTTCTATGACAAGAAAATACTTTACAATGAGCATATCCTGTCTTCAAAATTTCAAAAGACATGCTGCAAACAGTGTAGGCATTTTAATATATACAGTTTGCCATTGTATTTTATAATGGAAGGTATGGTGCAAGCTGGAAAAAGGATTGCTGTAAGCTTTCCTTGTAGTAACTTAGTCCTGTTTTTGTCTGACCAGTGAAACCAGAATAACCTTCTCTTATCAGCTTTAAAGAGACATGTATAGCTCACTTTAGAAAAAAGGCAATATAATTCCCTTGGAGCTTGGCCAGTTTAGTAGCTTAATTGTTATGGATGGAATGACTTTCTGCTACCACTTCCATTTGTAGAGACTAGCCCTATTTGGAACCAGAGACTGCTGTAAAGTATGGTCTTGGAATGGACATAAGATTTTGTGGATATTCTTTGCAATCTTCCTCATTTCCTAACACTATTGTGCATGGTCCTGGCATAATCTGGCACTCAAAGAGTCCCTGCAGAGACTACACTGAATATTAACTTTGCATACTAGACTAGTGGCAGAGGGGCAGAAGGAAGCGCTTATTGATGTAGAGTTCCGTGATGAGTGCAAAGAGTTTATGGCATAGTGAAAAAATATTTAACAAAATATTTAAAGGAACAAATGTTTAGCCTTAGAAGTATAGTTCTCAGGTAAGAGAATTTTTCATTTCTGTGACTGATATAAAAATATATATTATGGTAATACTTCCTGGGTAACTGGCTACTCTATGTGGGAATGTGCATATCCCAAATCTGAGCATTGTCTACAGTCACAGCTAAATAGTGTGATCTTGTAAAGAAAGCAGGTCAAACCCACATGAACATCTTTCCTTCTRTTGTAGAAGTCATCACCAACTCCAAAATACAGTGCAATGTATTTAATAACATAATGCAATATAATGCAATATATCTATAAAGCTGTAATGCTTTACTGAAGCAGAAATTGAATTCTCTCAAGGATCCATGGCTTTCTTAGCAGCGTTTCTTAAATTATTCATCAACTAGTAGGTAGACTGTGATAACGTGTGCTCTTCTTAGCAAATACCCCTTTTCTGCTCCATGCCTACCATTTTGCTGAGATTTGGAAACTGAAATTTATGAAAGCATCTAGTTTATTAAACCCTTTTTACCATGCTCGTCACCATGGTATCTGAGCATTTTTCTGATTATTAAGGCTTTATTGTGTTTCACCAGTGTTTGACAGGAAAAAAAAAAACATAGGTTATTTCTTACAATCCAAGCTTTAATCTTCAATCAGGATGCTAAAATAAGCTAACTGCCTATTACTCATCTCAGACAACAATGTGAACTAAATAATGGTACTTCAGTGCTTGCACCTTTATGTAGTGTAATTATAATTATATTGTTGGTACCTACAGAAGTACATTCTAACCTGCCCAAGGTAAGGAAAGCTTTAATCTTCAATTATTACTTCCAGTGCTTGTTGCCTTCATGTTCATTCTACAGAGTACATTGGGTCATTCCAGCTGCAAAATGACTTTCTTGTAGAAGGTAAATCACTCTTTACTTTCTAGTTAAAATATATTCTTGCTTTGCTATTCATAAACATTCTCTTTTAAAGAGATATGCTGCTCTCACAGGATCTGCTTTGAGTATGAAGCTGGACTAGATGGGCTCTGGAGGTCCTTCCAACCTATATGATTCTGTGGCCAACATGTGTGTCCTAGTTTCTAGTAATCTCTACTTTCTCCTACTTTTGTAGGAGATTTCATTGTATTTTCAACTTCCAGAATTCAAATATATCTCTGTAGTAGTAGGAGGATAATTTTGGCTCTTGGGTATGTAAAACTCATATTGGAAAATACAAATGTAGAAAAGTGGATGAACTTGTTCCACAGCTCAACAGAAGTGCTGTTAGTGGGTCATAAACATTGACTCCTTTATACCAGCTCATGATGACTACACAAAGTAGAAAACCAGAACCATTAATTATATTCTTTGATACAGAATGTGGTGTGGAAGGACAACCAGTGTCTTGAGCCCACGTCTGTTTTTTATAAACACAGTACAAAATAGACACCTATAGAGGTGACATTTCTGAAATTATGGACCTATGCTCAGGTATACGTATTGAGGCTTCTAGTAGCTGAGTGTCAGAAGCATGTACGTTGGTGTAAATGTGTACCTAACTCCCAGAGAAGACTGTAGAAGATATAGAATAGCTGACTTCTATTATTACAATTGGTCTAGAAACTTCCTGACACAGTTCAAGTCCAGAGAAAGCTTCTCAAGGTTAAAAAATACTCTGATAATAGACTTGAAGAGGATTTTCTATATTGTTGTCTCTGGAGGTTTTATTCTATGTACTACTGTAGCTCCAAAACTACATTTCAGTCTGGAATGATGCAGACATGAAATGATGGTTGTCGCTGGTTTAAAATTGGAAGTCTTTTCCATCTCAGGATCAAATCCTTGCTAAATTTTAAATTCCTGAAAGCTTCAGAATACTTTCATAAAATATTGGAAAGCATTCTACAAAGAAGATAATAAAAATGAAATGTAGGAGTTGCCATTTCTCTTTTGGTGTAATATTTACAAACCACAACTGAAGAAGTAGAAGTTGTTTCTTCTGAATCATAAAAATGTAATAATATGTATGGATACAGACCTTCACATTTGTTCTCTTCTGGACAAACAAACAAATGTGACTAGCTGCTGGGAACAAATAGATTCTTAAATTTTGATTTAAAATGCAAAAGGAAGATAAAAAATTAATATTTAATGTTAGTAGGTTAAATCTCCGTTAACCTTAGTAGGTAGTGACCTGCAAGTTCAAGTGCTATTGCAGCAAAAAGTAAAGAGAACTTTTCACAAATTTGTCTCAGAATATCATCTGTGCAGACAGAATAGCATTCTGAATACTGATGTGTTTTACTAAGTGCTTTATGAGTCCCTTAAATAATTATTCTGATTGTGCTTTGCTGGAGGGAGGAGGCACAACAGCTTTTGCAGGGGTGAGTTTCAGTAAGGTAGTGTAGCTCCATCCTACAGGAGACCGACCAGGTCAGACTACCAGTAATGGAATGATCTTCCTTGACTGAGGGGAACATATGCTGACTTATACCAGCTAACCACCTACCTCTGTGTGCGTGGAAAGGTGTTTTGAAGCATTCTGCCCAAAGCTCTCACAACTGAGCTTTTTTAATGCCTCTTCTACTTTCCCTTACTGGAATTTAAAGCAAAGAGTAGAAGAAAATAATAGTAGAATGTGACTTTAGGAGCACACAAATTGATGGGATCTCAGCTGCAGGGGTATGTTTGTCACTACTTTAAAAACGATTAGATTTTGTCACTGCTTCTAAATGGACTAGATTTCAGAGGATAGTGTCACTTTAACAGTTAATAGATAATTGCTCGGTGATTGGGTGAAGATACTGAATTAGTTTGGTGAGCCTGAAATATAAAAATCACAAGGAAAATAGACACTTAAAAATAGTTTGTCAAATCAGAGATGAAGATTAGATGAAAAAAAAAAAATAGAAACAGAACAGCCTTTGGGACATCAGTGGGATCCATCAAAGTCTAATCATTATACAACTCTGGCATTTTGCTTCAGTGTAGGGTGTGCCCCAAGCACATTTGGTTGGTGGCTTGCTGAGTAAATGTCAGTTTAATCCTGTTTTCCTGTTTTTGTGAAAAACTCCTGTAGGGTTCCTGATCAGCTAACCAGTTTTATTACATCCCCAATGCCTCTAGTCAAGCATAAATGTTAGTTCTATATGCAGCTGCTATTTTAGCTTCTCTTGTTCCTCTTTACTTGGTGATGTCAAGTTTTTTAGCCATTGGAAGTCAAAGACCAGCTATTTTCAAACCATGAACTATTGGTATCTTTGGTCATAATGGCAAACCATACCCTTCGGTGCATGTCACTGAATTTATTACAGGCAGCAACCATGAAAACAATTGTGCCAGCTGCTTTAAAATTATTAATTCTACTTTAAATGTGATCCATGAATAATATAACCCAGTGAGAGCACAGGAAGTAGGGTCAGTTTTGATTTTTTTGTCATGAACACCAACAAGATCAAGGTAAAAGTTTGTGATTTCTGCTGTGTTACATACTGGGGGTTGGGAGGGGCAAAGTAGCCAATTTTCATTTTAATTTGCAGGGTACATGCCTGGCCATGATTGTATGCTACGTTTTCAGTCCATCTCTTCTTTTAAATGTACTTCACATAAAGAAGGATGGAAATATTTTGTTTGATTGTTAGGTACTTCAGAAAAATATTCTCACCTAATGATAAACTAAAGGTAATGCAATTCATTATTCTGTTCTAAGCCCTGTAAGTGTCCATAGTAACTTACAACATGCCGTACAAAGAACATAATCCCTACATCATCAGGATATCACAGTTTAAATGAATGAGCAGGCAAGGTATACTGAACACTACTTATACATCTTTTTCACTGCTGCTTAATTAGCAATGTATTTATTACATCAATAGTTATATATCTATCAAATAAATAATCACATTAGAGACAGGCAAAACTGGGGTGAGGGTCTCATTCGCTGACCTTGCTTTTTAATTGTTGTTTCCTTTGGGGTTGGACTAGGAAATATTTCTTTGGGCAGAGCAGCTTTCTCTGAGATGTGACAAAAACAGTGGAAAGAGTTTTAGAAAATCTGTCAGATCTGGTGGAGAAGTTATATGCTAACCTCCTTCATACTTTTTTTTTTTTTTTTTTTTTTGAAAAGGACTATGACTTGGACAAGTTGCAGACATGGCGATGTCTCAGCTTATGTGACTGTTGTCTAGGTAATTCCCTGTACAGAGCTCCAAAATGTTGAATTCTAAAGCTCTGAGGCTGTGCCTTTCTGTGAGTTACAACAGGAACAGAAGCTCTGTTTTTAGACAAATACAAGGTTAGAAGTTTGGTTTTTTACAAGAGGTCAACTCACACAGATCTGTTTATAATTAACAAAAGTTGATCTTGCCCAATGCCAAATAGTGAATCTGTGATCATGGGAACCAGCAGCCATGAGTTTTAATTTGCAGTCTTGTACTCTCACCTGTAGATAATACTTTCTTAACATATGAGAGTAAGTTTAAAAAATGAGAAAGCAATATTTATTTGAATCTCTTTGATTTAGTTAAAGTCAGATTCTTATAATTTTTTTATGCTGAGGTTTTTGCACATAAAATATAAACGAAAGCCGCTATTAAGATTTCGCCTTTTTTTCTGCGTCATAAGTGCTACAATTTTTAAATAATCAGCCCTTAATGCATCACATGGTTCATTTTCATTAAATAAACATTTTAAGTGTGTAAAAGCCATATTCATTAATATTTTTGAAAAAATTCTAAGCCAATGGATGTGGCTCTCTATGAATAATTGATATCTGTTATATCCCCTGTTTCATATAAAGAATGAGTTAAATTAAAATGACATTTTCCTCATTTGTTTAATTTTTCTTCTCTTTTAATCTTCCATTTATATTAAGATAATTCAAATGCATTTAGTCTTTGCCCTGTTCCCTCCCTTTTTTCTTGTCTCTAAGGCTTCAAAGAGTTGCCAAACTGCAACCATCTACCTCACCTTTGCTTCAGTCACCACTCACTGTACATCCAATTTAAAGTCCAGCCTCTGGGCTTTTATTTCATTAAGATACTAGAACCCAGCAAACCCAGGCTATCTGTCAGAGTCCATGGTTTTGTAAAACTTGCCCATCTGCAGTGTGCTGTCCTTGGTCTGTGACGGTGTGCTCCTTTCCCCCCTGACGTGCTCTCTCCCCCTCAACCTGACCTCCCTGTAAACAGCACGTCTGCAGGGGCTACTTAAGCATGAGCCAACTAAAGTCCGTCTAGCATGCAAATATGACTATGAGTCAATCACCTCACCCCCCATAAATAGGGGGCAGCCCAGAACCCATTGAGCTCTCCTGCACGGCAGCGGGCTGCACTGCAGAACCTCCCCTTGAGCAGGGACACCTCTCAAGGTTACTCCTCGAGGCTGAGAGATTCCTTACCCACGACAGATCCTCGGTAAGTGATGAATAGCATGCTGAACTTCTGCAAACTTTGTGAAACTTTGCTGAGTTATATCTCTGACTAATTGTGCACATAATTCCTTAGACATAAACTGTTGACCAAGTCTGAGACTGGGATCAGATCCAGCTGCACCTAGGCTCCTCTCAGAAGGAGTTTAGAAAGCAAGGGGGTCCTTTCTGAACTTCATGACTCAACGGGAGGGTCTCCGTTGTGCGTGTATCTGACCCTGTCCTTCATGCAGTAAATAACTGAGTGAACCTTGCCAATCGAATCTCATTAAATCATTCTTATTTATGATTGAACTTTGTTAGGTCACTATCTTACCACAATAAACGTAGTGCTGCTTCCCTCTTACGAGGGAAGTGCATCACTCCTCCGTGACAGGGTCTGATCCTGGTGCCTCCATAGTTAGTAGAAAGGAAACTGGAGTTGAAAGAATACTCTCTAAGTTGTTTTATGTATTTGTTTTCACTGTATTGCTAGACACACCCTTAATTCTCACTGTGCACAACCCCTTTCTTTAAGTGTTTTTTGTCCATTTTGGAATCCACAAGAACCCTTCTTCTTCTGATTTCACACCTCAGCTGTCTGACAGCATTTGTTTCCAATCTCCGCATCTCTGAAATTCCAGAAAGTTTTTAGGTTCTTCAGTTTGTTTCTTTTTCTTCAGTGGGCTGCTATTTTGTGTAACTGATGGCTTGCAATTTACTCCCTGTGTCTCCTCAAATCCCATCTCATTCTCAAGACAAGAGTCCTCCTTTCTATTCGCCTGTGACCCCAATCCTGTCCATAATGTAACAATCAAATCCTATTCTCTAAATTTCATCATTTTTCTACATTCAGTCATTCTCCATGAAATCAATCCATTATAATGGCATTCAGCTTTGAAATGATGTACTGTGCATTGCTTATGTTGTACATGCCTAGGATTTAATTAGCTCTTGTTCTTTGATAAATTCTATTCCAGACATGGAAAGACTGAATATTCTATTTAGAATATATACGATTTATTAAGCAGGAAAGGTACACATTTATCATGCAGAGACTAAAAAACATACTTTTTATCAAGCCAAATGTGAGTTTGCTAAGGAATAGCTCTGTTATTCATTCTGTTGGAGTTGTATAGCTATGTTTGTGCAACTAAACTTAAAAAAAAAAAAGAAAGAAAAGAAAGGTTAGGCTGTTTAGAGACAGCACCAATCTAGGATGATTGATACCTGGATTCTAGCCCTCCTCTGCCACTAGCCTTGCTGTGGCATTGTCTTCCTACATACTTCAGTTTAGCATCTGTAAATGGAAACCATTCTTTACAAATTGCTTGAAAACTGCTGGCAGGAACAGCTGCATAGGAAAAAATTTTATTATACCATTTTTTTAATCTTCATCTTTGTAACATAGTTTGGTCATATCTACCTTCTTTAGTAAATGAAATCACTTTAACTGCTTATTTCTGTTATTTCTTCAGAACCAGTGCTCCAAAATGAGAGTGAACTAGAGTCAGTTCCAGGTATACACAGGTGTTGCCTGAATTCCAACATAATTAAATGACAATTTAGCAAATCAGGTGAAGTAAATGCAGTAAGTGCAGAGGTATCATCTGTGATACAATGTAACCAATGGAAATACTATTCCTGGACTGCAGAGCTATTAGTGCATAGCCAGCAGTAATTAATATTTTAGCTGTGACAGTAGGTAAGAGATGAAGGAAGATTTCATGGTCTCAGGCAGACATTAAAGTACTCAAACAAGCATATTTCTCTTCTAAAAGAGCACATTTCATATGTAAAAGACCAAGATGGTCTAAATATAGAATTTTATTTTTGAAATTCCTATTTTGAGAAGTACGAATAGGTGTAGCTTGTCTTTTCTTTTGTCTTTCACCCACTATTAACTTCTTGGAAAGAAGAAGTTTCCTCGGCCTACACAGGCATATCAGTGGCTGCCATCAACAAACTTGTTCTTCAGACAAGGAGCAGGTTAGAAGATCTGGGTTTCTAAACCGGGGAATATGATGTTCCTAGTGATTGTGGAGTTGACTTTCTGCTGAGACTTGTCTGCTATCAGATTTTCCCCAGTGTTCAACACCTCGATGCATTAGATGATTCATGACAGGGACTTTGTATGCAGAGTCAACATGTATGAGGAAGGAAGGATTAGAGTGCCAGATGCAGCTGCAGAGAAGACCTCTTAATGGATTTCTTCAGAACTCAGGGTCCTGCAGTTTGGCATTGCCTTTGTTGGAAGGCAGTGCCATAAAACCCACCAAGTGCTAGAGGTAAAAGGATGACATAAAGTCTCAGTAGCATGCACATATGAAGCAGAAAACCATTGTTTGAATTTGATTTTCAGCACATGAGATGTTGGGCATAATGGTTTATCAAAGCTTAGCCTTTCATATCCAGGCTGCTCATATATAAATGTTTTTTTTAAGCCATTTTGTAGTGGAGATCAGATAGTTTTCCCTTCTCATTTCTGCTGGTCATACCCAGTTTATGAGCTGCCTGGCAGACTCAGATTCTGCCCCACCTAGATGTTACAGACTAGGAATGGTTTGCAGTGATATGTTTTTTATATGCATGTCTGCATTAGCTCTCTAGGGTATCATAGCCTGGTTTCAACCATGGATTTCAGTTATTAATTGAGCTCTGTGTCTTCTGAGCAGCAACCTTTCATCTTTCCTCTGTCATATAAAATATGCACAAATTGTCAAACATCGTTGTTGTCTCATTAAAGTAAATGTCTAAATCACCAGAGATTCATAATCAGTGTCCATAATGATTTGCTAGTGAATAAGCTATGTTTATTAAGTGGCTTCTTTTGTACAGAATCACAGTGTGGCTGATGTTGGAAGGGACCTTTGGAGATTGTCTAGTGCAACTCCACTGCTGAGCAGGGTCAGCTATAGTAGGTTGTTTAGGGTTGTACCCAGTCCTGATGGAGACTCCACAGCCTCTCTGGGCAACCTGTTCCTGTGTTTGACCACCCTCACAGTAAAAAAGTGTTTTCTTATGTTCAGACAGAATTTCCTGTATTTCAGTTTGTGCCCATTGCCTGTTGCCCTATCACTGGGTCCCACTGAGAGAGTCTGGCTCTGTCTTCTTTACTCAGATACTTATACACATTGATAAGATCCATCCGAGCCTTCTCTACTCCAGGCTGAACAGTCCCAGCACTCTCAGCCTATCCTTGTATGACAGATGCTCCAGTCCCTTAATAATCTTCATGACCCTTCTCTGGATTCACTCCAGCAGGTGCATGGCTCTCTTGTACTGGGGAGCCCAGGACTGGACACAGTACTCCAGATGTAGCCTCACCAATGTTGACTAGAGGGAAATGATCACTTACCTCAACCTGCTGGCAATGCTTTTCCTAATGCAGCCCAGGATGCTGTTGGCCGCCTTTGCAGCAAGGGCTCATTGCTGGCTCATATTCGACTTGTTCTCCACCAGGACCCTCAGGGCCTTTTCTGCAAAGCTGCTTTCCAGCCAGTCAACCCTCAACTGTAGTGGTGCATAGGATTATTCTTCCTCAGGTGCAGGACTTTGCATTTCCCTTTGTTGAACTTCATGATATTCCTGTTGTCCCATTTGTCCATTCTGGTGAGGTCCCTCAGAATGGCAGCACAACCATCTGGTCTATCAGCTACTCCTCCCAGTTTTATATCATCTGAAAACTTGCTGAGGGGGCAGTCTGTTCCATTGCCGAGGTTAATAAATGGAGAGTTTAAAGAATATCGGCCCCACTATTGACCTCTGGTGTACACCACTAGTTATTGGCCTCCACCTGGGCCTCTTGCAACTGATCACAGCACTTTGAGCCTGGCAGTTCAGCTACTTTTCAGTCCCCTTCTTCAGCCTCCTATAGGCTTCCTTTTTATGTTTGAGTTTAGCTCCTTGTTCATCCATGCAGGCCTCCTCCTACCTTTTCTTGACTTTGTGCAGATCAGGATGGACTGTTCTTGAGCCTGGAGGAGGTGACCCTTCAAAATCAGCCAGCTCTCCTGGAGCCTTCATCTCTCCAGGGCCATATCCCATGGGATTCTTCCAAGCAGGTCCCTGAAGAGGCCAAAGTCTGCTCTCCTGAAGTCCAGGGTTGTGATCCAGCTATTTGCCTTGTTCGCTCATATCAGGATCCTGATCTCTGCCATCACATGGTCACTGGAGCCAAGACTGTCCCTGACCTTCACATCCAACCAGTTCTTGCTTGTTTGTAAGTATGAGGGGCAGCAGAGCATCTCCCCTCGTCCACTCGTCAAAGACCTGATCACCTGATCACCTTTCAGGCCAGTTCATGTGAAAATTAATGATTATATGAGAAGTACATGAGCGGGTGGATTTTTCATATCAGGAGACCTAGGTTCTTGAGTAGGGACACAGTGCCTTCTTTTAAGCATGTTACTTATCTGTTATAGATTTCAGGGGGTTCAGCTACATAATAGAAATTATGAACATGATTAGAGTTCATTGCAGTTTTTATTCAAAACTCGTTATAAAAATAATTATTTTATCTTCACTTACTTTCTTAATGTCTTAGATTATTTTTTACCCCCTAAAATTCAAAATCTGAACATTTTGCAATTTTGGAAGCCAAAACTAATAGAGATTCTTCCTATTATGCCATCCTTTATTATCAACAAAATAGGAAAAGGAATAGGAGAAAAAGGAAGAAGGAAAGAGCCAGAAACAGCCTTCACATCAATATATTCAGTTAAATATATATGTTTAAAATTTCAAATAAATCCATACTTTAATATTTGTCTCCTTGGTTCAGTTCTAATATTGTCCTGCTTTGTAATGTACGGATAGAAATTACTATACCACAGGTAAGTAGGGTGCAGACTGGAGAAACAGGAAGAAATACAACTGCAAGCTTACCTATATCTTTGCAATAAACAAGTAAGACAATTTTGAAAGGCAGAATAAACATCATTTTGATATGGATCACAAAGAGTGTAACTGGATCCTTTATAGATCAGTGGCAGATGGTACACCACAACAGAATTATGTGTCTAAATACACACACCAAATGATACCAAATTATTAGTACTGTTATACTGAAGTTTAACGGTATTCACAATACTAATACTATTTTCATGGCTTCTCTGCCACCACAGAAAGGGTTAGAAGTGGTATCATTTTGTCTCTGCCCTTTTCAAAAGGGAAAGCTATCCCCTCTGCCTTGGGATTACTGGAAAAGAACAGAATTGCAGTATTTAAATCCAGTGGGGATCCTGGAAGAGAGTGCTTGTGCTGGGCCTCAGCAAGGAGGAGAGGGTCCAGGGGCCCCCAGCACAGCTGCCTGTTTCCTCCTCCAGCATGGGACAAAGCATTCCTGGAACACGTGCCAGCTCCCTAATGATAACTGTTTGGTTGGAGAGCAGAGATTTGTGAGGGGAGAGCAAGAGAAACCCCCAACCACAGCCTCTGCTAACTCTTTGTTCAAAAGTATTTAACAGATACCATTTTTAGTATCTTCATGGAGAAAGAAATGGAAACACCCATCTTTGGATGCTAGGAGTATTTTTCTAGAAAAAAAATTAAATATAGCAGCGCGATTGCGATCTGACAGAAATTTAATTAGACAAAAAAGATGTCTGTATTCCATTTACTTGCACAAAATACAGTTTTTCCAAGTGTTAGTAAATGGTGAAGAAATATGGCTTAAAATGTAAGCAGGTGAAAGGTGGGTCCTCTAATGGAGAAAGGATGTGAACTTACAAATGTTCTGACTATTTATTCTTGTCATAGTACCTCCTTTCTTCAGGCATTCAGGAAACTAAATTACTAAGTGAAAACAAATGTAGAGCATACGCTTAAAAATGGGTTAAATCAGAGACCGGATTTTGGCTACTTGTGAAAAATTGTATGAGTTCTTACATGTACATTCATCACATGTATCTGTGTTACACGCTTAGGTTGCTTGCAAGGAATTTGCTAGTGCAGTAGGTAACAGAATAATTGGCAATAATGGGGAGCAGGTAGCTTCAATTTCCAGGTTGTCTACTGAAGCAATGGAAGATGTATTCCGCAGGGTTCATGAGTAATTTGGAGTAACAAAACTTTGCTGATTTGAAGCAAAATGTGAAGGCAATGTTTTCCATAGTTATGGAGGGGGCGGTTCATAGAAGCCAATAACAACCTGAGGAAAAAAACCAGAAAATTGCAATAAACAGTGGTATTAGCTTGTGCACAAAAAGAAAACACTTTAATTCACCCAGTATGTAAACAGGGCCGATTAATCACTTTCCTTTGAATTCCCTCTAATTTCCCTGCCTAATGATTCCAAAGGAGGCAGACATTATTGTGAGACAGATTGTTACTACTATATTCTTTTTGTTCTAGAGTTAACTCTACCATTATACATTTTTATTTCCTTTTCAGATTTATGGCTTTATTTCTATTGTGTATATGAGGTTCTTGAAAATAACTTTTTTTCTCCAGGGGGACAGACAGACCCAAATCTCCCCGAAATGCGAATAGCGATTCTCAATGGAAGAGTGACTAGGAATTAGATCAGGAGATTAGAAGCCCTAGGCTCTGAGATCACTTGCTTTGTAATCTCTGCTCTGCTTTGAGCAATGCACTTAGCTTCTCTATATTTTAATTTGTCTATCAAATGTTTACTTACACTCAACCATTGCTTCACACTGTCTCATATTAAGGCAGTGGTTATAATAAATGAACCATGACTTGGGTTACACTTGTTTTCCCTTACATAATTACAATTATTTTTATTTGTGTGTGTATATGCATAATAATACAAAATACTTCTTACATTATCCTATCAGATTCTGGGGAAAATAACAAACAAACAAAAAGTTGTTTCTGATCTCATTCAGAGTATTTGGGGGGGAGGTTATTGTAAAAGGTTTTCAACCCCTGGAAAAGATTTTTCCAGTTCACAAGAACATCTTTAAAATGCAGTTAGGCAAAAAGCCTATCTTGCTCCAAATCCAGTCTGTGCTGATTGCAAGTCACCATCAGCTGTTCAGAACAGTATGTTTTATTTTCCTGAGAAGCCTTGACTGAATATCATGTAGTCTTGTTTATTGCATTGCTTTGTTTTGAAACTTCTTCTGTCTTCAGCTGGGACAATTCTGTATGGAATACCTGTGATGTAAAAAGCCTTTCTGCTCTCCTCCATAAGGAACATCTGTGCAAAGATCCAGGTAGCTTTCTTGAGTTCTCCTTCTGTATTTCTATCATTGACTCCAGTTAGCTCTTGCTTCTGATGCTCTTGGCAAAGTTTTATTACTAACTTTCAGTCCTTGAGCAAGATGCTTCTCAAGAGTGTTTCTGTGTGCCTTATTATGTTTTTGCATTTAATTAACTGGATTAGATGTTTGTAGCTTCCACTTTTTGACAGAATCTGTCAAAACATGGAAAAAGATTCAGATGTGGTATCACAGAAGTTATTACAAAACTGCATTTAAAGCTGATAGAACATTAACTGTAATTCTCACTGGTATAAGGTTAACTGTGATACCCAATTACCCCGATCTATTTCGGTCTTATGTAGGGAGTGCATATATTTTAGCATTGTCTCTCCAATATTTTAAAAATCTTTCAGACTTTTTGTTTTAAAGAAATTAAATAAGAAGACATAGACTGTAAACATGAAATTTAATGAATTCAGGGCTCATGTTTAACAACAGATTCTGAAATTAAGCTTTGTAGAACCACACTAACAAATTATACCAAATATGGAGTGTATCAACTTTATTGCTGACTATTGAAATAAAAAAAAAGCCCTCATCTGATCCATCTTTCTGAATAGTGCCTCATATGGTATTTCTATATCATGAAATGATTCAACATCTGGAGTCTGACTGGAGTCTGATCCTGCTTTGCTGACGCCTGCTGCTCCATGCTGGCCACTGCTGTGCTGGTGTAGGCTTATTTGCAGCTTCATTTTCAGCTTTCTACATGAAGTAGTGGCAGCAGTAGCTTATGTTATTCATAGGCAAAGCTAAAGCATATTCTGCCAAACTTTGGTTTCCTGATCCCTCTGGAGAAAACTTCACAGACTGGATCCAATCTGCAGGCCACCAGCTGGGCCACATTTTAAATTAACCAGTGGGAAATCATAAGTTTCAAAACAGGCTATATTAATTAATTTATTACCAATTACGATAATTTGATTATGGCAATGTTTGTTTGGCTCTGTCATTCTAGTTGCTTCCTTTTCTCCTTATTTTGGTACTCCAGAGGAAATAAACACCTAGTTTAGTTGTTGTTTATCCTGTCCTGAAACAGGAAATAAAGGAGGAAACCTCACAACAGTTCTTTTATATGTTTTCCAGTTCTTTTATGAGTACTATCAAGCTTTCCCATATCAATGACAGAGAAACTGAGATAATTAACATGATTTGATGAACATGGAAAATAATAAATTGTTAATACTATCTGAATACTGAAAGAAAATGGATTAAAGCTGTAAGTGTGTGAGACGTTCAGATAGCAATGAATGTGATATAAGATCCTATTTAAAACTAAACCTAGATAAACTCAGACTGTAAATCTACATAAAATGCCCATACCTCAGCTGCACAGGAGCCTAAAATGGCTTCTATTGCAAAAAGGGTTAAATGTTGTATCCTTGTCCGTATTTTTTAATTGTTTTTTATTTCCATGCATAGATCCTAAGTGGCCCTGTCAAGGACCTGCAACATGGAATCTGAATGGAGACATCAGTCAGCTGTATCACTTGTCTATTGTGGGTCAGTCTTACACAGACTCTGAATATTCAGCGAGTAGTGATATCCAAAGTAGTATCACAGAAAAAAATTGTCTGTGTATATACACAGTATTTCCCCCATAATTAAACACTAAATGCCTGTTATATTTTTACAGAACTCATTCTCTGAGCCAAATCCACAAATCCAATATAGTTATATTAATTACATTAGATTTTAATCTTTTTTGCTACAAATTGCTCTATTCAAAAAATCCAAATATGTTAGTGAAATAGATTATTCAATAAATACTTCTGTTAATGGCTGATTTTTAAAGATAGCATTCAGTGTTCAAACACCCAGATTTTTTAATTCCTTTTTGTATTTAAAACAATTGCACCATAAAACAGATGTTACTAATGAGGACAGAGCACGTCATAACAACTCAGTGTTTGATTTTTGTTTATCATYGCTTAGGAAAACTATTTCATTTGAGTTTTTTCTCTTTTTTCAGCTGTTAAGGGTGGAGTGCTTTCATATGACTTTATCTAAAAGTTAGGTATCTTACCTGAGCTGTTCATTTAGCTAAAGTTTAAGCTATTTATCTAGCCATACCAATTAATAGAAGAGAAAAGCAGACTCCTTAGACAGAAAATTCTAAGTCAAGGCCTTAGTCAAGCTGGACCTAGGTCAAGTAGGATGAATCTCCTTTTCAATATGCCTGCATCTCTTCATTGATGGTAGGAGGTAGTCTGAATGACTTTTAGTTAAATGCTTAATTTTTAGATTAAGGTGAAGAAGCCCGCTCTAAGATTCTGCCCATAACCTGGGATATGCAGAGGGTATCCCTGACTATTCTACAATTTAAATGATATTTTTCCTCCTCTCCCTCATTTTTGTCACATTATGTAAAATAATGTGTATACAATCATCTTTCTTCTTTCCTGCTTTCTGGGCACCAGCCTGTCTTCACTAATCTCTCTGCCATTTTTCATACAGCTAAAGGACAAGACTTTAGAGTTTTATTATCTTTAAAAAAATCCAATTAACTAAATCAAATAATAGTTTATTTCACTCATCTCAGTTTGGATGCTTTTAGAAATTGAAAGATCTAAAAAGGTTTTCCACAAAATGTTCAGTATCATAACCTAGCCTGTAGTTAAAGAACCAATTTTTTGACTGTTTACAGAGGTCCAGCATTTTACATAATCTTGTCTTGGAGGGTATGTTTTGCTCATGCTGCTAGCTGTGAAGTCAGTATCTGTTGATTTCTTTAATTTCTAAAATTGAGCATTTAGTTACAAAGAGGTAAATGTATTCTGTATATTAAAATGTAATATACATTGTATTATACAAATAATGCTTTACTTGAAAAAGGCTGATTCTATTATGCTGTGATTAATAACTCTGCTCTATTCCAGTTTATAAAAGTATTTGTTCTTTTAACTGAGTGTGGTTAAGGCATACATCTCTCACTTTCCTTCTGTTTTTCTTTTTCACTTGTATCATTTTCTTTACTTTGATGAAGTGCCATTCATAAGCATGCRGAGTATCTTTTGAGTGAGATATCCTGAAAAGCAGGCATGATAATAAATTCATTTTTCCTTTCTAACTTCTGCAAAGTTGAAGAAGTTATGAAAAGTTACAGAAGGAGAGAACAGAGAAGGTGAAGAGCAGTAGATATGATTTCATTACAGAGATGCATCTTGGTTAGACGGGCATTTGAAAAGAGCTGGTAAAAGTTATGTAAGCTTTTACTTGGCAACATACATTTGGGAACTGCCTCTGGCAAGACCCACAGCTGAATTCTGCTCTTTTACACCCGGCTGTCTCTTTCCTTGTGTTTATTTGGCTATAACCAGAATAACGCTGGACGCACTAAAGCTAGTAGGTGTATTTCTGCTTATGTCTTTTGGAAACTTCCACGTGCCTGTTCTCTCCACGCTGCCCTCAGGGACTGCTATGCTGGTGAAAACATTTATCTTCAAGATAGGGCAGCCAGCTTTCTGGTAAGGCTGCTAATAGAAGGGATTGATTTCGTAGTCAGAGCTAAGTGGCACCTTTCTGGCAACAGACACGCTGAATCACATCTGCTACGCATGTACCTCTGCTGCTCTCCTGGAAGCTTTCTCCCGTACAGGCTCTGCCTCTCGGTGCCCCGGCAGGAGCATGCTCTCCTTGAGCAGTTCATTTCAGCTAGGTTTACTAGCTCCTGAATGTCTGTAGTGCCTATTTCTGTATTATGACACTTATTTTTGATGGGCTTCAGGTACCCTGCCTCCGGATGAGTACCTCTGTTATATCCCGTAGGCTGAGTAGGATGTCATAAACCACTCTCAACTCCATGACGTAAATATAAATTCACACAAGAAGAATCCACTTACTTCCTATGCAGCTTTGTGACTCACTGCAGACAGTAGCTGGTTTCCCCAAACTTTCTGGAACAACTTTTTGTAATCAAGATACTGCTTGTGCAAGGTCAGGCAGTACCTTCTTTCAAAGTTTAATGGGCGCAGGCACAGAAAAAAGAATGAAATTAGTCAGCCAAGGGGACTGAAGCAGCAATTAGTGATGGAGAATCTAACAGCTATACTGAACAGGCAAATCATCCCTCATACATGCCTCCTACATGAATAGTAAAAACATCGCAAAATCTTGCCACTTAACATAATTTCTCTTCTAGACAATGGATAATTAATCATCCTCTTGCCATTTTTTAGATAGATGGAGCTGCAAATGAAATTACGTGCTCATTAAAGGAATTAGATCTTGAAAAAACTCCACTTGACTTAACAAATTATGTGGAACAGTACATAGCTTTACTCCTCACATATAAAAACTGCAGAGTAATTAGCACCTGCCTTGTCTTAACCTGCACTCAGTAACTCTGGTCTTTGTCTTATCTCTCCAGTTTTTTTGTTTATTTTTTTTTCATGTAATGGAGATGCACGGATCTTCGCAGAGAGATCTGTCAGATTGCTCCATATTCACTTTTTGACATAAATGTCAAATTATTTTTTCCCGGGAGTGCCAATAGTAATACCAAAGGAAAAAAAAATGGGTAAAGTGTCATGAAAAGAAGTAAAAGTAGCTCTCTAGAATTTTCAGTGATGAAAACAGTAATTTCATGCATTATGAGTTAGATTCCAAGTGGTATAGGAAATTATTTGAAGGATTAAAAAGCGCAGTGCAGAGTTTTCATGCATTATTTCTTATTGTCTCCAAATGTAATATTACTTAAATGAAAGCTTGTTTTTTCATTATGTTCAGGAAATATGATTCAACATTTGTGCAAGGTTTCTTGTAGATCGAAGCAACTCTATACTTCTAGAAATAAAAATGTTCAGTATTAATCTCTGTGTAAGTGAAAATCCATGTGGGAAAGTAAATACAAATTCAAATGAAAAATACTTTCAATTAGACAAAATAAAAAATCGAAAGTATAAGACCATTCAGAAGACAGCACTGTTTTTGCTGGGATAGAAAATGAAGAGATTAATGAAAAATTATTTTCTGCGTTCTTTGTAGTGTGCTATAGTCTTCAGATAAGAAGAAATGAAGAGCTCGTCTTGGTGGTAAGCACAGGAACCCAGCAAAAGTCCCAGCAAATTACTCAAAGTTTGCTGAGATCAGTAATTTGTTGAYAAAATCATGCCCTTGCCATAGTACCCAGCTATCAAGAGACAGAAACAAACCCAAATTTGTTTCAACGGCTCTCTGCTTAAAATTTGCTCCTTTCTTTCTCATTTGACTTTCATTAGCTTAAAGCAGGTCYGGTGAGATTAGGTTGTTCAGAGCCTCGTCCAGCTGAGTTTTGAATATCTCCGGGGACGGAGATGCCACAGCCTCTCTGGCAACCCGTGCCAGTGTTTGGTCACCCACCTTCACAGTAAAATAAATAAATAAATAAGTCTCATATTGAGCTGGAATTTCCCATGTTCCCACCTGCATCTGATGCCTTTTGCTCTTTCACAGCGCATCTCTGATAGGAGCCTGTCTCTGTCTTCTCTGTACCCTCTGATCAAGTAGTTGTAGACAGCAGGAATGTCTCCCCCTGGATTTCTCTTCTCCCAGCTGAGCAAACCCAGCTGCCTCAGCCTCTCCTCACACGCCCTGTGCTCCAGCCACCTTGACCATCTTGGTGGCCTCCCTGGATTGGCTCCAGTATGTCCTTTCTCCCTTGTGCTGGGGAGCCCAAGACTGGACACAGAACTCCGGGTGCCTTTTCACAAGTGCCGAACAGAGAGAAAAGATCACTTTCCTGGACCTGCTGGCTACACTCTTGCTTGTACAGCTCAGGAGGTGGCTGGCCTTCTTGACTTCAGGGACACACTACTGCCTCATGCTCACTTTGTTGTCCACCATCACCTCTAGGTCTTTTTCTGCCAAACTGCTTCCTAGCCAGCTGGCCCCAGCCTGGATCAGTGCATGGGGTTGCTCTCATCCAGGTGCATGACTCTGCACTTCTTTCTGTTGAACTTCATGTGGTTCATGTCAGCCCATTTCTTCACCTGTTGAGGTCTTTCTGAATAGCAGCTTTCCCTCCAGCATATCCACCACTTCCAGCAGAAATATCTTCTGGTCACCTCAGTCATCTCAAAGATGATTAACAGTGGCCTCACAATGACATTGGCTAGTTCCCTCAGCCACCTTGGATCAATCCTGTCTGGTCCCATGGTCTTATACACATCCCTTTGACTTATGTCTCCTTGCCAGTATCTTCCTCCACAGTGGGCAGACTCTGCTAGTAGGCTGGGGGAACTGGAAGGCCAGGGGCTAGCCTTACCAGTGAAAACAGAGGCAAAAAAAGCATTGAGTTCTCAGCCTTTTCCATGTCCTTTGTTACTGTGTCCCCTGCTCCATTGATCCCGCATGTTTCTTAGTCTCCCTTTGGCTGCTTAAGCACTTACAGAAGCCCTCCTTGTTGCCCTTCACCTCCTTTCCAAGTTTCAGCTCCAGATGCGCTTTCACTTACCTAATTCTATCCCTGTAAGCCCAGGCAAGGTTTCTCTGTTCCAAATGTGTAGCCTGTCCCTGCTTTACCTTCTATGTACTTCCCTTTCTTCAGTACATGAAAGGGGCATCTGTGTATCTAAAGACTGTGTTAGCCTTTTCTGGCACTGTGCCGTGCAAGTTCCACACTGTTTGTCTCTGGACCCCTAGAACATTTCCAGAGTTAGTGTTCACCACTGTTCACCACTGTAGGCATGATCTTGTTTTATTAAGAAGATGAGACAATAAAAGCTTCTTGAACATGCTCTATGAACAGATATTTCAGATTTTTTCTGAGTAATTTAGAATTATTTATCATATTTATAATTATTGAGAACAAAACCAGCTATATAAAATTTTTCAGAGTTCAGGGTAGAAATATTTTCTTTGCATCAGTTGTTAAGATATCACCAGTCCACAAATATTAAAGAGATACCTGGACTATAAATAACCCAAACAATAAAATTTATTTCATTTATAATGTTGAAAAGAGGTATTACAGACTTCATATATCCTAATATAGAGTGGCCTTGGTGTGAATTCTCACTCACTTTATACTGCCTTTCCAGGCTGAATTAAAACTAATCCCATTATATATAAGCATATTTCTTTACATTGACCAAAAGACAATTGAGTGACACTAGAACACTTTTATACTGTCATCAGTATTCAAGTAAATCATGTAATGAAGACAAACTACAAGAGTTTAAGCATTTAAGGTTAATGACAAAGGAACTTACCAGCTTTATAAAATAGAAAACCTTCCTCTGTACAGTTCATATGTGGTTTGGGGTAGTAAAACTGAGGTTAACACCACCACTGATAAAGGGGCAGGAAGTCAGAGAAGAACAAGAGAAGAGCAGAGTAGAGACTACTGAACTAAACTAAATTTTCTAAAATTCTCTGGAACTCATAAAATTCATCATTCAGTGATCAGAGAATGGTCTGACTTACTAATCTTTAGCCAAAACCTACATTACTGCTTTTTATTTTCATGCTGTATGCCTCCGCATCAGGGCGAGATCTGGTCATGTACCAAGTTTATTTCTTTCCAGTGACTGTTCTCATATGAAGGAAGCCTAGATAGGCTGCTGAAATAATGCTGCTCAGTCTAGGGCAAGCCTCTGAGGACAAAAGGGCAAATATAATGCATATCTTTAAAGGAGGGAGAGAGGAGGATTAAAAATTATAGACCAGTGAGCTTAACTTCAGCTTATACTATAATAATAACTCCATTAGATATATTTTCTTGAACACCCAAGAAATTAGTGAGAGGATGAGTAACAACCAATTTGTTGAGAACAAAACATGCCATCTGAAATTCCTTCTCTGCTGATGGCATGCACTGAATACAGAGAATAGTTCATGCTATATATTTTGACCTCACTATGTTTTTTGAACTGGTTCATGTGAGATTTTCATAAACGAAACAGGGAAGAGAGGTCTTCATGAAATTACTATTAGGCAGATGTACAAATGGTTAGGAAACCATGTTTAGCAGTTATTAATGGTTCCTTGTTGGCCAGCATTACGTATTGGGTAGTGTTCTGCAGAGATCAGTCTTGTGCCCAGTTCTCATCAATGTTCTCATTAGTGACTTGAATCATTGAGTAGGTAGTCAATGATTAAATAGTGTAGTGTGCTTATTAAATTTCCAATGACATCAAGTTGTGAGGGTCTGTAAACATATATGAAGACAGACTTTAAAAGATCTTGACAAATTAGAGAAATCATTTAAATAAATTGGATGCAATTCAGTAGAGACAAATGCAGAACATAAGCTTAGATGATCAAACATTTCAAGATAATATAATAATGTGATGCAACAATTAATATGTGATGCAATTAATATGTGATGCAACAATTCTGTAGAAAAGGATCTGGGACAGACTGAGTAGACTTTTTCCTTAACATTAAACATCTAATATGCAGACATCTATGTCTGAGCTCTTCACTTTAGGATCCCTTTCTAGCGATTGGGAAGAACTACTTTTTCAGGTCACCTGACTTGTTTTAGAAATCAGCTTAAGATACATCAGAAATGCATATATTTCTCAGTGACTATCAAAGAAGCCTGGGACAGAAGCTCAGATGTAGATGTCCATACTGTTGATAGACAAAAATAAATCAAGTGTCAGAGCTGGATAGATTTGTCTTAAACCAAATGAGAAGAGGCCTCTTTATCTGAAATAGGTTAACTTAAAGCCAGTCACAGAGTACGAAGCTCTAGATGTAGATTTACCAGGACAAGTAGGGAGCATCAGGTGGTACTCCCCTTTATCCTCCTGCTTCTCTTCCCCTGCTCTCCACCACTGTTCAAATGCAGGATTAAGAGAAGGTTCCTATCCTGAAAATCTTGCAATCCAGGAAAAGAGATTTGAACAGCAGATGTTCAAAATATCAACAGGTCAACATGAGTCAAGAATTACAGTGTTGCTGTTGCAGCGCTGGACTTTGGATCCTATTCATCAAAGAACTTCAGAATTCTTTAACAAGAGTTTATGACCAGCCATCTAGAAATCTCTATGATTACTCAGACTCTAAGAAGTCATGCAGAAGCATACTGAGTACTTTATTATTTTTGACAAAATTCCCTAGAAAAGCTTGCCCAAACATTGGCATAAGCAGCAAGAGGCCAGCTGAAAACACCGGAACATAAAAGCTATAGGTATTTAAACATACATGGCATAACCTTTATGAAAACTGTGTTCAGTTTTGGTTCTGTTCTATGAAATTATTTCAGCAGCTGTCCCCCAAAACCTGATGATGCCTCTATGTGGCAAATTATGATGAACAAGAGTTAGTGATACCTGCATGCTAGAGACAGACTTTTCACATGTTCATCCACAAATCCTAACAAGGTGTGTGACAATCTAGTGAAAGGTACAGATGATCTTCCTGGTTAGTGTTGTGACTTTGGGGTAGCTTATATTGGTTAATAGAGGACTTCAGATCTGTAAATTAACAAATCCAAAAGCATAGAGACTGTTTCTAGGAACAACAGATAAAGTACTGAAAGTCTTCAGCTCCGTAGTACATGTAACGAGGCTGATTTGGGATGATTGAAAATATTTCAGCCCTTTTCTGCTGATGGGCTTTGTAGGAAGAATATGACAGTCACTGCTGGCTCCCAACAGACAGATATTCTTCTAACATAATGTCAGAGGAACCTTCTGCATCTTAGTGAAGTCTCTGTAGGGTCCTAGGACTTGTAGTGCATAGTACCCAGAAGCCTTAGTTTGTTGCTCCCAAAACTTTGTCTCCATTGTTTTATCAAAAATAAAATTGGTAAAACATTGCAACTACAGCCAAAATGTCCACATCTTTCTATGTTTTTTTTCACACAGTATCAGTGGAGCTAGATCAATAGAATCTGGCAATGGCTGTTTGCACGTATTATTTAGTCCCAGCAATAAATTGTTTTAAAAAAGAAAATACAGACTTAACAGAAATGAACAGTGAAAACAGTCAAAAGTACAGGATTTCTTTCTTTAATCTGATATAGTACTTAGCTTTTGAGGATTGAGTTTGCACTAAGCAGTCATATGGACCACAAGTCTGATACCTGCTGTCACTGTCTGCGTCAATCAAGTGGCAATGTTATTTCCATCAAATTTATTAGAGTTGTGTGTCCCTGGACACTGGCTCTGAGAGCTGAGCTGCCAGTAGCCTAAACCAAGAGAAGTTCAGTGACATTTGGATGAGAATGATTCAGCGGYTGTTTCTTGTTGAGAAAGGGGATGGGAGCAAATATGTTTATGCATGCAAGGAGCTCTGTGCTCAAGGTCTGTAAACAATGAGAGTCCCTATTTCATAAATGTTCTGTGACACTTTTATTACGAAGTAGAAAACACAAGGATGTTCATAAACAGACAGACATGGATGTGGGCAAATATGCCTCCCAGGGGTGTAGTAAGACCAGTAATGAGCAGAAAAGCTAGCTCCTTTATGCCTTAAGAGCACCCGTTACAGCAAAAACAGGTCTCACCCGGGTGCTGTGAGGCTGATTCCTCCATGTTGTCCTCACAGTCCCCTGCCTCTTGCCCTAATATGTTCTGGTTTCTGGTCCTCATCATCTCCAGTGTCTTCCCCGGTCAGTCTTCTCCGCGCCCTGTATTTCCAACTCTGGTGCCTGCTGTGCCTCCTCAGCCCACAAGCCCAGTGTGGCTATTGCCCCTCTGTTGACGCATATTCTTGATGGACTTGCTTTCCTCCCTGCAGTGAGTTTTCATATACTAATTCTACATCTGTCACAGTTGCTTGGAAATAGCTTGATAAAGCTGCAGATCATGATAAGGTGGTGGAAGTATGGATTTTGCTGACCTCAGCAAGGAGAGCCACCACCATCTTGGCATCATTCTTTCCAAATGATAAAAGAAAGAAACCTTTTTTTTATTTTAACTGCCAGTGGAAGAATTTTTTTAAAATGTCATTTCAGGTCAAAGAAAATATTTCATTTTGATTACATCAAAATGTTTTTTTCTAAGTTTGAATTTTTATACACAAAAGTCTAAATAAAAATTCATAATGGAGTCATTTCTTCAGAAGAGAAAAAAGCAAAGTATTTTACCGTCTGATGTCATTGCTACAAACTGGTAACTGGAATGAACACCTGAGCAGCTGCCTTAGAACTCAAATTTGAGGCCACAAAAATTAAAGCAGCACAGCAGTATTAAATACTTGAACAAATTGCATCGACCCTGGCACAGAATGATAATATACAGAAGTGGTAGCTGAGGAGAGCTGTCTGAACCATTACTTTCCAAGAAATAATTATCCTCATAGCCCAATCTCAGAACAGGATATACACCAGCTCCTTGTCTGCCCAACTAAAGTCACCATTACTTTACTTTGATATATAAGTTCTTTGTAAGTACTTGTGTATGAAGGACAGTGACTGCAGAGTTTTTTGTTATTGTTTCTTGCATTGAAGAACAGTTAAAAAAATCCTGTAAGTCTGATTCTTATCTAATGAGGTCTGTACTGAGAAGTCTAACTGCTCAGTTTGTGTGTGCAGCTCTTATTTGCTCATGCACCTCCAGCCTTATTTTGCCATTTCTCTGTGGAACATTATTTTATACTACAGTAGGGCTCTGTATTATTGGTAAAATGTCCTCTGATTCCTCAGTGAGGATCCTCTCCTGCACCACAACCATTTATTCTAGATTAACATTCATTACTGCTTTGGACAGATCCAGCATAAATATGCCTTCAGAAGAGAACCATTACAGTTTAGGCCCTTGATCTCAGATTCTCATTATGCAATCCACCCTCTAATTCACTTGAGGACTTCCTTGATGTTAATTTGCACAATACTTCATGTTGTTAGCTGAATATACAGTATATCTCCTATCATTAAACAGAGGCAGATACATGAAACAAGCTTTTCTGTGGAAAGAATGTTATTTAAATAAGAATATTAACTCTGGCAAAACAAGAACTAAGTTATAATTAGGTCTGTTTCTCTATGGCAGCAAATAGCCTGCTGATTAAGGTGTACAAAGACCTCACTTTTTTCTATAAATTTGGACAAGTCAATAAGGCGAGACTATTCTGCGGTGTCCAATAATCTCATATGCCTCCGATTTTGGAATATCATCCTCAGCATCAAAACTATGATTTTCCAAAAATAGAGCTGTTGATAAAGGCGCAGATGTTTATTCCAAAATTAAGTAGTTTTTATGTATGGTGTTTACCTGGGGAAGCAAAGTGGCCCTGCTATTCATATGTGTTGGGTGGGTTTTTCAATAATTGAAGCCCATATAAAAAAAGATGACATAAATCCTTCACAATCAACTTCCTAAGCTAGAAGCTGTATATAAAATACGGTCATCAAATCACTGCTCAATTCAGAAACAGCCTAATTTTTTATCACCAGAGCTTTCAGAATGACCCTAAAAATGTAACTTCTGTTAGACTCCATGACAATAGTGCAATTACAGTGTTCGTGGTGCCAGCATGGTATTTAATAGGTTTGTGATACTTTTGCTCTAAATATGGAAATATCTGTATAAGTCTTATATTTTTTTCTCCCATGGAACAAAGAAATATTCAGATGTATTTGCATCTTTTGAAAGGAAAATCAATAAAGGGAGGATTTTGCTACACGTAGCTACATCCCAACATAGTTTAGTTTGTGGAGAATGTTTTATGATTCTTCCTAAAATGGGTCCCCTTCCTTGATTCTTGTGTCTGGTGAAAAATGATTGGCAATAATTATACATTAAGCTTACATAAAATCAGCTGCCACAGTTAGTGATATTTCAAACTGTGAAGTGCTTATTTGGACTTCTAATTCTGATTTCATAGTGCATTGTTTTACATGACAGATAGTGCATAGTCTGATAACGATGTGCACTGAAAACCTCTCCTCTGTAAACTGGGATTAACAAGCTGTGATGATGGCCTGGCTATTTCACTGCCCATCCTTGGGCTGCTCACTCCATTCTGGGTTTCTTCTGAAGAAGTAGGTCTGGATGTGGTTAGTTCTAAAGTGGAGACATTTCCTAAATTAAAAGATGTAGTCATTCAGATATAGAGTAGCTATTTTACTCAAAAATCCAGCTTATTCACTTATAAGAGTTACATTTCTGTGTCATTCTTTCTTTGCTCACAATGGATTGCTAAGATATGAGGTCTGAGATCTGTCAACACTTTGCATTGGATTAAATGCTGTTACAGGAAATAATAAACTGAGTTTTCTCTCAACTTGTCTTTTTCCTCTTTTGTCTTTGTTCTATTTTTTATCTATCTCATTAACTTAGCAATTGTCATATACTTGTCTCTTTCCTGTACAAATTACATTAGATACTGTGTTGGATGTTCAGATAAGATGCTGGATAGAGCTCTGTGACCGACCTGTGCTCCTGCCTTCAGCTGAGAAAAGCAAAAGGTCGTCTGCACCACTACCCTGCTGTACTCCCCGACAGTGACATAATAACGCACAATGTCTACTCTCCATGAACAGAACTGTTCTCATATGAATGATTTTGCAGGCATCTGTCGTACTAGCCTGTGGGTCAGATGTGGAAGTTTTTTGTTTGTTTGTTTTATTCTGCACAAAACACAGTGGCTCTGTAGGCAGCAAGCATGTTCTTTGGCAAGATTTTAAACAGTGCAGCCAGAAGCTTGTCATCTATCTTTAATAGTACAAGGATATGACATTAATCAGTTTTTAGCAAATCTCTGTTTCATGTCTGAGCATGAAAGTCTTACTCTTCCTGGTAGCTATTCTAATTGCCTTGCAGAATGCAGCAAATCTATAGCCCTAGGATCAGTAACCCTTCATCTCTCTTTCCACAGCTTTGAATTAGTCAGTGGCTGAACAAATTAAATTCAAATGGCCAGATACTGTTCTCATTTACTCACTGTTTTTAGTCAGGCTTCCAAAGGAAATCAGGTTTATGTGAATATATTGTCTAACTGCTAATCACTTCCTCTCTTTCCCCAGTAACTTTTAAATACTTTTTTTGGTCATTTTGAGCCATACTTGACAATGTCTAGATATCTCAAAGCTATTCAGTTCTTTTAAGTTTTGTGAAAGTAGGTGGCTATAATTCCTCTTTACCCCTTCTGTTTGACCATCCTGCTGCAGAGAGGAAAAGGATCTAAAGCCAAACAGCAACTCAACAGCAGTTCATATGAGCCAACCATTTAACCTACACCAGAGCAAGATTTGCTGATGCCTTTCTGGCAAATCAAATAGACAGAATGACAAAACAGGAGGGAGTGGGTGGTCCTTGAGGGCCATAGCTGAAAGGCAAAATGTTTTAGGGAAGGCTGGAGCTGAAAGATGCTAGGACACAGAGAAAATTGAGAGTGTTAATGAGAGGGCAGGAGTAGACTTTGAATAGGTAGAGAGAATCTAAGAGCATTGCAAAAAGCCATGAATACCCTTAATGCAGCGGAAGACAAGGCACACATCAGGATATTGGAGCAGTGGAAGAAAAAGAGGAAGAAGAGAAGAAACTAAGTCCATAGGTTTTATTGGTCCTGCTACTTACAAAAAAAAAGCATTCGTTTTTTGTTTACCATGCTGTAAATGTTTTGAAACAACTCCGAGGAGGTACTTCATGAAATCCAGTAAAAGTGATTTGTATCTTCAGTTATGGGAACCTGTGTCACTTTCTACAGATGGAAATGTTTCCTAAATTGGAAAATCACATGCATTTTTGTTTGTTTGGTCAGCCTGGAAGTGAAAGATACATCATCTTCTGTCTTCATTCAGAAGAACTAGCAAATTTAACTCCTGCAGCACTCTAAGAATATCCCTTCTAAATTAACCTATTCTGATATTCCCTTCTTCTACAAATCTCTTGGCACATTTCCCTTTCTCACTGACATTAAATCACTCATTGAATTCTGGCTAGGGAACAGCTCATTCTAATTTATTTATTTTTTAAATTCTCTGATCATTTGGAATCACAAGTGGCATAATAAATCAAACTACCTACCTATTCTTTTTTTCTTATTGTTTTTATATTCATATTTCCCTCTTATTTTCCATAATTTGTGCATTTCCTTTGGGACAGAAATGGTCTTGTTATTTTTGCACTAGCGTCATAAACTTGATTCTGGACTTCAGAGAGATAATCAAACAATCAAAAGGATAACTTAAGACCCTTTATGAAGAGTCCTCCATGCAGGAAGTATTTAATCATTGCAAAGACTATTCTGAATTATGTAAATAGTTGCTATATTTTGGTTTTGATTTACTATTGAAGCAAAACCCAACAGCTATTAGTTTGTGGTTTTCTTCCAGCAAAAAGAAAACCAAAACAGCACACAGCTGAGAGTTCATTCGTCCTAAAATGAAATATAACCTGCTCCTTGGATTTTTTTAATTCCTATTTTATTTATTATACTTGTCCATGTTTGAAAAGAAAATACACTAAATAAATATTTCATGTATTTTAGTCTATTTATTAATAGCTATTTCTGTTAAACTGTGAGTTTTTTGCTCTAAATTCTTCCCTAATTTCAACCCAGGATTTTCAAATCATTTCTGTTGTCCCAGAAGTACATCTTTTGAAAGATGACATTAAGAAAAATCACTATATTTTAAGCTCATTTCTATTTTCATTTTCTCACTCAAACTCCATTAGCTTTAGAGGTACTGGTGTTCTGTCCTTTCTCCTCTCTTAGAGCTGGAACAATATAAATGTGATAGTTCAGGATATTGTCACAGATGCTACTAAGTTCATGTTGTGAGAAAAGAGATAAAAAACCCTCACTTTTCGCATGCTTAGTTTCCTAGTTGTTATAAATTGTCTCCTCCTGTTCTGCTACTTGCTACTAATAGCTGTAGTTTTGTGACATGCTGCTAACCAGGATACCTGTGTGACAAACTTATCTTTACTGCTAGCAATTCATTTGAATCCAGCAGTGGGAGATCCAAAAATCTATGTTGCTTCTCTGGCAGGACTGTGCATGCACCCAATCTATCCGAAGAGGAGCCATCGTTCTTTCCCCATTTCTTACAGTTAATAAAACAAAGACCATACAATTTATTCTGATGCACACAGTCTAAAGGAAGCTGTGTGTTGTTGTCCTCTACTTCCTCTGGTAAACTTTCAAAATTTTGTGTTTTGTATAAGTTAACTGATACCTTCTTCTGGAATTTGCTTTCTAGTACTTTCCTTTTTATGTGTCTGGGTGCAGCAAGAGCTGACTGCTCCTGAAGTAYAGGGGAGCCAGGAGCTGAGGGCAGCCCCAGTGCGGCCGTGCCCTCCCCCAGGGGTGCATCCCACAGCACCCAAACAGGGCGGGCAGGGGCAGAGCCAGGTGCTGCCGGCAGGGTCCATCGCTGGTCCCAGGCAATGAGGGGGTCGGCCAGGTCCAGGCACCAGCCAGGAGCGAAAGGAGACGGGGCCAGGGCTGGAGACAAGGCTAAAGTGCAGGTCCGAGGGGGCCATCCAGGAGACGAGTTACCGAAGTGTAGGGACAAGGCCCATCCAGGAGGCAGGGTCAGCAGCCGGGTTTGAGACAGACAAACCTACAGTGTCACTGGGGCAGGGACTGACAGCCCCAGGCTGAGCTGAAATGGGCTCCTGGGCCTTGGGCAGGGGTTGGGGGAGGTCCCAGGTGAGGCTGGACAAGGACAGGGAGGTCTGGTAGTGACATCAGGGCCCTGATATGTTCAAAATTCACATCTGGGGTACTTAATCTTTTAGGAAAACCTATCAGGCAAGCTATCATCTGTTCTGCAGCAGTTACTACATATCAGTTCTATAATTTTTTTCCCTTATATTCTTAGCAAGAATTCACACTCGTTCTTGTGTTACTTGCTATGCACTGATCACTAACACACTCTCACCAGAGAGCTGCAGTCACTGGTGCTGAACACGCAATGGTTCACTGCAAGCTTCATTCATTGTGATAGTTTGCTTTCAGTTCATGTTCTTTGACAGATATATTTGACTTTGTCTCTTTCTACCTACAAGACCTCCTGCCCACTGCCAACCCTTTGTAGTGGCTGCGGTATATCAATGTGCAGCATTTGCTTGTGACATTGTTAATTGATGAATTAGCAAGGGAATGTTGGATACTCTCCGTATTGCKAAACTAACGTTCTTCATTGCAGCAATTGAAGCAGGTAACCCAATTTTCAGACCTACACATCCCCCCCAACTCCTTTCTCTTTCCTCCTTTTTGCCCTCCTCTTTTTTATGAGTGACCAAGGAATTCCTTGTGCTAACATGCTTTTACTTTTCTCCTGTGAGTTAATGTGTAATTTCCCCTTTCCCATTCCACTCTCTCTCACTGAAACAAGAGAAAGAACCTTCTCTAGATGTGTACCTCAGTAAATATTTTATCATGAGCAGAATATCACAGTATAGATTGTAGAATCACAGGGTCATGCAGGTTGGAAGGAACCTCCAGGCTCATCTTGTGCAACCTCCTGTTCAAAGCAGGTCCAGGCAAAACAGTTTGCAGGAAGTAACTTAGTCCAGCTGCTTCCCAAAGCAAGTTCAGCTAGAGCAAGTGGCTCAGGGCCCTGTCCAGTATGAATATCTCCAGGGATGGACATTCCACAACTTCTCTGGCAACCTATGCAAGTGTTTGATCACCCACCAAGCTAGTCAGGGGATCGGAGCACAGGGCATATGAGGAGAGGCTGAGGCAGCTGGGTTTGCTCAGCTGGGAGAAGAGAAATCCAGGGGGAGACATTCCTGCTGTCTACAACTACTTGATCAGAGGGTACAGAGAAGACAGAGACAGGCTCCTATCAGAGATGCGCTGTGAAAGAGCAAAAGGCATCAGATGCAGGTGGGAACATGGGAAATTCCAGCTCAATATGAGACTTATTTATTTATTTATTTTACTGTGAAGGTGGGTGACCAAACACTGGCACGGGTTGCCAGAGAGGCTGTGGCATCTCCGTCCCCGGAGATATTCAAAACTCAGCTGGACGAGGCTCTGAACAACCTAATCTCACCGGACCTGCTTTAAGCTAATGAAAGTCAAATGAGAAAGAAAGGAGCAAATTTTAAGCAGAGAGCCGTTGAAACAAATTTGGGTTTGTTTCTGTCTCTTGATAGCTGGGTACTATGGCAAGGGCATGATTTTRTCAACAAATTACTGATCTCAGCAAACTTTGAGTAATTTGCTGGGACTTTTGCTGGGTTCCTGTGCTTACCACCAAGACGAGCTCTTCATTTCTTCTTATCTGAAGACTATAGCACACTACAAAGAACGCAGAAAATAATTTTTCATTAATCTCTTCATTTTCTATCCCAGCAAAAACAGTGCTGTCTTCTGAATGAATTATCTTATACTTTTGATTTCTTATTTTGTCTGATCAGTTGAAAGTATTTTTCATGTGAAAACACAGGTATTTGTCATAAATTCATGTTACAAATGATGTATTCATGATACAGTTCTGAATCTGTTATCTGCTGTATTATTAGTTTTGCTCAATTTGACAATCTGTCTTTATTTGTAAATCTTTTACAATGTTTTTGCCTGTTTCCCTAATGAATAGTTTTCAGTTAAAAGATTTCCTTAGACTTCCTTTGCCTTGCCTTG
Organism: Apteryx rowi; assembly: GCF_003343035.1. Classification (NCBI taxonomy): domain Eukaryota; kingdom Metazoa; phylum Chordata; class Aves; order Apterygiformes; family Apterygidae; genus Apteryx; species Apteryx rowi. The sequence continues at coordinate 250,706 of NW_020450954.1, read as the reverse complement.
CCTTCTCCCAATGGTTCATTCTGACTATTCACAAGTATCTCTTTGTGATGTGTGCATAGTGTATTTTTCCTTAGCACATTCTAATGTAGGTTTTAGATGATGTATCAGCCATCCAAATAACCATGATAGTTTTTGGAAGCTCCCCACATAGCTAGCTTCTTTTGCTGATTATGTTTGGATGTCCCTGCATTCATATAAAAGAACAGGCAATCTTATAAGGCTCAAAATTAGAGAAATAAAATGAAGAGAGTAATTTTGAGAGTTTAATCACGTGGATGATGGCAGAAGAGTTTACATTTTGAAAGAAAGAGAAGCTTGCAATAGTTTTATTATGCCAGACTTTTTTTCCTCTTGGTTTGGAAAAGATTATTTTTTTATTTTAAACAAATGGATAAAATAAGGCCAACCATGTTGACCTGAGGCCATAGAGGTCATCTAGTCAGAAGCATCCTCAGCCCACCTCCTGTTTTAAGTATTTTGATCTTTAGGACCAATATAAGTCTAATTAAGAAATTCTGTTTGGCATTTCTTCCTTTTATTGTTAGATTGGGAAATAAATTATTATATTCATTACCTTTGTTACATTCTCATTTACTGCTGAAGGGGTTCAGTTGCTATTCTGAGGTTCTTTTCAATCCTCTTTGTAGCACTAACTGCATAATTAATCTTGTTTTTTTGGTGACTAGTCTGAATACTACGATCCAAGGCTGATTTTAATAGCACTTTCATGAGGCTGAAAAATAGTTATCACAGAACAAAATTAAATTAACATTATTTGCTCTTTAATATCAGTAAAATGTGAATCTGACTCCTACATTGTTCCAGCTTTGTTTCTATATTATATATTTGTATTTATATAATAAAACTTGTTTAAATATCAGATTCCATCCACAGTTTTAAAGACTGCTGAGCTATAAACTTATGAGAAAGTAAATGATAAGCTTAGGGAACTGGGGAGTTTGGTGCCATTTTAGCACTCCTGAAGACTAAGAGCAAATGGGATGAGTATGATTTCAACTTTCCCTGATTATGCAGGAATTATTTGCTGGTGGTGCAGATACTTTTTTCTTCTCCTGAGTAACTGTGTGTTCTTAAGGAGCTTATAAATTCATCTCCAGCTAATGAAAATGTATTCATCACAATACATCTTAACATGAACTTACAGCATTGCTGCACTCCCTGCTATGTCTAGTTCTCTTGGGTTTTTTACAAAATAAGAGAAATCGGTTACATTTTTAGGTTAATTTCTAAATGAAAGTGATATTTCAAAACTAAAAATATATTTTAAGATTTCCAAAATGAACTATTATATTTTGAAAGTGTTTCATGAATATATGTTATTATATTTCTAGTAGTTTTCTGTAAAATTAATATATTTAACTAATTAGTAGTCCTTGCCAATATTATTGTGACTCATAACAACAATATGAGTCAGAGCCTCTCAAGCTATTTCTATAAAGGGCATCTACCCAGTCCCAAGACCCACGTATAAATAAGTAAAACTAGAATTGAATTAATCTTGGACTATCTCCTACAGATTCTCAGTATATTTCTCCTTCCCTTCCCTTCCCTTCCCTTTCCTTTCCTTTCCTTTCCTTTCCTTTCCTTTCCTTTCCTTTCCTTTCCTTTCCTTTCCTTTCCTTTCCTTTCCTTTCCTCTCCTCTCCTTTCCTCTCCTTTCCTCTCCTTTCCTTTCTCCTTTCCTTTCCTTTCCTTTCCTTTCCTTTCCTTTCCTTTCCTTTCCTTTCCTTTCCTTTCCTTTCCTTTCCTTTCCTTTC